>NC_134687.1:563700491-564019777 GCF_050947455.1 Rhinoderma darwinii | reverse complement strand
CTTTCGCGGGGTGTGGACCCACTGGGCCATACCGCATAGCGGGATGGCAGCTGGCCAAACAGGTACAATGCAATGTCTATAGCTCAGAAAGGGTACCTGAGGCAATGTAGACAGTAGCGATGGATTCAGGCTAAGAGGAGGCTCCAACAGTAGACGAACACCCGGCGGGGTGTGATACAATAGATGCAGCTGAGGGCACAACACGACTTCCACTCTTGAATGCACAGGAGCACGGTAGCACGGGATACAGGGTACAGGCAGCAGGAACGGGTAACACTGGGAACTGGAAAACACTAGGAGACCATTTGCAATGACAAACTTCAGGAAACACAACGCTCAGGCAAGGGTCAAGAGGGCGGAGCCCCTTTTATAGTCCAACAGCATACTGGGTTAATTGCAGATATTCTGCAACTGTGCACGCACTGGCTCTTTAAGGCCGTGCACGTGCGGGCGTGCACGCCCATGCGGGGGACAGTGTCTGGACCAGGAAGTGAGTGCCGGCATCTCTCAGGAGGGAGATGCCGCCGGGAACTCACTCATCCATGGCCGTGGCCGTCAGAGGATAAGTCAGGACGACGATCCGCGGCCATAGACGTTACAATTATGAGTGAACATATCTGATTTGTGGTAGGAGCTTATGGCTAAGCCAGATTTAATTCCTTTTTGATACGTTTTAAAGGTTTTTATTATTATAAGTTAATCAATGTTTTATGTTAACTTTAATAAAAGGCCTTGGCCAAAATGTATTATACCACCATCCACCGTTGTGTCTATTTAATTTTATTAATATTATAGGTTTTATATTTTATATTTAAGCAAAATAATATGTTTTGTAATCCAATAACAATTGCATACATGGTGGTAGAGGAGAATATGTTATGCTAGGTTAGGCAGCAAGGTTGTTTTTAAGAGGTGGGTTTTTGGGATCTTTTTAAAAAACTGAAGAGTAATATTCTTATTGGATAGTGGATTCCAAAGATGGGAAGATTCACAGGAGAAGTCTTAGAGACAAGTAACAGACAAGGGGAAAGGAGAGAAGAAGGTGTTATGAGGACAGGGGTTACATGTGGGGAGGTATTGGGAGTTGAGTGCAGAGATGTATGGAGCGTACAGGTTGTGAAGAACTTTGAATGTCATTGTGAGGATTTTAAAGTTTATTTTCTGGGCACTGGATAACCAATGAAGTGACCAGTGAGGGTAGGCCACAGAGGAGGTTGTTGCAGTAGTGAGATATGATCAGGGATTGAACATGCATTTTGGTTGAACTATTAATGATAAAGGATCGGATATGCCAGGGGTTATTGTTAAGGATGTAAAAACAATGGCGGAATTGCTGTTTTTTTTTCCATTTCCCCCCAAAAATACCTCAAAATGTTGCCATCTCCCGCAAAAAACAACCCCTTATACAGCTACGTCTTCAGAAAATTAAAAACGTATTGCTCTTAGTACCTCGGGATATGCCATAAATGTCTGATAGATGCACTTATCTCCGTTATGGGGGGAAAAAAAATATTAAAAGATAGACTTAAAGCCACATCTCAAATGTAGAGCAAGTACAGTAGGGAAATGTCAGTTTAAAACCGTACAGTAAAGAAATACAGTTTATATTGTTGTCAGTCCCACTACTCCAAGTAATTAAAGTACTGCAGCGTCCTCCTTGTCTCTACCCGTTTTGGTGTTCCTTCTGAATGCTCGTTTTGTTCGCTGCTGAGTCTACGGATGCCTCCTAGAGCGAAAAGAAAACCCTCACAGACTACGTCGTTCTTCCTTCCTGAGCACAAACGCTGCTGGGGAACTGGCAAGCACTCCTGTTCGTATTTGGAACGACTTCACCGCTAGACAATGTCAGGAGAAAAAAGACAAATACTGCGTGGGACCCAACAGCTAAAATGCTTCCGTAACTATAATGTTAAACATACAGAATAAAAACAAGTAACATAGCACATGAGATTAAAACCGCTCACATGGAACAACACTAATGCTCAAACGGTTTTCGCCTGCTGTCTTCTTCCCGGGTCACTTTTCTTGATTTCACAATTTTTTTTTAAAACTCACTTGTAACATTTTCAGCTCACAGGTCAAAATGTACAAGATTTACATAACATATTTAATTTTCCAATGAAACAATTGATGTCAAGTTCTATTATTAGACCACTGGGTGTTATTGTATCTAATAAATAAACTCAGTTTCCTTTTGCGAAAACGCTCTTATGATATCTCCTCCCCTCCAGTTTTTTTTAAACCGGCATATAGCGTTCACTTTTAGGGAACTTGGATAGTTATCATGTTTTAAATTGAACAGGGCTGAAACAATATGGGACATTAGTCCCGAATGTTGTTATCAAGTTTGTTCAGCCCCATCCCCCCCACGTATTCATACATACAGTGACATTCTAAGGGATACACAAAGTTTTTGGAGTTGCAGTCTATCATTTCTTTAATTTGATAATTTTTCATACTATTTTATGAAAATGAGAAATATTCATGTTTTTTTTGTCTTTAAGGCTTTACCTCTTCTGTAGGGGAAAAAACCTTTTAAAGAATTTTTTTATTCCTAGTCTTTCTCAAATGGCTTCTCAGCAGACAGTCCTTGATCGTCCTTGATCATCCATGCTCTTCTATATACCATTTTTGGTTTTGGCTGGCATCAGTGGACCACTTAATATATGCCAATTTTATTCTAGCACTTTTTTCACCAGATTAAAATTTCTGGAGAAATTAGTAATGAACAGTGGTAATATTTGAGGAATCACGTTTACCACCCTTTTATCTTTTTTTTGTGTATTTATCAATTGTCCTTGATTTATTTGGACAGTGAACCCAGGGGCTTCCCCCGGACCGGAATCCCCGGACCGAGCGCTACTTGATGACTTCGGCCCTGGGGAAGCTCCCTGAAGTATATATGCAACACAAACCTCTGACAGATGCCATATAGTGGCATCTTCTCATGGCCAACGGCCCGCAGCTTTCAACTGCATCGCTTGGTCCCCTAAGTGACCCAACGATGCAGTACTAGCAGCCAGGGGCGTCACTATATATATATATAGGAGACAGCATATCTATAGCACTATGACCCTATAGCTATGAATAGGATTATATACAGCGGCTCAGCAAACAGTATCACACATGTTTGGATTAGATACAGTGGCTCAGCAGACAGTATCACACATGATAAGCTTAGATATAGGGCCCACATTGCAGCTCCAATGCTGAACCCAGGAAAGGACTACTTCGATAACGTTTTTTTTTTATTCTCAATAAAATGTTTAACGAGGGTTGTGTGTTTTTTTTTATTTCAATAAAATATTTTTTCTATGTCCTTGTATTTTTTTTAAACTTTATTACTACCAGCTTAGTAATGGCCGCTGGCTATACGACAGCATCCATTACTAAGACAGGGCTTAATGTTAGCCGGTGAAAAGGCTAAAACTAACCCCCTATTATTACCCCGATACCCACCGCCACCAGGGGTACCGTGAAGAGCCAGGTGTAGTGATGGTCAGGTACTGGGGCGGCCGCTGACTGGTATTATTAGGCTAGGAAAGGCCAGAAATAGTGGTCCTTCCCACCCTGGTAATGCTAGCCTGCTGCTGCTATGTTGTATCTGGCTGGTTATAAAAAATGGACGAACCCCACATAGTTTTTTAAATTTAAAAAAAAAAATGACGTGGGTCCCCTGTATTTTTACATATACAAAGAAAAAATATTTTATTGAAATAACCCCCCCCCCCACACAACCCCCGTTAACCATTTTGTTGAGAATAAAAAAAGCCGTCATCGAAGTAGTCCTCGAATCCGACGTAGTCCAATGACCGAACCTGTAAAAAACAAACAAAAAAAACACATTAGTAACACATGTGGTAGGCTTAGGTACAAGGCCCATGTGTGATACTGTCTGTTGGACCCTGTTTCTAAGCCTACCACAAGGTAGGCTTAAGGTAGGCTTAAAAACAGGGTCCAGCAGACAGTAATCTTATGGCTTTGGGGCCTGGTCGCAACTGTGACCGCTGTGACCCTTATAGTTATGCCACTGTCCATCACACTTAGGCTACCATGTTAAAAAAAGCATACCACACAATATACGTTTTTTAGTGGGATCCCTCAGGATGGAACAGTGTAGTCTACTAAGTTATTCCATCCTCTAAGAAAAAGGTATACCGACATATACCAGCCCGACGGTCCAAAGTACACTTTTTTGGTCTCCGTCAGGCTTATACAGTGCTATGGACAAGCTTATTGTGTACGTCGGGAGTTATTGCGACGTACATGATAAACGTAGGGCACAAACATGATGATAATCATGCCTAATGGGTATGGGGTCCAAGAGGATTTTACCTTTTTTAAACGAAAATAGCAAAATAGCTGTCGGCTGAATTAGCGATTGGCCAGCAGCTATTCCATGTGTATAACCAGTTTGCCCATAGATGTTTAAACAGTGAGTGGTCAGACCACTAGTCACACCACCAATCAGCAAAATTAAGGGGCTTGTGACTGTGCCTGGTATAGCAGCTTATCCCATTCGAGTGAGGTACCAGGCACAGCCACTTATACAGACGAGTTTGTGCCTATGTTAGCAATGAAGTGGAAGTGACGCTCATTCTCCTGATTGGTGAAGGTCCCGGAGGTCGGACCCTAACCATTAAAGCAGTGATGGGCTATCCTATGTTATAGTCCCAGAGAACCCCCTTAAGGCTAAGATTGACACATAATATTGTTTTTCATGGTCTAAAGGGATATCTCCAGACCAGAAGGGGATGTAGGAAACCTATCCCTGATTGGGCACATAAATGCTAATGACGGTGAACAGTTTGCCTTCATGGTCTCTACTCTAGATTGATTATACTGCAACTATCTGGACCTATTGTGGGACACAATGATATTTTGTTGTTGTATTAATATGTTCATGCAATTACTTTTTGGGGTGTAATTGTCCTTTAAATAAAAATGCCAAATGTTCTATACTGCATACATATTAGAATGTCATACTGGAAATAAAATGCCTATAAAGCTATAGCCTGTTTTGAGGATGAGATGAAATTATAGAAAGCAGGAAGAGCGTAATTATGGAACTCATGATTTTTCCAGACAATAGCTTACTGTAAAAAATTTCTGAAGTAAAATTAAACAACATTATTTTAAATACTTGCAGATTTTTGGAAGCAGACTGAAAAAGTAAATGCACCGCTAAGATTGATTTCATATAAACTAAACATGACTACTAATTCTAGCGACTTGATGGTTCACTGAAGCAATGGTCATAACTGAGAAGAACATTATAAATGTTTCTACTGTTAACTGGAAAAAGTATAAAACTTGGATTACAGGTTATTTGCTATTACTTAAAATAAGAAAGTGGCAAAGTCTTAATTTTGGAACATATGATGGCTGTAAATGTAAAGCTGGTGTGACATCAACTCATCTTCATCTACACTTGTCCATATCCTAATATATCCCACACACATATTTTAATATACACAAAAAATTGGAAGGGCAGTAAGCTGATGTCTTTGGCCTCCTTATGGCGATCACTCTGTGACGTCACTTACTCCCTGTAACGTTTATGGCCACGGTCCGTCGTTCGGTCATTAACCTCGATGGCCGTGGCCATGGACATCTTACCTCGTTGCAGCGTCGTCCTCCTGTCAGGCGCCTGCACTCACTTCTGGATTCCGAGTGTCTTCGGCGGGCGCGCGTGCCCGCGCGTGGACGGCCTTAAAGGGCCAGTGCGTGCATTTTTCAGGAACTCTGCAATCTAACCCTGTGCTATAAAAAGGGCTCTGCCCTCTTGCTTTTTGCCAGAGCTTTGTTCGTTACCCATTGTTTGTCGTGCTTATGGTCTCCCAGTGTCTTCCAGTTTCCCAGTGTACCTTGCTCCTGTATCCCGTATCCTGTTTCCGTGCTACCTAGTGCTATTGCCGTGCTGTGCTATTGCCGTGCTGTGCTACAGTCTACACTTGATCTGCTACGCCTCACGTGACGACTTCCCGCCACCTGGTCCTGGACGTGCCTGCCTCGCTACTGCCTACGATTGCCTCAGGTACCCTTGCTGAACTATTGAACTCTGTACTTACCTGTTTGGCCAGCTGCCATCCCGCTACGCGGTACGGCCCACTGGGTCCACACCCCGCATTGTGACACTCCCGCAGTTCCTTCACCGGAGCGACGGGAGAATTACCAGACATCGCCTCCAGCCGTGCCAGGACGATTATCCTCCTCAGCAGCAGTCCTGGCACAGCTGGAGCCGATGTCTGGTCATTCTCCCGTCGCTCCTGTGAAGGAACTGCGGGAGTAAGAGACGTCACAGCGTGATCTCGCGAGATAACCCTGTGCTGTGAATAAAGCTGGGCATGAATGAAGAGAAGTGTATGACGCTGATTTATTTTTTTTGTCGGCGTACACTGTGCGGGTTAAATAATGATATATTGTAATAGTTCAGACTTTTACGGATGCGGCGATACCAATTATGTTTATTTATATATTTTTTTACAATGCTCTAGGGGGGAAATTGGAAAAGGGTTTTTTTTTTGGTCTTTTAATATATATATATATATTTTTACTTTAAAAAACACTTTATTTTACAAATTTTTACTTTTTTTATTAGTCCCCCTAGGGGACTTCAACCAGCGATCGTTGGAGCGCTTGCACTACATACTGCAATAATAATGTATTGCACTATATCATCTTTCTAACAGGCTTCTATTAAGCCCTACCAGAGGCAGGGCTTAATAGAAGCACAAAGATGGCAGACCTGAGGGCGTTCATTAGGCCTCCAGGCTGCCAAAGCAACCATCGCCACCCCGCGATTGCATTTGGGGGGGGGGGGGCGGCGCGATGAGCTGCTAGAAGGGGTCACCCCCCTCTTTCGAATGATTTAAATTCCACGGTCGCTATTGTATGGAGCGGGACCGGGAGCCCGCTCCATACTTCCCCTACCCGGCTATGACGTAGCCATACGTCAAATGTCGGGGAGGGGTTAAACCACGCAAAAGTCACTCTTATAAATCACTGAACCATCTGCTGTCCCTCTCCATTCTCCTGCTACTAGCTGCAGGGGACATCTCTCCCAACACTGGTGCTCCCTTTTCTTCTGCCAAGCTCAACCCCACCTGCCACGTATAAAAACCCTGAAAATCTTTTTAACATTTATAGTATGTCCTCTCCTGTCTCTTTTAACTGTGCTCTCTGGAATTCTCAGTCCGTGTGCAAGAAACTCACCTTTAGGGCTTATTCAGACGAATGTATAATACGTCCGTGCAACGCGCGTGATTTTCTCGCGAGTCGCTCGGACCTATGTTAGTCAATGGGGCCGTTCAGACTGTCAGTGATTTTCACGCAGCATATGTCCGCTGCGTAAAACTCACGACATGTCCTATACTTGGGTGTTTTTCGTGCATCACGCACCCATTGAAGTCAATGGGTGCGTGGAAACTGTGCACGGCACACGGACGCACTTCACTTTACAAACATAAAAACAGAGTGTAATAATGATGGCGGCTGCGCGAAAATCACGCAGCCATGCATCTTATGCTGCTGACACACAGAGCTTTTATGGACCTTTTGCGCGCACAAAATGCCATGTTTGAATCTGGCCTTATTTATGACATTCCTTTCTAACTCTCTCAACCTCCTAGCTATTACAGAAACATGGATACACTTGTCTGACTCTGCTTCCCCTGCTGCACTATCTTATGGTGTTCTCCATTTCTCTCATGCCCCTAGATCAGAGAACAGGCAGGGTGGAGGAGTAGGCATACTTCTTTCCCCACACTGTACTTTCCAGGTCATTACCCCTGTCCTCTCACTTACATTTTGAAGTCCACACTCTCAAACTCTTTTGCCCATTCTCTCTCCGAGTGGCAGTTGTCTACCGCCCCCCGGGCTCAACACGTCAATTCCTGGATCCTTTTGCTGCCTGGAAAAAATTGGAAAAAATTAATTTTGTTTGAATTCCCAGCCCAATTCAAATAAGTTATGTGAAAAAACTATGGGGTCAAAATGGTCACAACACCAACAAATGAATTCCTTGAGGGGTGTAGTTTCCAAAATGGGGTCACTTCTGGTGGGTTTCTATTGCTTTGATACATCCAGGGCTCTGCAAATGCGACATGGCACCCGAAAACCAATCCAGTAAAATCTGGACTCCAAAGAACAAATAGCGCTCCTTTCCTTCTGAGCCCTCCCATGGGCCCAAACGGCAGTTTATCACCACAAATGGAGTATTGCTGCACTCAGGACAAATTGGGCAACAAAACTGAGTATTTTATTTCTTGTGAAAATAAGACATTTTGAGCTAAAACTACATATTATTGGAAAAAAAAAATGTTTTAAGTTCCCAGCCCAATTCTAATAAGTTCTGTGAAGAAACTATGGGGTCTAAATGGTCACATTACCCATAAATTAATTCCTTGAGGGGTGTCGTTTCCAAAATCGGGTCACTTCTGATGGGTTTCCATTGCTTTGATATCTCTGGGGCTCTGCAAATGCGACATGGCACCCAAAAACCAATCCAGCAAAATCTGCAATCCAAAGAACACACAGTGGTCCTTCCCTTCTGAGGCCGCCCATGGGCCCAAACGGCAGTTTATCGCCACAAATGGGGTATTGCTGCACTCAGGAGAAATTGGGCAACAAAATGGGGTATTTTGTTCCTTGTGAAAATAAGAAATTTTGATCAAAAATGACATCTTATTGGAAAAAATTTCATTTTTTTAATTTCACAGCCCAATTCAAATACGTGCTGTGTAAAAACTGTGTGGTCAAAATGGTAACAACAACCATAAATTAATTCCTTGAGGGGTTTAGTTTCCGAAATGTGGTCACTTTTGGGGGATTCCTACTGTTTTGGCACCTCAACATCTCTTCAAACCTGGCATGCTGCCTAAAATATATTCTAATAAAAAAGAGGCCTCAAAATGTACTAGGTCCTTCTTTGCTTCTGGAGCTTGTGTTTTAGTCCACGAGCACACTAGAGACACATGTGTAACATTTCTAAAAACTGCAGAATCTGGACAATACATATTTAGTAGTGTTTCTCTGGTAAAACCTTCTGTGTTACAGAAAAAAATTGAATACAATTGAAATTCAGCAAGAAAAATTAAATTTGCAAATTTCACCTTTACTTTGCTTTAATTTATGTGAAATGCCTGAAGGGTTAAATAAACTTTCTAAATGCTGTTTTGAATACTTTGAGGTGTCTAGTTTTCAAAATAGGGTGTTGTATGAGGGTTTCTAATACATAGGCCCCTCAAAGCCACTTCGGAACTGAATAGGTACCTTAAAAAAAAGGCTTTTGAAATTTTCTTAAAAATATGAGAAATTGCTGTTTATGTTTTAAGCCTTGTAACGTCCAAGAAAAATAAAAGTTTGTTCAAAAAACGATGCCAATCTAAAGTAGACATATGGGAAATGTGAACTAGTAACTATTTTGGGTGGTATAACCGTCTGTTTTACAAGCAGATGCATTTAAATTTTGAAAAATGCTATTTTTTATACATTTTCTCTAAATTTTGCAATTTTTCACCAATAAACACTGAATATATTGTCCAAATTTTACCACTAACATAAAGCCCAATGTGTCACGAGAAAACAATCTCAGAATCGCTTGGATAGGTTTAAGCATTCCGACGTTATTACCACATAAAGTGAAATATGACAGATTTGAAAAATGGGCTCTGAGCCATAAAGCCAAAACAAGGCTGCGCCCTTAAAGGGAACCTGTCACCAGCATTTCACCTATTAAACCGACTATACCTGGTGGTAGTGGGTGAAAAATCATTTCTATATAACCTATAATTATCTTCTTAGTCGGCTCTGTAGCTTTAGTATTCAGCTTTTTAGTGTTCCCACACCGTATGCTAATGAGCAGAAAAGAGTCAGATCTTCATTTGAAAAGAGTCAAATCTTCGTTTGGAAAGAGTCATATCTTCATTCCTCAAGTCTTTCCAAGTTTACTTCGCCTCCTTACTTTTGATTGACAGCTCCTCGCCTTCCCCCAGCACACAAAATCCTGCGCTTGTGCATTGATGTCCTCTTTTGGTGTGTGCGCACAAAGGGACACCGCATAATTACGATAAAAGGCACTAAACGTTTGCAGACCGATATTTACAGTCGGAAGAGGAGTTTAGGAGCGGGGATAACGGCAATGAACTTTTTATAGCAGCGGCCAGTGAGGGAGAAGTAAAGTTCAATAGGTGAAATGCTGGTGACATGTTCCCTTTAAGGGGTTAATAATTCTCCTCTCCTGCTCTCTGATCACAACCTTCTCTCCTTTACTATCAAAAATTCTCTGCCTCCACAGGACATGCCTATGTATAATAAAGGAAAAGATTCCACAGCACAGGACCACAGAAGGGGTGCACGCCTCCACTGGACCTGGTCCACGGTCCTCAATATCCGGCAAACAGAAAAAGACAGCGAGGCAGCACTTCCAAAATGGAATGTGGAAGTGCTGCCTCGCTGTCTATTTCTGTATGCCTATGTATCAGACATATAGAAATCTACATGCCATTAACACTCAGCAACGGTCTACAGTCCACATTGTCCCCTATCTCTTCCCTCTCCTGTCCCAATCTGGCCACCAAACATTACATTAACACTTATATAAAAAAATGCTTTGGATCAAGTAGCCCCCCCATACACTCCAAACCACCCGGCACACACGTCAATCCCGCTTTCTTCTGCGGTGCTTGAGATGTGAACGTCTGTGGAGAAAATCGCATTTGTCAGCAGATTTCCTCCATTACAAATTTATGCTGAGAACTTACAACTCTGCCCTCTAGAGAGCTAAACAAGTCTATTTCACCTCTCTCATCTCCACACTATCTAATAATCCAAAACGCCTCTTTGATACTTTTCACTCCCTCCTTAGTCCTAAAGTATAGAGGCCAATCACAGATCTCATTGTTGGACGCTTATTTTAAAGTTAAAATTGACAACATCCGGCATCATATTATCTCCCAGTCCCCTAGTAACATCGATCCCCTTCCCTCCCTCACTCCCTCTGGTAACGCTATACAGACCCCCCTGTAGATAACGCTATACAGCCCCCCTGTAGGTAACGCTATACAGCCCCCCTGTAGGTAATGCCATACACCCTAGTAACATCGATCCCCTTCCCTCCCTCACTCCCTCTTGTTCACTTTCAGCATTTGACCCAATAACAGAAGTCTCCAGGCTCCTCTCTTCTTCTTCTCCTACTACCTGTCCTAGTGATCCTATCCCCAGGGGCGTAACTAGGAAAGACTGGGCCCCATAGCAAACTTTTGACTGGGGCCCCCCCTCCCCTGGGTGTCACACAACCCCCCCTTGTAGATAACGCCATACAGCCCCCTTGTAGATAAGGCCATACAGCCCCCCCTGTAGATAATGCCATACAGCCCCCCCTGTAGATAACACCATACAGCCCCCCCTGTAGATAACGCCATACAGCCCCCTCTGTAGATAACGCCATACAGCCCCCTGTAGATAACGCCATACAGCCCCCCTGTAGGTAACGCCATACAGCCCCCCTGTAGATAACGCCATACAGCCCCCCTGTAGGTAACGCCATACAGCCCCCCCTGTAGATAGCGCCATACAGCCCCCTGTAGATAATGCTATACAGCCCCCCCTGTAGGTAACACTATACAGTCCCCCTGTAGGTAACGCTATACAGACCCCCCTGTAGATAACGCTATACAGCCCCCTGTAGGTAACGCTATACAGCCCCCCTGTAGGTAATGCCATACACCCTAGTAACATCGATCCCCTTCCCTCCCTCACTCCCTCTTGTTCACTTTCAGTATTTGACCCAATAACAGAAGTCTCCAGGCTCCTCTCTTCTTCTTCTCCTACTACCTGTCCTAGTGATCCTATCCCCAGGGGCGTAACTAGGAAAGACTGGGCCCCATAGCAAACTTTTGACTGGGGCCCCCCCTCCCCTGGGTGTCACACAACCCCCCCTTGTAGATAACGCCATACAGCCCCCTTGTAGATAAGGCCATACAGCCCCCCCTGTAGATAATGCCATACAGCCCCCCCTGTAGATAACACCATACAGCCCCCCCTGTAGATAACGCCATACAGCCCCCTCTGTAGATAACGCCATACAGCCCCCTGTAGATAACGCCATACAGCCCCCCTGTAGGTAACGCCATACAGCCCCCCTGTAGATAACGCCATACAGCCCCCCTGTAGGTAACGCCATACAGCCCCCCCTGTAGATAGCGCCATACAGCCCCCTGTAGATAATGCTATACAGCCCCCCCTGTAGGTAACACTATACAGTCCCCCTGTAGGTAACGCTATACAGACCCCCCTGTAGATAACGCTATACAGCCCCCCTGTAGGTAACGCTATACAGCCCCCCTGTAGGTAATGCCATACACCCTAGTAACATCGATCCCCTTCCCTCCCTCACTCCCTCTTGTTCACTTTCAGCATTTGACCCAATAACAGAAGTCTCCAGGCTCCTCTCTTCTTCTTCTCCTACTACCTGTCCTAGTGATCCTATCCCCAGGGGCGTAACTAGGAAAGACTGGGCCCCATAGCAAACTTTTGACTGGGGCCCCCCCTCCCCTGGGTGTCACACAACCCCCCCTTGTAGATAACGCCATACAGCCCCCTTGTAGATAAGGCCATACAGCCCCCCTGTAGATAACGCCATACAGCCCCCCCTGTAGATAATGCCATACAGCCCCCCCTGTAGATAACACCATACAGCCCCCCTGTAGATAACGCCATACAGCCCCCCCTGTAGATAACGCCATACAGCCCCCCTGTAGATAACGCCATATAGCCCCCCTGTAGATAACGCCATACAGCCCCCTCTGTAGATAACACCATACAGCCCCTCCTTTAGATAACGCCATACAGCCCCCCTGTAGATAACGCCATACAGCCCCCTCTGTAGATAACGCCATACAGCCCCCTCTGTAGATAACGCCATACAGCCCCCTGTAGATAACGCCATACAGCCCCCCTGTAGGTAACGCCATACAGCCCCCCTGTAGATAACGCCATACAGCCCCCCTGTAGGTAACGCCATACAGCCCCCCCTGTAGATAGCGCCATACAGCCCCCTGTAGATAATGCTATACAGCCCCCCCTGTAGGTAACACTATACAGTACCCCTGTAGGTAACGCTATACAGACCCCCCTGTAGATAACGCTATACAGCCCCCCTGTAGGTAACGCTATACAGCCCCCCTGTAGGTAATGCCATACAGCCCCCTGTAGGTAATGCCATACAGCCCCCCCTGTAGGTAACGCTATACAGCCCCCCCCTGTAGGTAACGCCCTACAGCCACAACTCCCAAAAAAAATCCGACCTACAGTGTGTCCTACAAAAGACATGTATCCCCTATCCACAGGATAGGGGATACATGTGTGATCGCTGGCAGCGATAGGGAAAACGGGGGACCGAAATTCCCCCGAAGTTTTCCATGACTAACCTCTGACTGCCAGAGTCTGCGCAGCTCAATAAAAATGAAAGGAGCGCTGGTCACGCATGCGCACAAGCGCGACCGACGCTCCATTCATTTCTAAGGAGCTGCCGGCACAGACCCCGGAAGTCCGAGGTTTGTGATGGAGAACTTCAGGGGACTTTCGTTCCCCCGTTCTCCCTATCTCTGCCAGCGATCACACATGTATCTCCTATCCTGTGGATAGGGGATACATGTCTTTTGTTTAATGGCAGAGCGGGGAGATACCTCCCTGCTCTGCCGTAGTGTTCAGTGGCGTCGCGCTGTAGCAGCCATAGCGGCTGCTAGCGGAGCCTCCGGCCTTGGTGGGGGCCCGTGCCGGCGGGCGACACGGGCCCCCTCATGCCGCAGGCCCCGTAGCAGCCACTATGGCTGCTACGGCGGTAGTTACGCCACTGCCTATCCCCTCACGCCTATCCCCAGTCCTAGTCCTAGTCTCCTCGGTTGTCACTAGTCACCTGACTAAAATATTTAACATCTCTCTTTCTATGGGAATTTTTCCCTCCTCTTTTAAACATGCCATTATAAACCCATTACCAACTCTTGACCCATGCAGCGCTGCTAACTACCGACCTGTGTCTAATTTCCCCTTCATCTCCAAACTCCTGGAACGCTTGGTCTACTCTCGCCTTATTCGCTATCTCTCTGCTTGCTCCATTCTTGACCCCTTACAATCTGGTTTCCGCACTTACTAAAGTCTCAAATGATCTCTTGGTGGCTATATCTAACGGCAAATACTCTCTCCTGATTTTTCTGGATCTCTCTGCAACATTTGACACTGTAGACCACATACTCCCACTTAACATGCTCCACTCTATTGGCCTTAAAGGGATCCTGTCATCATCTTACCTTATAAAACCTCCTGACCCCTCAGTGGCCGCAGCTGTCCATAGTTCATTTATCTGTTCTCTCACGTCCTCGTCTTGCCCGAAATATTGTAATTTAAACTTTTACGGCCTTTTATGGTACTTTATTTTTACTTTGTGATGCAGGCTCTTAACCCCGCCCACTTACGCCGCCTGTCCAGTCCTAAATGCCGAAATCTCGTTACAAATATTGCGCATGCGTGCTTCACCACCCTTCCCTGCTTCATTCATACAGAAATAGTTAAATGCGCATGCGCCGCGCGGGTACACACCCCCTTCCGTCGTCGTATGTCATACTGTGGATCGCTGACACGTCCGTGTCGGCGATTCAGTGTGAGAAAATGACCGGAATGAAGGGGAAGTAGCACTCGTACGAGCGGCTGCAACCCCTTCAAAACAACTAATTGGCGGGGATGTCGGACCCCAACCCATCAGCAAGACACTAAAATTAAACTTACCTCCTCTTCGGCCGCAGGTCCTCACTCAATCAAGTGTCGGGATGCTGTGCACTGCTTCGTTCACTCTGTTGTCAGGAGACGGGGGCTGGATTAGGAGAGGAACCGACGTCATATGATGACGTCACACTGAGCGCCGAGCATGCGCAGTAAAATAATGTGAGGACAGCTGCTTTAGGGTATGTGCACATGAGAAGTGCCTTTTACGTCTGAAAAGACAGACTGTTTTCAGGAGAAAACAGCTGCCTCGTTTCAGACGTAAAAGCTCCTCCTCGCATTATGCGAGGCATCTGTGACGCTCGTAAATCTTGAGCTGCTCTTCATTGACTTCAATGAAGAACGGCTCAAATGACGTTGCAAAGAAGTGCCCTGCACTTCTTTGCCGAGGCAGTCAATTTACGCGTCGTCGTTTTACAGCTGTCAAACGACGATGCGTAAATGACAGGTCGTCTGCACAGTACGTCGGAAAACCCATTCAAATGAATGGGCAGATGTTTGCCGACGTATTGTAGCCCTATTTTCAGACGTAAAACGAGGCATAATACGCCTTGTTTACGTCTGAAAATAGGTCGTGTGAACCCAGCCTAAGTGTCTCAATGCACAAGCGCAGGATTTCATGTGCAGTGGAGTGAGAGAAGCTGTCAATCAAAAACAAGGAGGCTGAGTCAACTCTGAAACGCCGGAGGAATGAAAATCGGACTCTTTTCGAGTGAAGATTTGACTCTTTTGTGTTCATTTGCATACAGCTCAGGACCACTGTAAAACGGATTACTAAAGTTACAGAGCTTACTTAGAACATATTTATAGGTTAGACAACAATGATTTTTCAACCCCTTTCACAAGGTATTGCTGGCTTGATACCTAAAATGCTGGTGACAGGTTCCCTTTAAGGACACTGCTCTCTCTTGGGTTTTTTCATATCTCTCTGACCGCTCGTTCAGTGTGTCATTTGCTGGTTCTACTTCTTCTCCTCTTTCCCTTGCTATCGGGGTTCCTCAGGGATCAGTCCTAGGTCCGCTCCTCTTTTCTCTCAACACAGCCCCTATTGGACAAACCATCAGCAGATTTGGCTTCCAGTACCATCTCTACGCTGATGACACCAAATTATATGCCTCGTCCCATGACATCACCCCTGCTCTAATACAAAGCACCAGTGATTGTCTGTCCGCTGTCTCTAACATCATGTCCTCTCTCTATCTGAAACTGGAAAATACGAAGGAGAGCAGCACATACAGGCACACGGCTTTAGTAGTGATTTATAGGGTGCAAATCTCAAGACCACGACCCTCCGGTTCCAAACATGTGGAAAAACAAAGTAAGGTAGCACTCAACATAAAGCGACTTCAAGTGAAAAAAATGCATTTCATTCACCCATAGACAGCACTGTCTATGGGTGAATAAAATAAATTTTTTCACTTGAAGTCGCTTGGTGTGGCGTACTGCCTTCCATTTGTTTTTCTATCTGAAACGGAATCTTTCTAAAACTGAGCTCCTTGTGTTCCCACCATCTACTAATCTACCTAAACCGTATGTCTCCATCATAGTGTGTGGCACTACCATAACTCCTAGGCAGCACACCCGCTGTCTCGGGGTTATTTTTGACTCAGGTCTTTCCTTTACTTCACGCATTCAATCACTCTCTCGCTCCTGTCACTTTCACCTCAAAAACCTCTCCAGAATCCGCCCTTTTATTACTGTGGAAACTGACAAAACTCTCATTGTCCCTCTGATTCACTCTCGTCTTGATTACTCTAAGGCCCCATGCCCACTTCAGTTTTTTCCTTCAGGGTGCTAGCCATTTTTCTGATGGCTACCACACTGACCCATTCATTTCAATGGGGCCATGCACACTTCAGTTTTCTTGATGGTCCCGTTGCTCCGTTCCGATCCAAAGTAGAGCATGTCCTACTGTGGTCCGAGATTCCGTGACCGTGAGGC
Source organism: Rhinoderma darwinii (assembly GCF_050947455.1). Classification (NCBI taxonomy): domain Eukaryota; kingdom Metazoa; phylum Chordata; class Amphibia; order Anura; family Rhinodermatidae; genus Rhinoderma; species Rhinoderma darwinii. Next base: position 564,003,058 of record NC_134687.1, on the reverse strand, counting down.
CCATGCAAGTCAATGTGGCCGTCAAAAAAACTGAAGGCACACGGAAGGCATCCGTGTGCCGTCCGTGTGTAACGGAGCCGTTGCCTAGCAACGGCCGGGCGGGCAGAAAAACATTACAGAAATATTACACTAATCGGCAGCCACTTGTCTCTATCAATCACTGATAGAGAAAAGAGGCTGCTGATTAAAAATAAAATAAAAAGCAGTTCATACGTACCCGGTCGTTGTCTTGGTAACGAGTCCCTCTTCTTCCTCAAGTCCGACCTTCCTTTCTGACGCGGCAGCCTGTGATTGGCTGCAGAGGCCGTTGCAGCCTGTGATTGGCTGCAGAGGCGGTCACGTGGGATTAAGCGTCATCCCTGGAGGCCGGTCTTCTGACGTCATCCTGACGTGCGTGACCGCCACTACAGCCTGTGATTGGCTGCAGCGGTGACATGGATGAAATGTCATCGCTGGAGGCCGGACAGGAGGAATGTAAGTATGAACTTATTATTTATTTTTTTATTACATTAAAATTTTATTTTCCGAGAGCCGAGCATAGTACTGTCCAGGGTGCTGAAAGAGTGAAAGAGTTACCGCCGATAAGTGCAGCCCATTAACTCTTTCAGCACCCTGGACAGTACCATGCTCGGCGCTCGGAAACGGAAACACAGAGTGCACACGGCCGCTAAAACGAGCACACGGATCCGTCACAAACGGCCGTGAAAACTGTGTCGGAAGTGTGCACGAGGCCTATCTCATTACTAATCGGTCTTCCCCTCACTAAATTCCCCTCACTAATCTATCCTGAAAACAGCAGCCGGGCTCATCTTTCTGACCAACTGCTATACCAATGCCTCTACCCTCTGCCAGTCACTGCACTGGTTGCCCATACCGTTCAGAATTACATTCAAACTTATTACTCTCACCCACAAAGCTCTCCACAGTGCTGCACCACCTTACATCTCTTCCCTCATCTCCGTCTACCACCCTACTCTACCCTCCTATGTTCTGCCAACGGCCATAGATTAACATCCTCCATAATCCGAATTTCCCACTCCCACCTCCAAGATTTTTCTCGTGCTGCACCAGTTCTCTGGAATACACTACCCCAGACAATCAGATTAATTCCCAACATCCACAGTTTTAAGCGTGCCCTGAATACACCTCTTTTTAGACAGGTCTATAACGTTATTTTTATCATTTATATTTTGATATTTTTGTCCTTTTCTTGCGGCATGATACATACACACCTTTTTGTGTGTGTGTCGCATGCACTTAAGGATTCTTGATTCCTTAGTTAACTTTTTTTGTGGCACATATATTTCATATATTGTTTTGCACAAACATTTTTGTCACTTGACACATTTTGCACTATTAATATTCACATTAATTATGTGTCTGTTACATAATTTATTATCCATTTTATTACTACATAATATTTTTGTAACTCACACTATATCACTGCATTTACTTGATTATTTATTGTGGATATTTTCTTGGTTTCCTTTTTTCATACTCACATCACTATGTTACTTTGTATTTTTTCACTGTGTTTTATTACTTTTTATAATTCTTTATATATTTTTTATAAAAAAAGATATATATCCATGAAAGAATATGGAGAACAATTCTACTTCTCCTTTTCCTTTCTTGGACTCCTCCGGCTTTTTTGTATGCCATTTATATACACTTTATTGGGCGTCTATTTTAATGGTATCATGTAAACTGAGTCGATATTATTCTGAAAAGAGTAGGGAAAGGATAGGGACAGGTTATATTATTTTATATTATTTAGTAAATTACGCTTGTATATATGCAATATATCTTGATATGTTAATGAATTATCCATGCCTGTATATCTGTACATAACTTACAGAGCTTGTCCGATCATGTGACAATCCAGTGTAAAACTCCCCTCCCTCCCAGGTGACCTGTGTAGCGTCCATGGCCGCGGGAGGTCCGGTGTACTTACCTCCCGACGCCCGCAACAATGGATCTGTGAGCGCTGGTCCCCATCTCCTTCCTAGGATACGCGAGCGCTCACTTCCGCTGCGGTCCGCTTTGTCCCGTAGGGTGCGCGTGCACGCTCATGCCCGCCCTTAAAGGGCCAGCGCGCGCACATGAAAACAATCATCATCATCATCAACTCACATGATTCCTGGACTATAAGAAGGCCCTTCTGATCCTTGCCTGAGCGCTGTTTGTCATATCCTAGTTTGTCTAAGCAAATGGTCTCCTAGTGTTTTCCAGTTCCTGTGTTCCCTGTTCCTGTATCCTGTATCCCATGCTATCTTGGTCAAGTGCCGTGCTGAGCTGTAGTCGTGCTGTGCTGTATCTATGCCTGTCCTGCTGCCCCACACCTGACGTCTACCCGCTGCCTAGTCCCAGCCGAGCCTGCCTTGCTACTGTCCGAGCTGCCACAGTTACCCTATACGAACTATAGACTGTGACCCGCGCCCTGTTGGCCAGCTGCCATACCGCCAAGGTGGTACGTCCCAGTGGGTCCACACTGGGTCCACACATGTGTGATCGCTGGCAGCGATAAGGAGAATGGGGGACCGAAAGTCCCCCGAAGTTCTCCATGAGAAGCCTCGGACTTCCGGGGTCTGCGCAGTTCAATAAAAATTAAAGTAGCACTGGTCACGCATGCACAAAAACGCGACACGTGCACAATTCATTTCTATGGAGCTGCCGACAGACCCCGGAAGTCCGAGGTTTGTCATGGAGAACTTTCAGTCCCCCGTTCTCCTTATCGCTGCCAGCGATCACACATGTATCACCTATCCTATGGATAGGGGATGCAAGTCTTTTGTAGGAACAACCCCTTCAGTGGCATCGCGCTGTAGCAGCCATAGCGGCTGCTAGCAGAGCCTCCGGCCATGGGGGGGGGCCCGTGCCGGCGAGCGGCACGGGCCCCCTCATGCTGCGGGCCCCATAGTAGCCTCTACGGCTGCTACAGCGGTAGTTATGCCACTGCCTCCTGGCAGTGTTGATCCTCGTTTTTCTTTGCCACTTCCTGACCGCTATGATGGAGACGCAAGTACCTGTCGTGGATTTTTAAACCAGTGCCAGATCCACTTCAGCCTGTATTCTAGGGCATTTTTGTCTGATGGCGTAAGGGTCGTTTTCATCATCCCTCTTCTTACTGGCAAGGCCCTTACATGGGCGAACCCTATCTGGGAGAGACAAGGACCAGAGACCCGTGACTTCCAGGGGTTCCTCCGGACATTTCGCACCGTGTTTGAGGAGCCTGGACGAGTATCCTCTGCAGCGGCTTCCTTGCTGAACCTACGCCAAGGAGACATCTCTGTGGGCGAGTACATTGTGAGAACTGTTGTGAAACAATGAGGCCCCCGGTAGCTACATTCTAGCATGGACTGTCTCCTAAAATTAAGGACGAACTTGCCGCTCGAGACCTGCCATCTACCCTGGATCACCTCATCCTTCTGGCTGCCCAGATTGATTGAAGGCTCCGAGAACGGCTCCAAGAGGTTCGTCGGGAGGGAGGTCTCCCTAGTCTAGTCCCTACCTTGAAGCAACCCCTGCCGTCCTCAGATGCTGATCCTCCTAAGGAGTCTGTGAGGATGGACCAGTGTAAGCTATCCACACAGGAGAGACAACGCAGACGCACTTCAGGACTCTGTCTTTATTGCAGCCTCGGAGGCCATCTTGTGCGTCTGTGTCCCCAAAAGCACCAAAGCCTAGGGTTGGTAGGAGAGACAACCTTGGGCAAAGAATGACTCCTGTCTAAATTGTCCATGCTCGTGAATATTGTGTCCGGTGAGAAAACGCATCAGGTCTCTGGGTATCTGGACTCTGGATCCACTGCTAATTTCATTTGTAGAGACCTGGTGGACCTTCTTCAATTACCCACTACCCCTCTGGAGAGACCGTTGATGGTTGCATCAGTAAATTGACTACCTCTGCCAGACCCAGTTATAGCTGTGACCAAGCCACTGAGGCTCCAAGTAGGGGCTCACCACTCTATCGTTCTATGTCCTGTCCAAGGCCCTTAACCCTGTGCTTCTGGGCCTGCCTTGGCTCCGACTACATGCCCCAGTCCTGAACTGGAACTTTGGAGAGGTTCTCCAGTGGGGCCCCGAGTGTCACAGCCGATGCCTGGTGCAGATTCATTCGGCTCAGCCTCCTCTGCCTCAGTCATTGGCAAGGTTGCCTGGTCATGATGCTGCATTTTTGGACGTCTTCAGCAAAAGGGAGGCGGAGACACTGCCCCCACACCGGGCGTATGACTGTCCTATCGAGCTGATTTCTGGTGCATCCCTTCCCTGTGGTAGGATATTTCCCCTCTCCTTGCCAGATACTCTGTCCATGTCCGCCTATGTTAAAGATAACCTTTGACAGGGGCTTCATACGGAAGTCTTCCTCCCTGGCAGGAGCCGGGTTCTTCTTCGTCAAAAAAAAGGATCGCTCCCTGTGTCCTTGTATTGACTATCGGGCTCAACCAAATCACAGTGAAAAATAAGTATCCGTTGCCACTAATCTCTGAACTGTTTGATCGTATACGTGGTGCCAAGATTTTTTCCAAACTATACCTGAATGGGGCTTACAACCTAATCCAGATTCGCCGGGGTGACGAATGGAAGACTGCATTTAACACCCGTGACGGACACTATGAATATCTAGTAATGCCCTTTGGCCTGTGTAATGCTCCCATGGTCTTCCAGGAGTTCGTTAATGACATTTTCCATGACCTCCTCTATGTTTGTGTTGTGGTCTATCTTGATGACATTTTGATTTTTTTCTCCAGATCCTATGATGCATCAGAGACATGTCCATCAAGTTTCTCTGCGCTTAAGGGAGAATCGTCTGTACGCCAAGTTGGAGAAGTGCGTTTTTGAAAAGGATGCTCTATCCTTCCTGGGCTATATTGTCCCGAATAGAGGTCTCAAGATGGATCCTGAAAAGGTAAAGTATGTCCTGGAATGGCAGCGTCCTCAAGGCTTGAGGGCCATACAGCGCTTTCTGCTATTCGCCAATTTTTATAGACAGTTTATTCCAAACTTCTCACTGACATCTCCTATCTCTAACCTCACTAAGAAGGGCATGAACGCCAAGGTGTGGACTCCTGAGGCAGAGTCCGCATTCAATAGCCTGAAGAGCGCCTTTACGTCAGCCTCTATCCTCCATCATCCAGATGTCTCCCTACAGTTCTCATTGGAGGTGGACGCATCCTCTGTCAGTACTGGTGCACTCCTGTTCCAGAGAGGTTTCAAGGGCCAGTCAATGGTATGTGGATACATCTCTAAGCTCTTCTCTTCCGTAGAACACAACTACTCGATTAGGGATCAGGAGTTACTGGCCATCAAATTGGCCCTGGAGGAGTGGAGACATCTACTAGAGGGCACAGCTCATCCCATCCTGATTTTTACAGACCACAAGAACCTCACCTATCTTCAGACGACCCAACGGCTGAACCCTCGTCAGGCCAGTTGATCACTCTTCTTTACCAGGTTCCAGTATGAGCTCCATTATCGCCCGGCCGACAAGAAGGTGGGAGCCGATGCCTTGTCCAGGTCTTTCGAGACAAAAGACACCATGGACATTGTCTCTGTCAATCCCCTGCAAGTTGGGGACATTCCTCCAGGGAGGACTTTTGCGCGCCTGGCTGATCGTGGAAGAATCCTCCGCTGGGGACACTCCTCTAGACTGGCAGGTCACGCGGGTACTCGTAAGACCCGGGATCTGATTGCCCGTCATTTCTGGTGGCCCACGCTGCCCAAGGACATTATGGACTTTATTTCTTCCTGCTCAGTGTGTGCAGCTAACAAGGTCGCTCACTCTAGACCTGCTGGCCTGCTCCAGCCATTGCCTGTGCCGGATTCTCCCTGGCAGCATATAGCTATGGACTTTATTACTGACCTGCCTCTCTCTGCTGGATGCAGTACTGTCTGGGTGGTGGTGGATCGATTTTTGAAGATGGCCCACTTCGTTCCTCCGACCGGTCTTCCTTCTGCTCCTCAACTGGCCAAGCTTTTCATCCAACACATCTTCCGCCTGCACGGCTTGCCGTAGCATATTGTGTCTGATCGGGGGGTTCAGTTCACCTCAAAGTTCTGGAGAGCCCTCTGCGAACTCCTAGGTGTAAAGTTGGACTTTTCCTTGGCCTACCATCCTCAGTCCAATGGTCAGATCGAGAGGATCAATCAGATCTTGGAGAACTACTTACGCCACTTCATCACCAAGCAACATAATGACTGGGTGCATTTGCTCCCTTGGGCTGAATTCTCCTACAATAATCACACCAGCGAGTCCACACAGAAGACACCATTCTTTATTGTCTATGGCCAACACCCCCGAATTCCTCTCCCGGTGCCTGATACGTCCGAGGTACCAGCTGCTGACACTGCTTTTAGGGACTTTCTGCAGATCTGCCAGCGGACTCGATCCTCCATCCTGCTGGCCGTCGACCACGTGAAACGGAAGGCGGACACAAGGAGAAGAGAACCTCCTCAGTTTCTTCCTGGCACGAAGGTCTGGCTGTCCAGGAATATTCGTTTGAGGGTGGCATCATACAAATTTGCTCCCAGGTTCCTCAGGCCCTTCGAGATCCTGCAGCAGATCAACCCTGTCGCCTACAAGCTTCGGCTGCCTCCTACCCTCAAGATCCCCAACTCCTTCCATGTCTCTCTCCTTAAACCGGTGGTTCTGAACCACTTTACCAAGACTCCTAGCCCTGTGGTTGCCTCCAGCGGCCCTTCAGACACCTTCAAGGTTAAGGATATCTTGGACACCAAGAAAGTGTGAGGAAAGACTTTTTATTTGGTGGATTGGAGTGGGTTTGGTCCTGAAGAGAGGTCCTGGGAGCCAGACGAGAACCTCAATGCTCCTACCTTTCTGAAGAAATTCCTCTCTCGCTCTGGCCCCAAGAAGAGGGGGCTTAAGAGGGGGGATACAGTAGCGTCCATGGCCGCGGGCCGTCCGGTTTACTTACCTCTCGACGCCCACAGCCATGGATCTGTGAGTGCTGGTCCCGATCTCCTTCCTAGGAGACGCCAGCGCTCACTTTCGCTCCGGTCCGCTCTGTCCCTAAAGAGCCAGCGCGCACACACATAAAAACAATCATCATCATCAACTCACATGATTTCCTGGACTATAAGAAGGCCTTTGCCCTTCTGATACTTGCCTGAGCATTGTTAGCCATATCCTAGTTTGTCTAAGCAAATGGTCTCCTAGTGTTTTCCAGTACCTGTGTTCTCTGTTCCTGTATCCTCTATCCCGTGCTATCCTGGTCAAGTGCCATGCTGAGCTGTAGTCGTGCTGTGCTGTATCTATGCCTGTCCTGCTGCCCCACACCTGACGTCTACCCGCTGCCTAGTCCCAGCCGAGCCTGCCTTGCTATTGTCCGAGCTGCCACAGGTACCCTATACGAACTATAGACTGTGACCTGCGCCCTGTTGGCCAGCTGCTATACCACCAAGGCGGTACGGCCCAGTTGGTCCAGGAACCCAACCTGACAACCATACACAGATTGAGCTGTGCTAGTATCCTGTGTTGGAGTGCAATTGACGCATGCGCACCCAACAGGGGTTTTTTCCTGTGTCCTGTCGTGTGCCGGACACGTGAAGCTCGACGTGTCTGATATAATCTTTTACTTCCTGGATTGTTTTGAACGAATGACGCTCTATTCACCTTCTGCTGTTGATATCACTGGTTAGTGTTACTGTACCTCATTGGTTCACTTACACATTAATACCTCTTCCTGACTTTCAAGCACCACCCCCAGACGAAGGCTCTCAGCTGAAATGTGCATCGGGTATGACGCCAGAAGCCAATCATTCACCTATGGGTAAGCTGTTATTATACATTAATATCCGATTACTATTGTAATCACTATTTTGGGAAAGCTGCTATTATGCACTCATGTCTTTACTTGTGAATTCCGATCTTGTGTTTTTGCATGTTGATTAGAGCATTTGCTCTATCCCAGTTATGTGGCGACTCTAAGTTTATATTGACATTCTATCACATACGTCGTGTAGACATTTACATTTATTTTGTCCAAGATTAGTTGTCTGGCCTCTAGTTCTCACACTGTAGCAATCATCTTTGGTTTCTAATATGTGTATTTTATGTTTTGTAATCAATAAAATTGATACCTTTTATTAGTGTGGTATTGACTCTATGTTTAGGTCTTTATTCTCATTTCAAGGAGTCACCACCGGTGTTATCATGTAGTATTGAGCCTTTATATATGCCCTTTCCCATATATGATATATGTTATATGAAGTATTGTTTAAATTATGACTAAGAGGGGAATTTAGGTCGTCATCCATATTGGTTTAGTAGGTCTATAACATTCCCTAATCTGACTACCTTCCCTGCCCCCCCCTTTTACATTAGTCATCAAAACCTGACCCCCTCATTCAGCAGTATCCCCCACACTCCTAATGCACTTCATGTCTGTCATACACGGATACTGGCTGGTGACCGGCTCATGCAGCTTTATGTGTGCCACCCTATGGGTATAAAAGATGGCTGAACCATTGTACTTTAGGGTATGTTCACACGCAAACTCAAAAATGTCTGAAAATATGGAGCTGTTTTCAAGGGAAAACAGCTCCTGATTTTCAGACGTTTTCTAAGCCACTTGCGATTTTTGAGGCATTTTTCACGGAGTTTTTATGGCCGTTTTTGTAGCTTTTTTCAATAGTCTATGAAACGTTTGCGTAAAAAAACAGCCCGTCGGAACAGAACAATGTTTTTTCTACTGAAATCAATGGGCAGATGTTTGTAGGCGTTCTGCTTCCGATTTTTCGGCCATTTTCAGGCGTTTCGAAAAACGTCCAAATACACTGTGTGAACATACCCTAACAAGCACTTTTTTTTACATTTTGTGTCTCCCTTATTTCCTCATAGGTTGTAAGCTCTTGGGAGCAGGGTCCTCACTCCTCTGGTTTGAATTGTAAATTAGTTTTGTCACTATGTAATGTCTGATATTGTCTGTACAATGTACCCCCTAAATTGTAAAGTGCTGCACAATATGTCGGCGCTATATAAAGATTATTATTATTAAAGATTATTATCATACATTTTACAGAAACACCTACAAAGAATAAGGCCTCATTCACACGGCAGGGTTTCCCGGCCGGGTGCCGGCCGTTCATAAATCGGCCGGCACCCGGCTGCATTAGGAATAATAGACCCCTAATGGGGCTATTCACACGACCGATTTTTTGACGGCCGGGAAAACCGCCCGTCAAAAAATAGGACATGCTCTATTTTCGCCCGGGTACCCGGCCGCCCGGCTCCCATAGAAGTCTATGGGGCCGGGTAATACCCGGCCATCACCGGGATGTGTCCCGAGTGACGGCCGGGTTTTCCGGCTCTTGCGCTCTATCTCCTCCTCCTCACAGCGCAGAGTGCATGTGAGGAGGAGGAGTTGATGCCATTCTGACGAATGGCATCGCTGTACACGGTGTGGCAGGGCCGGGGTGTACAGCAGGTGGAAGGGAGCGCTGCGCTGGCTCCCTTCTCCTGCTTGTTTTAAAAGCGCCCTGGCCCGGCGACACCTTTGATGGCGCCGCTAGTAGCAGCAGCAGCTGCGGCTGCTACTACTGTAGCGACGCCACTATAGCAGAGCGGGGAGGTATCTCCCCGCTCTGCTATGTGCTAGCCGCACTTTAGCTCCTTGAAGGAGCGGAATCCCCGTGTGTTCGGGGATTCCGCTCCTGGACAGAGCGCTTGATGTCTCTGTCCATATCTGGGCAGTGACATCAGGGGAAACTCCTGAAGCGGAATCCCCGAACACATGGGGATTCCCCTTCAGGAGTTGCCGCTGATGTCACTGTCCGGATCTGCCCGGCCCGGCACGGATGCATAACTTTATGCAAACCGGCCGGGCAGAATGGCCGATTTTACCGGCCGGCACTCGGGCTCGGACCCGACCCGGTCGTGTGAATCCCGCCTAAGGGCACGGTTTTTCCGCTGCAAATGTTGGTGCAGATTTGGGGCAATTACGCAACGAATCTGCACATTTGACAGGTAATTCAGACATTGCAGAAAACACAGCAGACTTGCCACAGATTTCAGTTTTTGCATTGCAAAGGCTGAAATCCGCAGTGAAATTTCCCTTCTTCTCCGCAACAGACAGTGCATGCTGCGGGGGGGGGGGGGGGGAATTCTGCACCACAGCCTATGGACCGCAGTGGAGTTTTCCGCAACGTCTGAACTAACTTGCCCAAAAATGTATAGAAACAAATGTAAAAAACGGCCTCTGGAGAATTCCACTGCAATTCCGCCACGTCTGGCCGTGTCCTAAAAATGATTCTATAAAAATGTGTAGAAAAATAAAGCTCTATGTATTCAAAAAATGCAAACATTATTTGGATAACCAAATAAATAATTATAGGTGTTAAACGCACTTGTACTAACATTTCCTGTGTTGTCTGGTCATACCTCGGAGTGAAATGACAAAAAAAAACAACAAAAGCAAGTTGTAAAGCCCAAGAAAGCTGTTTATGCCATTTTTTTAGGTGTTTCTTTCCTTCATTTAGCTACAAAAATTGCAGAATGTTGTCACTATAAAATAACACGTTCAACATTTAGAAGGCTAGAATAAGGAAGAAGCTTCCAAAATGACGTCATCGAGGTGGGCGGAACATACATGGTAGTGGGCGGGGTCATATGAAGAACGACGCATCAAGTGGGCGTAATCTTTAAATGTTTCTCTCAGAGGCTTCCCCCGTAGTGGGCGGGGTTAATCTCAGCTCCTTTGCACTGTATGGGAAGACATGGCCACGCCCCCTGTCTTCGGCAGGAAATTCCGGACCTACGCTCGGTTGTTGTGGCCGGTTTGCCTCGGGGACTCCCTGTGATGGAGCTGAGGTATTGGGGTGGTGACTGGGGGCTTCCCTCTGTGCACCCTGAATGCCTTGTTGTGCTGGTAAGAGCGGTGTCACTCCTGGAGATGTTGCAGTGTGGTCAGTAGTAGAGCAGTGGACAGGTGCACCCATCATCACAATGCAGCGCTCTGCATCCCCGGCCTGATGTGCAGTGCTCTGCATCCCCGGCCTGATGTGCAGCGCTCTGCATCCCCGGTCTGATGTGCAGCGCTCTGCATCCCCGGCCTGATGTGCAGCGCTCTGCATCCCCGGCCTGATGTGCAGCGCTCTGCATCCCCGGCCTGATGTGCAGCGCTCTGCATCCCCGGTCTGATGTGCAGCGCTCTGCATCCCCGGCCTGATGTGCAGCGCTCTGCATCCCCGGTCTGATGTGCAGCGCTCTGCATCCCCGGCCTGATGTGCAGCGCTCTGCATCCCCGGTCTGATGTGCAGCGCTCTGCATCCCCGGCCTGATGTGAAACGCTCTGCATCCCCGGCCGGATTTTCCAACAGTAATTAAACTTTGCAACATACTTACCTTCCAACACAATAATGTAATATTCGCAATATCATGTATATAGTGACCGTGACAGACAATTGCTGCAGCGGTACATTATGTCACTATAGTCCAAATTTAACTATGGCTGGCAGGCATTGGCTGTGGTAGTCACGTGATGGAGAACGCGTTATTGAGATTATATCACCTTAACTCCTTAAAGGCTGCGTTCACATCTGCGTCAATGCTCCGTTCCGTCAAAATTTTCATGACTGAGGACCAGAGGTTTCCGTTTCTATCACCATTATTTCAATGGTGACGGATCCGATGCAAATGGTTTCCGTTTGTCTCCGTTGTGCAGGGGTTCCGTCGTTTTGACGGAATGAATACTGTAGTCGACAACGCTATTGATTCCGTCAAAATAACGGAACCCCTGCACAACGGAGACAAACGGAAACAATTGAAATCAATGGTGATGGAAACCTGAACCTCTAGTTTCTGTTTGTGTCAGTCAAGGGCTCCGTTCCGGCGGAAAGCTCCGTCGGAACGGAGCCCTGAAGCAGATGTGAACGCAACCTAAGATGTGTGATGAGGTTGAACAATATTTATGTGAAGAGTGTCAACACGACAGTAGCGCGCTCAGGCTCAGGCTAGACAGCGATGTGAAGTGACCCAGATTTGTAGAAGAATTGCTGTAAATCTGTAACCGCAACCGCAACACGACTTCAGCGCTTCCCTATTCTGCGATTGTTACAAGTTTGCTTGCAACTTCTTTTTCCTATAGAGAAACATTGAGGTTGTGTCACGATAATCTGCAATTTTCCACTGCTCGTACGTGACTGCTAGTCGCCGTGTAGCCCTAGCCTAATAGTGATCAATGCTAAAGGGATTGTCAGCTCAGAAACCGCCGTTAACTACAATAATAAGTTAATAGCTTAACCCTTTAAAGACCAGGCCAATTTGAGCTTTTACATTTTCGTTTTTTTCTCCCCGCCTTCCAAAAGCCATAACTTTTCTATTTCTTCGTCGACATAGCCATATGAGGTCTTGTTTCTTGCAAGACAAGTTGTAGTTTTTCATGGCACCATTTATTGTACTGCATAATGTACTGGGTATCTGAAAAAATTATTTGTGGGTTGCAATGGGCAAAAAACAGTGAATACACCATTTTTTTTTTAAGTGGGGGGGGGTTTACGGCATCCATCAGGCGGTAAAAACAACATATTCACCTTATTCTACAGGTTGATACGATTACAGCGATACCAAATTTATCTGTTTTGTTTTATGTTTTACCACTTTTAAAAAAATTAAACTATTTTCTAAAAAAATGTTGTATCGCCATATTCTGAGAGCCATAACTTTTTGATTTTTCCATCAATTTAGGTGTGAGGGCTTACATATTACGGGGCGAGCTGTTATTTTCACTGATACCATTTTGGGGTACGTGACCAAAAAAAATAAATTTGCATGTTTTATATAGTTTATATAGTTGTTTTTTTTACGTAGTTTCACTGAAAACATGTTTCCAGTACTGGACAGTTGTCCGGCAGCGAGGCAGGGACTCCTAGCGTCGTACATAACTATGATTCTAGGAGCCCGGCTCCCTGCACTGTGTTCGGTCCGGTACTTGCGGCCGAAATACGTCCGTCAATTACGGACGTAATGACCTCGTGTGAACATACCCTAAAAGGGGTTAAAAGGTTTTCCTTATCACAGACCTATCCTTTCATATTGGAACCAGACAAACTTCTGCAGTAGAATGTACCCTTATAGGCCATCAATTTACCCTTATAGGCCATATGCACAGGTTTGTCTTTGTGAGGTGATTCACATTAGGGTATGTGCACATGTGAACTGTCTTTTACGTCTGAAAAGACAGACTGTTTTCAGGAGAAAACAGCTGCCTCGTTTCAGACGTAAAAGCTCCTCCTCGCATTATGCGAGGCGTCTGTGACGCTCGTAAATCTTGAGCTGCTCTTCATTGACTTCAATGAAGAACGGCTCAAATTACGTTGCAAAGAAGTGTCCTGCACTTCTTTGCCGAGGCAGTCAATTTACGTGTCGTCGTTTGACAGCTGTCAAACGACGACGCGTAAATTACAGGTCGTCGGCACAATACGTCGGCAAACCCATTCAAATGAATGGGCAGATGTTTGCCGACGTATTGGAGCCCTATTTTCAGGCGTAAATCGGGGCATAATACGCCTCGTTTACGTCTGAAAATAGGTCGTGTGAACCCAGCCTAAGGGGGGATTCACACGAGCGTGTATTCGGTCCGTGCGGGCCGCGTGGTTTTCACGCGGCACGCATGAACCAATACAAGTCTATGGGGCAGTACAGACAGTCCATGCTCTTTGCGCAGTGTTTGTCTGCTGCGCAAAAAGCGCGACAGGTTCAATAACTCTGCGTATTTCGCGCATCACGCACCCATTGAAGTCAATGGGTGCGTGAAAATCACGCGCACCACACGGAAGCACTTCCGTGGGACGAGCGTGATTCTCGCAACAGCAGTGAAAAGGATGAATGAAAACAGAAAAGCACCACGTGCTTTTCTGTTTCCGAACATCCAAACGGAGTGTCTTTTGCGATGAGCGAAGCCGGACAAGCGTACCGAACTTCACCGGGTTCGGCCAAACTCGTTTTGGCCGAACCCGGCAAAAAAATTATCGGTACGCGACGTCAGGAGATAGTCACTGTCCATGGTGCTGAAAGAGTTAAACTGTTTCAGCACCATGGACCGTGACTTCCGATCCCAATATACATGAACCTGTAGAAAAAAAAAAACGAAGTTCTGACTTACCGCTAACTCCCGGCTTCTTCCTCCAGTCTGACCTCCCGGGATGACAATTAAGTCCAAGTGACAGCTCCAGCCAATCACAGGCCAAGCACAGGCTGCAGCGGTCACATGGACTGGCGCGTCATCCAGGGAGGTGGGGCCCGATGTCAAGAGAGGCGCGTCACCAAGGACGCGTCACCAAGGCAACGGCCGGGAAGTTCTCGGTAAGTACGAACTTTTTCTTTTTTTTCTACAGGTTTTTCGATATTGTGTTCGGCATTCACTGTCGAGGGTGCTGAAAGAGTTAGCGCTTTCAGCACCTTGGACAGTGACGGCCGTCGACTAGCCTCATCTCTATGATGGCGGCTGCGCGAAAATCACGCAGCCGCGCATCAGACACGGATGTCACACGCAGCTGTCAAATGGTTTTTGCGTGCGCAAAACGCCGCGTTGTTTGCGCGCGCAAAAACGCAACGCTCGTGTGAATCTGCCCTAAGAGTTTCTGGATATTTCCATTGACGAGATGCCATATAGCCCTGTATACGGCATTATTGTAGAAGGTTACTTTATAGAAACTGTTCTTTTAATTTTTTTTACCTGAAACATAACAAGTAAAGCCAGGATGTCGACTAATCTCCATAACAACCAATCAGATCATTTCTTTCACTTTCTGTCATGCATTGGAGCGGTCATACAAGGACAATGATTAGTTGCCTTTCACTTATTTTTATTAATTAGGCTCAATAGAGGAGATTTATCAAAGCAAGGGAAAAGTGGAGCTGTTGCTTACAGCAACCAATGAGATTCCACCTGCCATTTTTCAGAGCCCCCTTGGATAATGAAAGGAGCAATGTAATTGGTTGCTAAGGGAAACTGCTCAACTTTGTTCTTGCATTAGTTTTGATAAATATATCCCCAGGTTCTGATCACCTAATATTGGGGTGCGAGACGTTCATGTTCTTGCTTTTGAGTACATAACCTGTTTTCACTACCGGTCCTGTAGCAGCATTTCTAGTTTGAACAAGATTAGAACAATGTAATCTTTCTGGTCATGTGAAGAGTTTATGAGTCTGTTATTTGTGGTGGAAATGATTGTATAGAGTAAGAGCTGCTACAAAGCAATGTGCAGATATGAAATTTGAAATAAGATTATAAGAAAGGTTTCACAAAGTACGCCACTAATTTAGCTGCAGCAAATCTGCCACAAAATCTCCCTGCTTTGCAGGCAGATTTTGTTGCGGATTTTCCGCAGACTGCTGCGGATTTCATCAACACTATTAGGCTATGTTCACACAGAGATTTTTGCAGGCAGAATTTCTGCCTCAAAATTCCGTTTGGAAGTTTGAGGCAGATATTCCTCTCCCTGCACGCTGATTTTCGCTGCGTTTTTCGCCCACGGCCATTGAGCGCCGCGGGCATAAAACGCTGCGAAATACGCTTTCTCTGCCTCCCATTGATGTCAATGGGAGGTCAGAGGCGTAAACGCCCGAAGATAGGGCATGTCCCTTCTTTCTCCCGCGAGACGCCAATGGGAGGCGTTCTCGGGCCGTTTTTGGCGAGTTTTGCGACGCGGTATCCGCGTCCAAAAACTCGGCAAAATACCCCGTGTGAACATAGCCTTAGTTTCTAATCGGCTTTCCTCGAAAAGCAGAGCAAGTGGTTTGCGTGCTCATAGACTTTCTATTGAGTCCTTACAGTGCGCAGAGGAAAGCTGAACAGAAACGGATTGGCTCAACGCTCACCCGATTGCATCTGCTGCTTCGTTTTATCGATCGGTGGGGGTCTCAGTGCTCGGATCCCCCACCGATCAAAACTTCTCACATGTCAAAAGTTTAGATACCCTTTAAGAAACTAATAATGTATAAGTAATGTCCAACCAAAAATGTATCCAAGGCTAATATGACAATGAAGTTACAGAATTGTATTGGTCTTAAAGTGTAGCTAAACGTTTGACAAACTTCTGACATGTCATAGTGACATGTCAGAAGTTTGGATTGGTGGGGGTGCGAGCACGGAGACCCCCACCAATCGCTAGAACGAAGCAGCTGAAGCACTCGTGTGAGCGCTCAGCCGCTTCGTGTCTGTTCGGCTTTTTCCGGAAATAAATGTATCGTGTAGGGACTCAATAGAAAGTCTATGAGCCCGTACTCCGATACATCGGCTTTCCGGAAAAAGCCGAACAGACACGAAGCGGCTGAGCGCTCACACGAGTGCTTCAGCTGCTTCGTTCTAGCGATTGGTGGGGGTCTCCGTGCTTGCACCCCCACCAATACAAACTTCTGACATGTCACTATGACATGTCAGAAGTTTGTCAAACGTTTAGCTACACTTTAAAGAGGCTCTGTCACCAGATTTTGCAACCCCTATCTGCTATTGCAGCAGATAGGCGCTGCAATGTAGATTACAGTAACGTTTTTATTTTAAAAAAACGAGCATTTTTGGCCAAGTTATGACCATTTTTGTATTTATGCAAATGAGGCTTGCAAAAGTACAACTGGGCGTGTTGAAAAGTAAAAGTACAACTGGGCGTGTATTATGTGCGTACATCGGGGCGTTTTTACTACTTTTACTAGCTGGGCGTTCTGACGAGAAGTATCATCCACTTCTCTTCACAACGCCCAGCTTCTGGCAGTGCAGACACAGCCGTGTTCTCGAGAGATCACGCTGTGACGTCACTCACTTCCTTCCCCAGGTCCTGCATCGTGTCGGCCACATCGGCACCAGAGGCTACAGTTGATTCTGCAGCAGCATCAGCGTTTGCAGGTAAGTAGCTACATCGACTTACCTGCAAACGCCGATGCTGCTGCAGAATCAACTGTAGCCTCTGGTGCCGATGTGTCCTCGCTCGTCTGACACGATGCAGGACCTGGGGAAGTGACGTCACAGCGTGATCTGCCAGAAGCTGGGCGTTGTGAAGAGAAGTGGATGATACTTCTATACACAACGCCCAGCTAGTAAAAGAAGTAAAAACGCCCCGATGTACGCACATAATACACGCCCAGTTGTACTTTTACTTTTCAACACGCCCAGTTGTACTTTTGCAAGCCTCATTTGCATAAATACAAAAATGGTCATAACTTGGCCAAAAATGCTCGTTTTTTTTAAATAAAAACGTTACTGTAATCTACATTGCAGCGCCTATATGCTGCAATAGCAGATAGGGGTTGCAAAATCTGGTGACAGAGCCTCTTTAAGGCTGGGTTCACATGACCTATTTTCAGGCGTAAACGAGGCGTATTATGCCTCGCTTTACGTCTGAAAATAGGGCTCCAATACGTCGCCAAACATCTGCCCATTCATTTGAATGGGTTTGCCGACGTACTGTGCAGACAACCTGTCATTTACACGTCGTCGTTTTACAGCTGTCAAACGACGACGCGTAAAAATACAGCCTCGTCAAAAGAAGTGCAGGACACTTCTTTCAGACGTAATTTTAGCCGTTCTTCATTGAACTCAATGAAGAGCAGCTCAAAATTTACGGCTGTCAGAGAAGCCTCGCAAAATGTGAGGAGGAGCAATTACGGCTGAAACGAGGCAGCTGTTTTCTCCTGAAAACAGTCTGTCTTTTCAGACGTAAAAGCCAGTTATCGTGTGCACATACCCTTACAAGGTAGGTGTGAAAGGCAAGAATTTCTAGGACAGATTCAGTGTTTGTAATGTTTTGTTCACTCCTTGTTTCCAAGTCTATAAAGTTGGATTCATTTACTTGGATGAACAGTTCCAGTAAATAACTGTTCTCTACTGTAAAGTTGTTTGGAGCATGTTCTTCTAATTGACGACATTTATATAAATATAAAAAAGAACTATAAAGAACTTTGAATGTTTAGATTCCCATGCTGTTTCTAGCATACTTTAAGTATGTAGGAGAGTGAGAACCAGCAATGGGATGGAGAACTGGATAGGTAGGGTTTTGATGACACAGATGGGTTCACTGTAGAAAATACTTGCTTAGGCTTAATTCACATCTGCATTTGGTGTTTCCGCTGTCCCACTCGTCAAAGGAGCCGAACAACAAAAATACTGGAAGCGCCAGATCTTTGCATGACAGACACCCGATGGAACCCATTAACTATATGTCGGTTTTCCGCCATGGTGTCTGTCGTTTTACCAGACAAAATAGTGCAGTATGCTGCACTATTTTGTCTGCCACTTTTTAGCAGATCTGCGACGCAAATGTGAACAAAGTCTTAGGCCTCATTCACACGGCAGGGTTTCCCGTCCGGGTGCCGGCCGTTCATAAATCGGCCGGCACCCGGCTGCATTAGGAATGATAGACCCCTAATGGGGCTATTCACACGACCGATTTTTTGACGGCCGGAAAATCCGGCCGTCAAAAAATAGGACATGCTCTATCTTTGCCCGGACACCCGGCCGCCCGGCTCCCATAGAAGTCTATGGGGCCGGGTATTACACGGCCATCACCGGAATGTGTTCCGAGTGATGGCCGGGTTTCCCGGCGCTTGCGCTCTATCTCCTCCTCCTCACAGCGCAGAGTGCATGTGAGGAGGAGGAGTTGATGCCATTCTGACGAATGGCATCGCTGCACACTGTGTTGCAGGGCCGGGGTGTACAGCAGGTGGAGGGAGCGCTGCGCTGGCTCCCTTCCCCTGCTTGTTAAAAGCACCCTGGCTCGGCGACACCTTAGATGGCGCCGCTAGTAGCAGCAGCTGCTGCGGCTGCTACTACTGCAGCGACGCCACTATAGCAGAGCGGGGAGGTATCTCCCCGCTCTGCTATGTGCTAGCCGCACTTTAGCTCCTTGAAGGAGCGGAATCCCCGTGTGTTCGGGGATTCCGCTCCTGGACAGAGCGCTTGATGTCTCTGTCCATATCTGGGCAGTGACATCAGGGGAAACTCCTGAAGCGGAATCCCCGAACACATGGGGATTCCCCTTCAGGAGCTGCCGCTGATGTCACTGTCCGGATCTGCCCGGCCCGGCACGGATGCATAACTTTATGCAAACCGGCCGGGCAGAATGGCCGATTTTACCGGCCGGCACTCGGGCTCGGACCCGACCCGGTCGTGTGAATCCCGCCTTACTCTTCCAGATTATCCAGGAAATTGATATAGGGGGCATCTCCTGGACTCCTGGCAGAGCATGCAAATCTCATGCAAATAGCTGCTGGCAACCGCCACTAAGCTAAGATGGGGGCATACATATATATATATATATACACACTACCGTTCAAAAGTTTGGGGTCACCCAGACAATATTGTGTTTTCCATGAAAACTCACACTTATATTTATCAAATGAGTTGCAAAATGACTAGAAAATATAGTCAAGGCATTGACAAGGTTAGAAATAATGATTTTTATTTGAAATAATAATTTTCTCCTTCAAACTTTGCTTTCGTCAAAGAATGCTCCATTTGCAGCAATTACAGCATTGCAGACCTTTGGCATTCTAGCTGTTAATTTGCTGAGGTAATCGGGAGAAATGTCACCCCATGCTTCCAGAAGGCCCTCCCACAAGTTGGATTGGCTTGATGGGCACATCTTGCGTACCATACGGTCAAGCTGCTCCCACAACAGCTCTATGGGGTTGAGATCTGGTGACTGCGCTGGCCACTCCATTACAGATAGAATACCAGCTGCCTGCTTCTTCCCTAAATAGTTCTTGCATAATTTGGAGGTGTGCTTTGGGTCATTGTCCTGTTGTAGGATGAAATTGGCTCCAATCAAGCGCTGTCCACAGGGTATGGCATGGCGTTGCAAAATGGAGTGATAGCCTTCCTTATTCAAAATCCCTTTTGCCTTGTACAAATCTCCCACTTTACCAGCACCGAAGCAACCCCAGACCATCACATTACCTCCACCATGCTTGACAGATGGCATCAGGCACTCTTCCAGCATCTTTTCAGTTGTTCTGCGTCTCACAAATGTTCTTCTGTGTGATCCAAACACCTCAAACTTCGATTCGTCTGTCCATAACACTTTTTTCCAATCTTCCTCTGTCCAATGTCTGTGTGCTTTTGCCCATATTAATCTTTTCCTTTTATTAGCCAGTCTCAGATATGGCTTTTTCTTTGCCACTCTGCCCTCAAGGCCAGCATCCCGGAGTCGCCTCTTCACTGTAGACGTTGACACTGGCGTTTTGCGGGTACTATTTAATGAAGCTGCCAGTTGAGGACCTGTGAGGCGTCTATTTCTCAAACTAGAGACTCTAATGTACTTGTCTTGTTGCTCAGTTGTGCAGCGGGGCCTCCCACTTCTCTTTCTACTCTGGTTAGAGCCTGTGTATGCTGTCCTCTGAAGAGAGTAGTACACACCGTTGTAGGAAATCTTCAGTTTCTTGGCAATTTCTCGCATGGAATAGCCTTCATTTCTAAGAACAAGAATAGACTGTCGAGTTTCACATGAAAGCTCTCTTTTTCTAGCCATTTTGAGAGTTTAATCGAACCCACAAATGTAATGCTCCAGATTCTCAACTAGCTCAAAGGAAGGTCAGTTTTATAGCTCCTCTAAACAGCAAAACTGTTTACAGCGGTGCTAACATAATTGCACAAGGGTTTTCAAGTGTTTTCTAATCATCCATTAGCCTTCTAACACAGTTAGCAAACACAATGTACCATTAGAACACTGGAGTGATGGTTACTGGAAATGGACCTCTATACACCTATGTAGATATTGCGTTAAAAACCAGACGTTTGCAGCTAGAATAGTCATTTAGCACATTAACAATGTATAGAGTGTATTTCTGATTAATTTAATGTTATCTTCATTGAAAAAAACTGTGCTTTTCTTTAAAAAATAGGGAAATTTCTAAGTGACCCTAAACTTTTGAACGGTAGTGTGTGTGTATATATATATATATAGCGAGAAAGGCCCCATTGAGCAGGGCTGAAACGTTGCGCTTGTGGTGAATAAAGGATCCTTATTTTTCACTTTACTTTGGAGTGCTGACCTGTGTATTGGATTTGTCTGTGGATTTGTGACACTGGTCGTGTGTCTGAACAGGGACTTGCACCCCACACTGGAAGAACGGTGCTGCTTTCACTTTACTTGCTTATATATATATATATATATATATATATATATATATATATATATATATACACAGTCCAAAGGTAGATGAACACAGCACTCCAATACTTCCAAAATCAGGCCATGTGCTCGTCACCAGGGGATGAATCAATTCCCCAATTCAAAATAGAGAAAGACAGAGAACACAGTAACGGCACCAGTCCAAAGGTAGATGAACACAGCACTCCAATACTTCCAAAATCAGGCCATGTGCTCGTCACCAGGGGATGAATCAATTCCCCAATTCAAAATAGAGAAAGACAGAGAACACAGTAACGGCACCAGTCCAAAGGTAGATGAACACAGCACTCCAATACTTCCAAAATCAGGCCATGTGCTCGTCACCAGGGGATGAATCAATTCCCCAATTCAAAATAGAGAAAGACAGAGAACACAGTAACGGCACCAGTCCAAAGGTAGATGAACACAGCACTCCAATACTTCCAAAATCAGGCCATGTGCTCGTCACCAGGGGATGAATCAATTCCCCAATTCAAAATAGAGAAAGACAGAGAACACAGTAACGGCACCAGGACTTCAAGGTAGATGAAAAGCAGGGTGGATTTATTCACCTCAACACAGCATGGCTTGAGAAAGGTTTTTGTTGAACCGAAACGTTGCTGTGTTGAGGTGTATAAATCCACCCTGCTTTTCATCTACCTTGAAGTCCTGGTGCCGTTACTGTGTTCTCTCTCTTTCTTTCTCTTTCTCTCTCTCTCTTTTTCTCTTTCTCTCTCTCTCTTTTTCTCTTTCTCTCTCTCTCTTTTTCTCTTTCTCTCTCTCTCTCTCTTTTTCTCTTTCTCTCTCTCTCTCTCTCTTTTTCTCTTTCTCTCTCTCTCTCTCTCTTTTTCTCTTTCTCTCTCTCTCTCTCTTTCTCTCTCTCTCTCTTTTTCTCTTTCTCTCTCTCTCTCTCTTTTTCTCTTTCTCTCTCTCTTTTTCTCTTTCTCTCTTTCTCTCTCTTTTTCTCTTTCTCTCTCTTTTTATATATATATATATATATATATATATATATATATATATATATATATATCTCTCGTTCACCTATATTTGTAGTGAGCTTTCCCTATTTGCAGGGCCGGCGTTAAGGGGGGGTAAACTGGGAAGCAGCCCAGTGCCCTTATACTCTTAGGGCCCTCTTCCCGTTATAGCAGCCATAGGGGCTGCTACGGGGCCGAGGCATGAGGAGTTCTGCGCCGCTCCGCACATAACTTTTATGCACCGGACGACACGGGCCCCCTCATGCCTGGTGACGTCGCTAGCATCAGGGGGTTCCCCGGTGCTAGCGACTGCCACCTTTAATTATATCTGCGTCCTCACGATGCAGATACAATTTAATACTTTAGGCTACAGGCCATGTTCCTGTGCAGGCCAGCAAGGATTGCGACACTGCATCACTGTAAGGGTCCCGCCTGGAGGCTGTGTACAATATATATTTTTTTGGGGGGTGGGGCTGTGTGTCACTATAAACACGGGGGGGGGGCAGTTATTGCTGTGTGGCACTATATGCAAGGGGACTGTGCGGCTCTATCTACAAGGGGGGCTGTGCTGCTCTATCTACAAGGGGGGCTGTGCTGCTCTATCTACAAGGGGAGGGCTGTGTGGCCCTATATACAAGGGGAGGGCTGTGTGGCGCCATCTACAAGGGGAGGGTGTGACGCAATCTACAAGGGGGCGCTTTGTGGCGCTATTTACAAGGGGGGCTTTGTGGTGCTATCTAGAAGGGGGTCTGTGTGTGGCTGTATTTACAAGGGTGGCTGTGTGTGGCCCTATCCGCAGGGGGCTTTGTGCGGCCTTATCCGCACGGGGCTTTGTGCGGCGCTATCCACAGGGGGCACAAAGGGGACACGGTTACTGATGGGGCACTTTTATTGTGTCGACCACTAAGGGATCATTATTACCATCTGGGGCACTGTGGATTATGAGTTTGTTTAGAGGATCGGGTATAGATGGCGAGGGTGCTATAAAAGCGAGAAAGCAACATATCGGTGTGTCAAATTCTACAAAGACGAGTCATGGCTGGAATAAGTCGTCACAGTGGTCTGAACCGGATGGAGAAAAAAAGGGAAAGTGAATGACTAATCAAGAGAAAACATCACCTGTGAGTCACTCGATATAAATGTGCTGTAATCACTTATATCGTCTGCAGAGCTCCTGTGTATAACCGGCATCTACTATTATATGGTCACTAATTGGTGGTAATATTATATGGTCTGGGTGGTATTTTTCAGTAACCGTATGGGGGTATTATTCATCACTATGTGGTGTGTGTCAGTATTATTTGGATCTTATATTGTATTATTATGGGTAATATTACTCTTATAATAGTGAGTTGTGTTCAATAACATTATGTAGGTAATATTTCATATGGTATAGTGGTATGATTTAATAACTGTATATGTATACAGGGAGGACCTATGCTTTGGGGCTTGTAAGGGTATGTCCACACGGCAGCGTCCGTTACGGCTGAAATTACGGTGCTGTTTTCAGGAGAAAACAGCACCGTAATTTCAGCCGTAATGGCATGTGCAGGCGTCTTTTGCTGCGTCCATTATGGACGTAATTGGAGCTGGTTTTACATGGAGTCCATGTAAAACGGCTCCATTTACGTCTGAAGAAGTGACAGGCACTTCTTTGACGCGGGCGTCTTTTTTACGCGCCGCCTTTGGACAGCGGCGCGTAAAAAAAATGACCGTCGGAACAGAACATCGTAAGACCCATTCAAATGAATGGGCAGATGTTTGCCGACGCTTTTGAGCCGCATTTCGGACCTAATTCGGGGCTAAAACGCCCGAATTACGTCCGTAAATAGTGTGTGTGAACCCAGCCTTACACTCCTGGACGCACTAGAAATCAGCAATGCAGTTCTCTGCACATCTCCTCTTGAGGTTACTGCATTATTGATACAATAATATAGCATTTGGGGCCCTACTTTTAACTTTGCCCAGGGCCACACTTTGTCTAATACCGGCCCTGCCTAGTGGCGACTGCAGCCTTGATTTTATTATTGAATTTTATGACACTCTGCTGCCACTGTTTGTAAGGTGTACTGTTCTGGTACCATTGTTTAATGGTGCCACTTTTCTGGCAGTGTTTGGTGTTTGTGTGGCAATGTGCTTGCAGTGTTGTTTAAGAGAAGCAGTCTTCTGGCACTGTATATGGAGGCACTTTAGCTGTCATTATGGTTCATGGCTTCAAATTATGGATGGGTTTTACTTTGAAAATATAAATTTCCGCGGCTTGCAAATCGTGCTACAATTTCATGTCTCCCTGCACACTCCTCTTCAGGTGCTGCAATGTAAATTTGATGACGGATGCTGGGATTGTACACTGCTTATGTCTAATATGAGGCATCCACACAAACTCTGGAGATGTTTTTATACTAAGGGCTCATTCAGACGAGCGTATATATAGTCCATGTGACGGGTGTTGAAACAACGCCCGTCATGAGGACTCATGTACTTCAATGGGGCCGTTCATATGACCGTTGTTTCAACGGAGCGTGTGAAGGCTCAGTGAAAAAATAGGACGTGTCCTATTTTACTGCGTGTAACGCATCCCTCCATAGACTCTAGCCTATGGGGGATCCGTGACAACACGCCCCGCACGGGTGCACCTCGGACGTGAAAAACTGCAATCTTTCACGTTCGAGGTTAGTCCGCGGTTAGCTACG
This sequence comes from Rhinoderma darwinii, assembly GCF_050947455.1. Lineage (NCBI taxonomy): Eukaryota > Metazoa > Chordata > Amphibia > Anura > Rhinodermatidae > Rhinoderma > Rhinoderma darwinii. Next base: position 563,978,269 of record NC_134687.1, on the reverse strand, counting down.
TTCAGCCTACATCGATGGGGGGATGCAGCAGTCTGAAGTTAGTGACATGAGTTGACTGCACCTTTAGTGCATCACAATATCACAAATTCATAATACGATCAATAAAACACACAAGAAAATGGCAACAGCACACTGCGAACACCAATGCCCCCTAAACACTATAAATAAATAATAGATATACGGATACGAAATCTCGTTTACCTCGTAATCTCGCAAGATTTCATTTCCGTTGCTGGAATCTCACAGAAAAGATTCAGAAGTGTCAGGATTCTGAGTACACATGAAGTCCAGGCTGGATGGTCATGTGTATTCATTATCAGGACACTGTAGTAATGTTAGGGTTTGTGTATGAGGCTGCACATAGTGATATATCTATATCGCTAGTGCAGTGTAAATGAATGGAGAGGAGTGCATGATGCCGATTGGTCAGCGTCATACACTCCTCTGTACAACGCCCACTTGGTCGAAAGTAAAAATACGCCCACTTGGGCATTAAGAAAGCTCATTAGCATAAACCAAAATCGCTCCTAACGTTGTGAAAATAGATCGTTTTTTTAAATAAAAAGCATTACTGTCGCCTACATTACAGCGCCCATCTCCTTATGTAGGAGATGAGGCACTTATAATGTGGTGACAGAGTCTCTTTAAAAGGGAGTCTGTCACCAGAATTAAACTAGTAACAGGGTATTGTAGAGGAGACTAACCTGTTTCTAGCGTTTATTTTCATTTTCTGATTCCTGCCTCCTTTGTAGGGAAATCTGTTTTATTACGTTTATGCTAATGAGCATTTAGGCGCAATGAGGGCGTTACCATTGCACCTAAATGCTCTTAAGTCGCTCCCCAGTTCAACCCACCCTCCCTTCTTACATTGATTGACAGGGGCCAGGCAGCGCAATCGGCGCTTCCATGCCTGGCCCCGTACTATCTGTAATGCGTACGAATCCCTGCTCTTTACTAGGCGCATGCGCAGTATGATCTTTCTGCTCGATGTTCTAAACGGCACTACTGCCCATGCACAGTCCCTGCCCTTTATTCGGCACATGCGCAGTAGTGGCGATTAGAACGAACAGCAAAAAAAAATCGTACGCGCGTTACAGATAGTACAGGGCCAGGCATGAACGCACCGATTATGCTGCCTGGCCCCTGTCAATCAATGTAAGAAGGGAGGGTGGGGGGTTGAACTGGGGAGCGACGTAAGAGCTTTTAGGTGCAATGGTAACGCCCTCATTGCACCTAAATGCTCATTAGCACAAACTTAATAAAACGGATTTCTCTGCAAAGGAGGCAGTAAGCAGAAAATGAAAATAAATGCTAGTCTCCCCTACAATACCCTGTTACTAGTTTAACTCGGACATTCTGGTGACAGACTCCTTTTAAACTTGATAAGAACACTCTAGTGATACTCCCTGATAATGCTATTTACCTGAAACGTGTGTCGGGCGCTTGTCTTGCATACCTTCACCACACCAATGGGTAAGACATCTTTATTGAGTTAAAAACGTGCGGCTTAGTGGCCCAAATTTGGGGCTTCTTTTCCCTATGACCCAGCATCTTACTGATGAGGGCTTTGGTTTTACTGCACTAAAATATCTATAGGTGATTTTACCGTAGACCCTATACCTCTTTCCCTCATGGAATTATTTCCACTTTTTGCATATACAATCATGTGCAATAATATTGTTGTCCACCTCGCGTTTTATATCATATACTTATTTGTATCACATTGGTGATTATAAATATGTTTTGAGACCATGTGGTGTCGTTTTAACACTATATTAGTATAGTCTTTAGACAGTTAATCCTGTCTGGATCTCCTGTATTTTAAATATGTGTTCAATAAAACTGAGAATGTTTTTGCTTTCAATAGTGTATGACTCCTTGTCCTCTTGTTTTTGCATATGACTTTTTGGATATCTATTTTTGTTACCTATACTTACTCTGGAGGTGTATTGCCATACTTGAAACACTTTCATCACTTGAAACACCTAGCCGATGTTGTATTTTGTCCTGTGAGACATATGTTTATGATCATATATTTATCACCTGTCCTGTAGATGGTGAATGTCCTGTTTAATATTAGCAGATCTCCCATGCATCCCCAAATTGGCTACAATCATAGATTGCCAGCACTGTCCCAATAGAAGGGATCTGTAAGAGACTGCAGGAGAGGAAGATACAGGTGAGCGGCAGCTGTTTCATTGCTCACATTGAACTTCCTGTTAGTGCTTTTGGAGGACTGATTGTACTGACAGAGTATGAGTCAGGACAAGGCCAGTTTTTTATTGTGACTAATATGGCAGCACTGTGGCTGTCACTGTTAAGGGGGCTCATATCTTAAAAAAAACATGCTCCATTGCCTTACCACTTTAAATGTTGGAAGGATTGCAGTAGCAGCAGAGAAGAAACTTCTCACATATTACTATGCTTTACCAGATCCCAGGAACAGGGAAGGAGACTTTTCCTTTACCTTTTTTTTTGGAAACATTTTCTTTTTCGTGAGACCGATTTATTAACCAGGCTCAACCATTGAACAAATGGTTGCTAGTACTAAGTGAATAGCATCAAATAAATGAGCGGAACACTGAAAATCCAAATTAATACAGGTTACAATCATTTATTAAGTTTTAAAGGGAACAGGTCATTCACAATTTTCTCCGCTTGCTTAGGGCAGCATAATGTATTGACAGACACGCTGATTTCTGCAGTCTGTCACTTAAGAAAATAAGTGAAGTCGTTTCTATGGACTTACATGCATCGGGCACCACCGACAGAAATGAGTCCGGTTTATTCTTAAGCTACCGCTAGTCCTGCCCACTCTTCACTGATTGACAGATTTCTCGCAATGCACGGTAATAGGGAATGTTTCATCAGATAAGGACTTTTTCGTTTTTATTTTAAACATATTATTTAAGAATTTTGGTTGAGTTGTTTTTTTTTAATTTTCCATGTCACTATATTTAAAAAAATAAAGAAATAAATGCAGTTTTCACTCTGGACACTGAGCCTCACAATAGACTGACACTTCCTGTTCTGTAGAGATCGCTTCTCAGCAGTCATCTCACTATCATCAAAGGCAGGGTTACAGTAACAGGTAACACCATTATATATTTGAAATAGGATCCACATACTGACTATAGGTGATAGACACAGTTCCCTGACCCAGTACATACCCCACTGCAATACTTATTCCACATTGAAGACTCCTAATCCAATAACCAGCAGCTATCTTTCTTAACATCCCACTCGGTAAAACATTATGCGATGATACATCCTTCATCGTCAGTTTTTGAGACCTCTGTCTAGTAATACTTTGCCAGCAGCGGACACAGAATGGGATAAATGGGGAATGCACAAGTCACATGTATGTACAACTTTTATGTAATTTCATGTTGCACAACTTTCTCTTCACTTTTTTTTTTTTCTCCAACTTTCTTTTCTTTCTTCTCTGTATCTTATAGTCTCCCTCTCCTCCCATGTGGCTACCCACCACAGATCTAGGGAGTTAAATACTGGGGTTTTTCTCTTTAATTTCCATAGGCTTTAACCCGTTAGTGACCGCCAATACGCCTTTTCACGGCGGCCACTAACGGGCTTTATTCTGATGCATATGCCTTTTTACGCCACTGCATCAGAATAAAGTAAACAGAGCAGGGAGCCGTCAAATCACCCTGCTCTCAGCTGCCAGACGTAGCTGAGGGCTGGGGGCGTCCCTGCTCGACCGGGTGAGATCGATATTAGTATCGATCTCACCCGTTTAACCCTTCAGATGCGGTGTGCAATAGCGTGCACCGCATCTGAGTGGTTTTTGGAGAGAGGGAAGGAGCTCCCTCTCATCCCACTGACACCCGGTGATAAGATCGCGGAGTGTCTGTGTCTCCGATGGCAGCCGGGGGCCTAATAAAGGCCCCCAGGTCTGCCTGTAGTAAATGTCTGCTAGATCATGCCGCAGGCATGACCTAGCAGATGCCTGTCCGTGTTAAAGGGACAGGCAGTAATACACTGCAATACAAAAGTATTGCAGTGTATTATAATAGCGATCGGAGAATCGCATATTAAAGTCACCTAGTGGGACTAGTAAAAAAGTAAAAAAAAAAGTTTAATAAAGTTAATGAAAAAAAAATTTGAAAAAAAATGCAAAACCCACTTTTTCCCCTTACAAACTGCTTTATTATTAAAAAAACAAAATAAAGTAAAAAAGTTGCACATATTTGGTATCGCCGCGTCCGTAACGACCCCAACTATAAAGCTATTACATTACTTAACCCGCACGGTGAATGGCGTAAAAAATTAAATAAAAAACAACGGAAAAATTGCTGTTTTCTGTGAATCCTGACTTTAAAAAAATGTGATCAAAAAGTCGCATCTACTCCAAAATGGTACCAATAAAAACGACAAGTCTTCCCGAAAAAAAAAAGCCCTCATACAACTGCATCGGCGAAAAAATAAAAACGTTAAGGCTCTTCAAATATGGAGACACAAAAACAAATAATTTTGAAAAAAAGCGTTTTTACTGTGTAAAAGTAGTAAAACATAAAAAAATCTATACAAATTCGGTATCGCTGCAATCGCAACAACCCACTAAATAAAGTTATTGTGATATTTATATCACACGGTAAACGGCGTAGATTTAGGACGCAAAAAAGAGTGGCGAAATTTCAGGTTTTTTTCTATCCCCCCCCCCCAAAAAAGTTAATAAAAGTTAATCAATAAATAATATGTACCTCAAAACGGTGCTATTAAAAAGTACAACTTGTCCCGCAAAAAACAAGACCTTATACAGCTATGTCGACGCAAAAGTAAAAAAGTAAAATAGGCTGGTTATTAAGGGGTTAACTAGGAACACTGATGCTATCTACATATGTATTTTCCTAACTCTCATTTCTTAATTTTCTAGGCCTATGCAAAATTTGGTGGTGCACCGCTGATATTAAATCCTGTGGATTATACCTGGGCAAGTCCGCAAGGTATTTTCTCAATTCTGAGTATATTTTGTTTTGTGTATTAGAACACTACTATGACATGAAATAGTAGACTGTCCAGCCAGGAAATTCATTGGAAGAACAGGTCAAATGTTTACATTGTTGAGAAACCCTCTACTATTCCATTCCTGATCTCCATCATCTCCCTTTGGTATTTTCCACTTCTCCTCTGATAGGCAGGTTGGGTTACTGGAAGACGGGTGATAGTCTATCAAGTCATCTTCACCTAGCAGTGAATTATATGGTGTCAGTTGTCAAAGAGGCACACCAGAGCCCTCTAGCAGGTGGGTGGGAGAGGGAGCGGGGGGGGGGGGGATAGGTGCCAGGACATTAAACAATTTGGCCATGAGGGTCTTTTTGCTTTGTGTGGGGGAGATGTATCAAAACTGGTGCAAAAATAAAGTGGAGAAGTTGCTCATGGCAACCAATCAGATTCTACCTCATCCTTATCGTAGGTCCTTTGGAAATTGTAAGCAGCGACCACTTTTCCACTAATTTTGATACATCTCCATCAGGGCTTGTTTTAGACAGTGTGGCCCTGGGCAAAGTTAAAGGTGGGGCCCCAAATGCTGAATTACTATATAAATAAAGCTGTAAATTCAGAAAGTGGTGTGCAAAGAACTGCATCGCTAATTTCTAGCACGTCTAGGAGTGTTGCAAGCACCAAAGCATGTGTCCCCCTTCTCACACACAAAAATAATCTATATACCTATACAGTTATTAAATAATACCACTTTACCAGATGAAATATTACCTGCATACTGTTATCGAACACAATTCACTATTATAAGACCAATTTTACCAATGATAACACAATATAAGGTCCAAATAATACCGCCACACCATAACCACATAATAACTGTATTTATTCTGTGGGTATTATTCAAAGACCAATATTGCCACCATATAGTGACCATACAGTGGTAGATGCCAGTTATACACAGGAGCTCTGCAGACGATATAAGTGATTACAGCACGTTTATATCCAGTGACTCACAGGTGATGTTTTCTTTGATTAGAATTGTTCACTTTCCTCTCTTTTTCCCCATCTGGCACAGACCAATGTGACAAATTATTCCAGCCACGACTTGTCTCTGCAGAATATGACACACAGACATGTTGATTTCTCGCTTTTCCAGCGTCCTCCCCACCTATACACCATCCTCAAAACAAACTGGTAATCTGCAGTGCCCCAGATGGTAATCATGATCCCTTAGTGCTCGACACAATAAAAGTGCCCCATCAGTAACTGTGCCGCCACACAGTAATAATGTCCCCTTGTGGGTAGCGCTTGCCGCAGAGTCCCTTGTGGGTAGCGCCTGCCGCAGAGTCCCTTGTGGGTAGCGCCTGCCGCAGAGTCCCTTGTGGGTAGCGCCTGCCGCAGAGTCCCTTGTGGGTAGCGCCTGCCGCAGAGTCCCTTGTGGGTAGCGCCTGCCACAGAGTCCCTTGTGGGTAGCGCCTGCCACAGAGTCCCTTGTGGGTAGCGCCTGCCACAGAGTCCCTTGTGGGTAGCGCCTGCCACAGAGTCCCTTGTGGGTAGCGCCTGCCACAGAGTCCCTTGTGGGTAGCGCCTGCCACAGAGTCCCTTGTGGGTAGCGCCTGCCACAGAGTCCCTTGTGGGTAGCGCCTGCCACAGAGTCCCTTGTGGGTAGCGCCTGCCACAGAGTCCCTTGTGGGTAGCGCCTGCCACAGAGTCCCTTGTGGGTAGCGCCTGCCACAGAGTCCCTTGTGGGTAGCGCCTGCCACAGAGTCCCTTGTGGGTAGCGCCTGCCACAGAGTCCCTTGTGGGTAGCGCCTGCCACAGAGTCCCTTATGGGTAGCGCCTGCCACAGAGTCCCTTGTGGGGGATACGCCTGCCACAGAGTCCCTTTTGGGGGATACGGCTGCCACAGAGTCCCTTTTGGGGGATACGCCTGCCACAGAGTCCCTTTTGGGGGATACGCCTGCCACAGAGTCCCTTTTGGGGGATACGCCTGCCACAGAGTCCCTCGCGATGAACTGAGCGGCTCCAGACACTACCTTTGCATAGGCCGGCGTGATCCAGTGACATCATCACTCCGGCCTGGACAGGAATTCTGTCCCAGTGTCTCGTAGGCTGCATGCCTAAAGTGGCCTGCAGACTATAATATTCAATTGTATCTATGTCCTAAGGACGCAGATACAATTAATTGTGGCAGTCGCCAGCACCGGGGCATCCCCCAGTGCTAGCGATGCCACCGTCATGAGGGGGCCTGTGCCGCCAGGCCCATAAATTATATGTGCCGAGGCGGCGCAGGCCCCCTCATGCCTCTGGCCTTGGGCAATTGCCCAGCTTGCCCCCCCCTAATACTGGTCTTGATCTCCATATAAATTTGCTACCTCCTTGTATGTCTTTGTTAAATAAAGTAATTTGGGAAAAAAAATCGATTTCTGTAGTCTAATATAAAACACATGAAAAGGGAATAAACATTATATTCTAGGGAATTTGCATATTTAACCAGTTCAGGACCGGGCTATTTTGAGCCTTCAGGACCAGAAACCGTTTAGCCCTTTTTAGCACGTGTTAGTTAAATGGCTCTAACTTTTTTATTTGTTGGGCTAACGACGTGATTTTTGCGTTTGTTTTTTTTGCCGTAGACAATGCAGGTCTCTTTTTTTTATCGTTTTTATACACATCCTTTTTGCTGTTTTATAATTTTTATTCTTAAAGTTTGAAAATAAGCTTTTTTACGTTTCAGCTATTTTTTTTGGGTAATAACATAGTTTTACCCTAAAATAGACCTTTTATTTGTGATCGTCATTGTCTACTGTAAATTTTAATATATTACATGTCTATATTAGGGTAATTGGGTTAGCGCTAGCATTACAACAATGATTGGCAGGGCGGAATGTTTTTTTTGGGGTGGGTATTTTATGTGTATTTATTATTATTTTTTTTTTGCACTTTACTTTACTATTTTTTTATTACTATGGTCTGTCCCTCAAAGGTCAAAAAAGACCTTTGGGGAACTTTATATTTTCCTTTCTTTTACACCATGCTTTTCCACTGTAACTGGAGCTGCACAGCAGCCCCAGTTACAGGGGAAATCAGCCCTCTCATAGTGACGATTGTCACTAATAGGGCTGTGCTGGGTCTAGTAAGACCCAGCAGCAGTCTGTCAGTAACGGCACCCGGCGATCATGTGACCAGTCACATGAACACCGGTAGCAATAGAGACAGCGGCGCGGCCGCTGCCTCTATTCCTATACACAGCACGCATTGAGTGCTGTGTACAAGTGATCAGAGAAGACAGAAGCAGCGAAAGCTGCTTCTATCCTCTCCTCAGGGTCCCCGGCAGTCACTGACAGCCGGAGACCCGACATTCAGCTGCCCGATCGCTCGGGCAGCAAGTTAAAACCATAGCCGTAAAAAGTCTATTGCTCGGGTTTTAAGGATCCTGACCGCTGGCCGTAAAAACACAGCCAGCGGTCGGGAACCAGTTAAGAATAAGTTATTTAATGCACATCCAAGTTCTGGTTAATATTACCAGTGTATAGGGAGATATTACGCTATCCTACTCACATAGACATTACTTACTGCAGAAAGAACGCTTACTAATCGTTTCTTCTGGGTTATAGGGGATTTAAGGGGATTGTGTAACCTCTTTCACAATTGAAGGGTCTGGTATTTAAACAAAGACCATCTAGTTTTGACTTTTAAAACAGATGCCATGAGCATTCTCTTGAGCATGTGCTATATACACTGATTATACCCGTCTGGCCATTTTGATGTATTTATTCCAGATTACAAATCATTGCACGTTGCTCAGTTGTAATCTAGCATAAATATGCCTTTATACTTTATCAGCATTCTCAAATACACATCAAGCATGCCAACACCCAGGCCATGTAGAGATACTGTTAACGTTTTTTTTTCCTTTTTCCATTCAAAGGCCTGCCTGCCATCTATATGCCCTATTAGGGCATATCAATTCCATAGAGGGGGGTCCCAAAATAAAGACCCAGCCTGTCCATGCATTAAATGGTCAGTTGTTTATTTGAATAGCTGGCATATGCTACATTACCTCTGCATTGGGGTATGACCAGACACAGCTTCGTCAGGCGATAACCGCTGATCACCGGGTTTTGGAGAAGCTGGATCAGCATCAATGAGCTGATCGCTGGCCCAGTGTCTATCTAAAAGACAACCCCTTTAAACTTGTGTCCCAAATATCTGGACATCATAGAGGGGGTACAACGATCATGACTCCTTCTAAAGGCCAGAACAGTAAGGCTGGGTCCCCATGTAGCGTAAACGCTGGGCAATTTCCGCAACAGACTTCTGCGCGTAAATTCTGCAGCATTTAGAGTAGCAGCAAAGTGGGTGAGATTTGAACAAAAATTGACCAGCGGTGTGGATTTTCATTTCGCAGCATGTCAATTTATGCTGCGGATTCATTGCTCTTTTGTTGTGGGGTTTCCCCATTGACTTCAATGGGGATGTAAAACCCGCAACAAATAGCAAGTGTTGCGACTTTTGCAGCGGTAACGCTTTGATTCTGCCAGTAAAATCGCAAATGAGAAATAAAAAAACAACAACCTTTTTTTGTTAAAAATTTATGAAAAAGCTAATACTTACCATCGGCAGTTGTCATAGTGACATATTCCTCTGTATTCCATCCAGGGCATCCTCCTGGGATGGCGTTTCATCCCATGTGACTTCTGTAGCCAATCACAGGAAAACAGATGTACGGGTCGCCGTAATAACGGGGGGGGGGGGGGGGGTGTAAGTATAGACTTTTTTTCCCCAAGGACTGGATTCTGTAGCAGAGATACCGCCCGAAAAACTGCACCACAATTTGGTGTTGGATGGATACGCTGCATACTTTTATGCAGCCCATCTGACCTGTGGGAACCCAGCCTAGAAGTGACTCCTTCTATGGCGGACCCGGCCCACCTATGACTTACATTGTCTATTATTTTCAGAGGAAATTAATGGTCAGGCAGGGCTTCCCATAGTAATACACAGCTGATCGCTTGGGGTCAGAGTAGACGGAACCGCATAGATCAACGGGCCGGCTTTTATTTAAAGATATGTTATTTTTATGAGACAATACCTTTTAAGTTTGGCATTGTGCTTGTAGCATATTCGATTTAGAATGGTGCATATATCTTTACATTGGTTGTTACTGTATACCAGCTCATACAACATAGCAGCCTTTACAGTGTTGTGGGATTTACTTGCATTTTCTTAAAAATGTGTCATCCATAAATGTTTGCACGTCCGTAATGATAGAACCAATTGTTTTGACTACACTGGACTACAGCATTTTATTCAGCCTGTGATCTTCATTCCTCTTGCCCTGTAAGGAGCTTTTGTATTGTGTTAAAATGCATGTATGCTGTCTTATTTATTTAGGTGCGGTGCCCTTATTAACATATGAGGATGAGGTTATTACCCAGCCTGTGAAAATTTTAAGCTTTTTCAGGAAACAGGTGAGTCGGTATTATGTTTTCATTTGTTTTATATGTTGTGATGAATGTATCTACACTACAGACTGGTTGGTTTTGCTATTCGGTTTTAGTATTTACATTACAAAAGTCTTCCTTAGGCCTCAAGCACACATCCATGGCCCTTTATACAGTCACAAATCACGGATCCGCAAAACACGGACCAGAGACGGATGGCTTCCGTATGCGCTCTGTAGTTTTAACGGACAAATTAATAGAATGGCCGAAACTGATCCGCAACAACGGACAGGAATAGGACCTGTTCAATAATTTGCGGAATGGACACACGGATCCGCAAAAAAACTGATGTGTGCATGGAAATGAATGGGTCAGTGTGCAATCCGTTAAAAAAAACGGATACACTCTGAAGAATATCACTGAAGTGGGCTTGAGGCCTAAGTTATTTTTTACGGCAGCTGTTCCCAATCTTTTGTAAGTTATGAGCCACTTTCAAGTTTTTGTGATGGCCGGGAGCCACGTTTAAGTAAAAAATTATAACATGTTAAGCCTAGAGAAACGCAAATTCATGAAATTTCAATTTGCAGGTTAATATTTCAGTATGACATTTAACACACTGGTATGCCACCACCCAAACTGGCACTTTTCTGGAAAAGGGATATGTCTGTAATATGGTTAATGCGGATCACAACTTAGGGTTCCTATGGCGAGCCACACAGCAGGGGGGTGCGATCTGCAAGTGGCTCTCGAGCCACTGATTGGGGAAAACTGCTCTACTGAATGGACTTAATGGGGAACTAGACTATTTCCTTATGAGGCTTTTGCCCCACCACTCACGTCATCTATATGCTGCTGGTTTTAGTAAGGAAATTATTTGTTTGGTCATTTTAATGAATGGGAGGTATATAAAAAAAATGCATCCCTTATGTTCTTAGTTCACTATTCTTGAATTCTGGAGCAGACTTACTAATGTTTATTTTCAGCCTCATTTCATAAGCTGATGTTATATTTGGGAAGTCATAGAATAAGGTACTATTGTGAAAGGACATTTTCCTCCTAATTCTCATCCTAAAAATCTGTCTGCAGTTTAGTGTCCCACAGTCATGAAACATCTGTTTCATTCTTAGAAATACCAGTCCGCCTTGGAAAGTAGTACTCGTGCAGAAGGAATGTGGAGATGTTGTCAATGGGAACTAACCAAAAAAAAAAATCATAAAATGTACTGGCTGTATTTAGTTTGTATTAATGCCCACATTTTAATGTTTATCATTTTAATACACCCTAGCATGGGAGTTCTTAGGTTATGGTCACGTCACGTTTTGGCCCTACGTTTAGCGCGCATGTTGGGAAAGCTCCCTACGTTCACACTAAACGTGTCCATAGGGCTCCATTAGCCCGAGAGGATCTAAAAGAGTGTCCTTTTGGCCTCAGTTGTGGTATACGTCGGTATATCTTCTTTTTTTTTTTTAATGATGGAATAACGTAGTATAGTACGATATTCAATTTTGAAGGATTCCGCAAAAAAATAAAAACGTACACTGCGTGGTATACGTTTTTTTTATATGGAGGCTTATGTGTGATAGAATCCACTGTATGGGCTTTTCCACACGTAACGAATTTGCTGCAGAAATAGTGTGGATTTTTGCTGCGTTTTCTTGGTGCGTTTTTTTCAAAGGCTACACGTGTGATAGTGAGATTTCTTCTTCCTGTGATTTCAATTCTACCCCCTGTAAGAAATTCTGCAGGGTTTCCACAGTAAATAATGCAGTACATTGTAGTCTGCTGTGCAATTGTTGTTCCTCATTTATTTCTATGGGGAAAAAAACGCAGGGAATCAGTCCACTTTCCACAGCAATAATTGACATGCTGCGGAAATAAAATTACGCCCCGCAGGTGAATTTCTGGAGGGAATTTTTTCGCATTATGTGGATGACATTTGTTAAATCACACCCACTTTGCTTCTGCTGTTATCCGCTGCGTACTTTCCGTTTTCAATTGCGGACGGAAAAAAACACAGCAATTTCGTCACGTGTGGACAAGCCCTATGGCATCTGTCACAGGTATACGCTAAACGTATACCTTCGGGTACTTTTCCAGGGCTGGAATCCCCGGGAAGTGCCTCAAGTAGCGCTCAGCCCGGAGATTCCGGCCCTGGGGAAGCCCCTGACATCACTGTCCATGTATAGACAGTGATGTCAGGAGCTTTCAACTACAGAGTCCCCGGCCAAAGCATCTGTAGCGCTCTGGCTCCCTCTAGGAGCGGAATCCCTGGCCAGAGCGTTGCCGACACTCTGGCCGGGGATTCTGGCATTCCAAAGCCCCTAACGTCTATGTCCATATATGGACAGTGATGTCTAGGGCCTTCCCAAGATAGGAGTGGCCAGAGTGCTTGCGATACCCTGGCCGGGGACTCCATAGTTGAAAGCCCCTGACGTCACTGTCCATATATGGACAGTGATGTCAGGGACTTTCCCTGGCTCTGTGCTTAAAGTAGCGCTGTGCCCTGGGAGTTCGGGCGACGTATCCCACTGTATGCCTATACAGTGGGATACATCGGTTCCATCTGTCGGAGGTATCCGTCCAGACTCCTGCCGACATATACCTCTGACGGACGGAAAAAAAACTTGATGTGAACAGGGCCTTACTGCTCCAGGCTGCATCAGTTTCCAGGCTCCAGTCTGCACAGCTATGACTGGATGTTCGGCCGTCTGACGAAGATCAGAGAAAATGCTGATATCTGCTGTCTTCATTATAAAACATTATGTTGAACATTGGTACCGATTTAAGTTCACTAATAAAACGCCATCATCCCTGGGCTTTCCTAGATAATCATGTAGCCCTGGGCCTGTTGAGGCATATGTTATGATGCTTTATCATTAGCTTAGATACAAATTTATATATATGTATGTATGTATATGTATATATATATATATATATATATATACATACACATATATATATATATATATATATATATCTTTATATATATAGTGTGTGTATATATATATATATATATATATATATATATAGTATATAGCTAATGTTTTTCAATATCAGATCGGTGGGGCTTTAACTGCCGGCACCCCCACCGATCAGCTGACTGAAGGGGCCGTAGCGTTTGTCGCCACGGCCTCTTCAGTGTTCATTAGGCTCCGGATGTGAACGGCGCTATGCCTGTAAACTCAGAAAAATAAGCTGATCGGCAGGGGTTCCGGAAGTTGAACCCCCACTACTCTGATATTAACGGCCTATACTAAGGATAGGCCATCAATCAAAATTGTCCGGACAACCGATTTAAAGGGGATGTCAAATTTAGAAAACCCACTTTTATAAACTCTTAATTCTGAGATAATAGAGGTAGTCCTTGGTTCAGGATCTTGGCCAGAGTAGAGAGAGGTTACAAAGAGCGTCTCTCACTCTGGAGGACCTGTCCTGTCCTGCATTACACAAACAACTCATTGATTTGAATGGGTACTGTGTAATGCTTAATTTCCCTTGTGGTGGTGCTGCAGGAAAATGTAACACTTTCTGCCAGGTTTCCTTACAGATTACAGCTGATCGCTGGGGGTCGCAGCAACAGGGGGACACTTTGTGATCAGCTTATTGTCAAGGGACCCTTCTAACAAGTAGGGATTGTCTAAAGCGGTGAACCCCTTTAAAGGGGTTCAATACTTTGTGAATAAAGAGAAAATTTGTATTACAATTTTGATGACTCTTCTCAGGACAACACAGATGTGTATGTTTTAGGTTCTAAATATCTATCGCATGCAAGACCATTTCCAGGAGAATTCCGTTTCATTATTTTTATTATTATCTTGTAATTCCCATCTCTCCACTGACCCCTGAGCCTATAGCACTCTCTTCTATAAATCCCATATGTGGAAGAAAGGTGTCAGTTCAACGATCTTACTCTGGAATGCTTGTATCTTTTTACTGGCACATTTTTAATAACTAGTAAGTAGAAATTGATCTGATTCCTAAGCTAGAACAGCAGACTGCGGTAGCTTTTTGAAGAGCAGCCCGCATCTCAAGTGGTCCACTTATCCCACTGCAATTACTGAATTTAACACTTTTTTCTATTCTGCTGGAGTTCTATGGCAGATTTTGCCAAAATAGATCAGAATGAAAAAAAAACTGCAGTAGTATGCTGTGGTGAACCACTGTACAAATACCTAGATCTCAATGTGGTCAGTTCTTTATATGGTCTATGATACAACACTACACTTGTATGTCAACCACTAGTGTATATTATAATGTGCTTACATAAGCCCTCAGTATCTAAGGACGTCCTTCAAGCAATAGCAGAAACGTGGTGTGAACAGTAATAATTGCATTGTTCCTGACTTCACATTGAGATTGATCATTTGTTTGGCTTGCTTCAATACAAAAAAGCGTCTTCTTCATCTCTGCTTAAAGAGGCTCTGTCACCAGATTTTGCAACACCTATCTGCCATTGCAGCAGATCGGCGCTGCAATGTAGATAAGAGTAACGTTTTGTTTTTTTTAAAAACGAGCATTTTTGGCCAAGTTATGACCATTTTTATATTTATGTAAATGAGGCTTTCTAAAGTACAACTGGGCGTGTTCATAGTAAAAGTACAACTGGGCGTGTATTGTGTGTGTACATCTGGGCGTTTTTACTTCTTTTACTAGCTGGGCGTTGTGTATAGAAGTATCATCCACTTCTCTTCACAACGCCCAGCTTCTGGCAGTGCAGACACAGCGTAGTGCAGACAGTGCAGACAGTAGCTAAATCGACTTACCTGCAAACGCCGATGCTGCTGCAGAATCAACTGTAGCCTCTGGTGCCGATGTGTCCTCGCTCGTCTGACACGATGCAGGACCTGGGGCAGGAAGTGAGTGACGTCACAGCGTGATCTCTCGAGAACACGCTGTGTCTGCACTGCCAGAAGCTGGGTGTTGACGAAGAGAAGTGGATGATACTTCTATACACAACGCCCATCTAGTAAAAGAAGTAAACACGCCCAGATGTAACACACATAATACACGCCCAGTTGTACTTTTACTGTAAACACGCCCAGTTGTACATACACAATACACGCCCAGATGTACGCACACAATACACGCCCACTTGTACATAACTTTAAACACGCCCAGTTGTACTTAAGAAAGGCTAATTTGCATAAATATAATAATGGTCATAACTTGGCCAAAAATGCTCGTTTAAAAAAAACAAAAAAACGGTACTCTTATCTACATTGCAGCGCCGATCTGCTGCAATAGCAGATAGGGGTTGCAAAATCTGGTGACAGAGCCTCTTTAAAGTGGATATGTCAGCTCTCCTGATTTGTCTGTTTTAATTAATATTTGTAATGCCCTTTAAATAACAATCCTGGAACATCTTTTTATAGAACATTGTCATTCCTCTGTTAATCCTACTGGAAATGTAGATGAATAAATTGACAACTAGCTGTTACCGTTCCCCTTGTTACCGTTCCCAATTAGTGCTGACAGTGTCAGATTATGAAGGGACACATGCTATTGACAGAGGGAAAGTTAATGCCCATTTTTAAAATTAATTTATACATTTTCAGGAGGAATAACAGAGTGATGGTGCCATATTCTAAGAAAATATGCTCTCAAATAGTTTTTTTTTATGTGGAAGTGTTTACAAAATCAGACAGGAGAGCTGACAGATCCTCTATCCCGAAAAGGTGAAGTCATCTGTTTTAATAGTAGTTTAATTTGTCCAGAAGCTTGCAAAGACCTCTAAGCCATGTAAAACAGCTACATTTCTGCACTCCGTCTTTCTCCACCGCATTGAGAAGATGGCAGTCTGGGAGTTGGCATGCACCAGTCAGACAATTTCCAGTGCTTTTCTCTACACATCTTGTCGCATCTTGCACAAATATTGCACATCTTGCACAAATATTTATGCCTCCAGTCTAATAAGTATAGGAAACTTGTCTAAGGCTATATTCACATGACAGTGTAAAAAAGGGCCATTAAAAACTGATCAACTGTCAGTTTTTCATGGCCGTTTTGCATCAGTGTGTCTCCAAATTTTCATCCATTACCAGTCCATCTGTCCATTTTTAATGGCTGTTTGACATCCATTTTGCACCCGTTTTTAATGGCCATTAAAAAAAAACTGATGAATTTCATTTTTCAGGCTTTTTTTTTGTCCCAACCCATGAAAACACCCAAAGGAAGGTCATTGTCAAGACTGTTTCACAGCCCCCCTGTAGATGATGGCACATAGCCCCCTGTAGATGATGCCACACAGCTTCCCTGTATATGATGCCACACAGACCCCCTGTATATGATGCCACACAGACCCCCTGTAGATGATGCCACACAGACCCCCTGTAGATGATGTCACACAGACCCCCTGTAGATGATGTCACACAGACCCCCTGTAGATGATGCCACACAGACCCCCTGTAGATGATGCCACACAGACCCCCTGTAGATGATGCCACACAGGTAGATGATGCCACACAGACCCCCACCGCCGATAGCCAGCAAGGGAACCAATAGTTCCCTTGCCTCTTGAATACCCATGTCACAGATCCATTTTTAACTGTTGTTACATGTATTGACAGCCATTAAAAACGGATCCATTGACTTCTATGAGGGCCGTCTGGCTGTGAAAACTGCCAAAAATAGGACATGTCCTATTTTTTTGACGGCCAATGTTCACGGGCCGTTAAAAAAACGGCCCTGTGAATACACCCATAGAACATCATTGTTCTGAAAACGGCCGTGTGACGGACGTTTTTCACTGTTGTGTGAATAAGGCCTAAGAGTCAATTTAGCTTTTGGAAAGAAATTGCTTTATCCTGGGTGAGTGGCCTTTTTTAAACATAAGGGTCTGACTGACATTACTGCGAAGCAACTGGGTTTGGTGGCTTTTCTAAAATGAGTGATTGGACAAACTTCTCACAACAATGGTTTTGTCTACCTGCAAGCGGGATATGTCTTTTTACTGTCCCTTTGAATTTTTGGGGCCATGTTTACCACTTAATATGTTTTATCTGTATTCTTTACAGAAATATAATGCTGATTATGTGTTATCAGCGAGAGAGGGATCTGACACCCTGGCATACGTTGCCCTACTTGAAGAGAAGCTGTTTCCTGCAATAGTACGTATTTATATGTTGTCTTAGAAATGCCTTTTAGTATTCAGTTATTAGCTGACATTTATTATTTACTTTACGCCTGATTTTGGCGTAAATTGCGCATGTTAAAAATTTAAAATTGGACAAACATTGTAACATTTGTCTTCACACTCCACAAATAATTTTCATTAACGTCAGCTTCAAGGGGTGCATAACCTCACACATGATAAATGAAATAATAAAATAATCTGTAAAACAGGTACCATTTGTTCTTACCAACCTTTTTTAATGTTGTCACAGCTACATACATTTTGGGTTGACTCTGACAATTATTCCAGTGTGACACGGCCCTGGTATGCTTCACGGACTCCATTCCTCCTAAGATTTTACTTGCCTGGAAAGCTGTCTAGAGAAGCTGTGAATAGAATTATGGTGACCAAGGGACAGCCACCTCTATACAGCCTGAATGAAGTTGAAGCTCAGGTAATTGCAGAGTGTCTATGTAAAAATCTTTTGTATCTACCCAGTGTCTTTAAAACGGGATGAGCTGCAATATGAGGCAAAACCGCTTATACAGATGAGCCTATGTAGGCAATAAAAGAGCCGCGGCACTCGCATGACCGCCAATTCCTCTTCATTGTGCTGATCGGCTGGGTTCCTGGAGGTAGTACCCCCACTGTTCAAACATTAAAGGGGTTGTCCAATGAAGAGATAAGTTATTTCTTATTTAGCATTTTTCAAATAAAAAAAAACGTGCTAATATACTTAAGCTTTCAAACGTGCATGGATTGCAGGTTTTCAGTCCCAGCCTCGTGGACCTGAAAGTTCGAACCTGCTGTTGTAGCTGTGACGCTTCATCACAGGCTCCGGGACCTCCTCATTATGTGTCGGTGACGTGGACAAAGAGGCTGGCTGCCTGGCTCAAATCCTCTGCTAAACCAGCCCCGATCTCAGTCTCTGAATCAGCCGTGATGGCTTAGATTAGGGGTCTCAAACTCGGCCGGGTAAATGGGCCGCACATAGAAAAAATGTGAAGTTGACGGGTCGCATTACTTTAAAATTTGATACAATACAAAATTATTGTTAATCAATTCGTTATTTGAACTACTATAACAATACTACATTACTATAATAATACTATATTACTATAACAATACCACATTACTATTATACTACTACATTACTATAACAATACTACATTACTATAATAATACTGGATTACTATAATAATACATTACTAGAACCATACTACATTACTATAATACTACATTACTATAATAATACTGGATTACTATAACAATACCACATTACTATTATACTACTACATTACTATAATACTATATTACTATAACAATACCACATTACTATAATAATACATTACTATAACCATACTACATTACTATAATCATACTATATTACTATAACAATACCACATTACTATTATACTACTACATTACTATAATAATACTGGATTACTATAATAATACATTACTATAACCATACTACATTCGTATTAGGCCTCATGCATACGACCAGGGCCGCCATCAGGGGGGTATTAGGGGTAGTGGTGTGAGGGGCCCGGCCAAAACTAATTGAAAGGGGGGCCCGGCAACTGCCTCGACATTCTTTTGGTAGGAAAAAACGGGCCCCTGCAATGGGGCCCGTTTTTTTCACCAAAAGAATGTCGTGAGCTGCTGCTGCTGCTGCTGCTGCGGGCCCCCTCCCCTCGTCATGGGGGGCCGTCAAACCGTCCGCCCGCGCGCGCACCCGATCGCGCGCACAATGAAACTGCCGCGCGTGCGCGCATCCACGAACGCCCGCACTGGAGACCGCCCGCGCGCGCACCCGCGATCGACCGCGCGCGCACCCGCAAACGAAGCGCGCGCACCCGCGACCGGCCGCGCGCGCACCCGCGAACGAAGCGCGCGCAGCCGCGGACACACATGGACAAAACTTACCTGGAGCCTGGCTGGAGGTGAAGGACTGGACGTCTGGACCGAAGACCTCCCCTGGAAGACATCGCCGGAAGAGGACTGGAGTGGGAGCAGCTCTTCTGACACAGTGAGTAAATTAATGTCAAAGTGTTGTTTATGTATGGCCCTGTTTACACAGTATTTTGCAGGCAAAAAAAAATCTGCCTCAAAATTCCTTAAAGAATTTTGAGGCAGATTTTGACCTGCCCACACTATCTTGCCGCGTTTTTTTGCTGCGTTTTTTGCTCGCGGCGATTGAGGACAGCAGACAAAAAACGCAGCGAAAAATGCATTTTCTGCCTCCCATTGATTTAGATGGGAGGTCAGAGGCGGAACCGCGGCAAGAAAGGACGTGCTGCTTTCTCTTTTTTCCGCGACTGGCTCCCATTGATTTCAGATTAAATCAATGGGAGGCGGTTTTGGAAGTTTTTTGGTGCTGATTCTGACGCAGTGTCCGAGTCAATATCAAGGGCCAAAAACTCTGTGAACTGGGCCTTATTGTTAGGGCTTATTCAGACGAACGTGTAATACGTCCGTGCAACGTGCGTGATTTTCACGCGCCTCGCACGGATCTATGTTACTCTATGGTGCCGTGCGGACTGTCAGTGATTTTCACGCAGCGTGTGTCCGCTGCGTAAAACTCACGACATGTCCTATATTGGTGCATTGTTCGCGCATCACGCACCCATTGAAGTCAATGGGTGTGTGAAAATCACGCTCAGCACTTCCGCAGCCGTATAAACTATGAATGAAAACAGAAAAGCACCACGTGCTACAAACATACAAACAGAGTGTCATAATGATGGCGGCTGCGCGAAAATCACGCAGCCGCGCATCATACGCTGCTGACACACGGAGCTGTTATGGACCTTTTGCATGCGCAAAACGCCACGTTTTTTGCGCGTGCAAAAAGCACACGCTTGTGTAAATCCGGCCTTAGGGTAGGGACACACTAGGCATGAACACTGCGGATTTTATGCAACACATTTTATTGTGGAAAATCCGCAGCGTATCACAGTCGCAGCAGAGTGGATGAGATATGAACAAATCTCATCCACACGCTGCAAAAATAATGGACCTGCAGTGTGGCTTTGGCTTTTTAAGTCGCATGTCAATGTATTCTGTGGGATCGCTGCTCCTCTGTTGCGGAAATGCTGCGGTTCTGCCGCAAAAATCACACAAGAGAAGAAAAAAAAGGTACTTTTTTAAATTGATAAAATTTAGACTTGCCCCGGCCGTAGTCCTGGTGACGCGATCCTCTATTCTTAGCGCAGCCCGGCCTCCTGTCATGACGTTTCATCCCATGTGACTGATGCAGTGGTCACATGGTCTACAGCGTCATCCCAGGAGGCGGGGCTACGTTCAGAAGAGAGAGATGCGTCACCAGGACTACGGCCAGGGCAAGTCTAAACTTTTTTTTCCCTGCAGGATTCCCGCAGCGGACATGCCTCACGAAACCTGCGCCGCTATTTGGTGCGGTTTTGCTGGCAGAATTCCCTGCGGCTCCCGGGATAAGCTGTGTAGTTTTACTCAGCATATCCGCCTAGTGTGTCCCTTATGATGTCGCTCCTGGAGCTGCTGCCGCTCTCTAAATAGGCAGTTGGTCCAGTAGAATTTGGAATTATTTTTTTTTGTGAACCAGCTTAAAAAAATACAAAACTTTTGTGTTAGGGCCTGTTCACATCACTGTTCGCTTCCGCTCCGGGGTTCCTTCTGAGGTTTCTGTCGGGTGAACCCCGCAACGGAAAGTGAAAGTGATAGCACAGCTTCCGTTTCCATCACCATTAGCGCAGTCGACTGCGCTATTAATTCCGTCCAAAAACCAGCCGGAATGGTGACGAACCACCGCTCCGGGGTTCCGTCTGAGGTTTCTGTCGGGTGAACCCCGCAACGGAAAGTGAAAGTGACAGCACAGCTTCCGTTTCAGTCACCATTGATCTCAATGGTGACGGAAACATCGCTAATGGTTTCCGTTCGTCACCATTCCGGCTGGTTTTCGGACGGAATTAATAGCGCAGTCGACTGCGCTAATGGTGATGCAAACGGAAGCTGTGCTATCACTTTTACTTTACGTTGAGGGGTTCACCCGACAGAAACCTCAGACGGAACCCCGGAGCGGAAGCGAACAGTGATGTGAACAGCCCCTAACACAAAAGTTTTGTATTTTTTTAAGCTGGTTCACAAAAAAAAATAATTCCAAATTCTACTGGACCAACTGCCTATTTAGAGAGCGGCAGCAGCTCCAGGAGCGACATCATAAGGGACACACTAGGCGGATATGCTGAGTAAAACTACACAGCTTATCCCGGGAGCCGCAGGGAATTCCGCCAGCAAAACCGCACCAAATAGTGGCGCAGGTTTCGTGAGGCGTGTCCGCTGCGGGAATCCTGCAGGGAAAAAAAAGTTTAGACTTACCCCGGCCGTAGTTTAAGTGACGCATCTCTCTCTTCTGAACGTAGCCCCGCCTCCTGGGATGACGCTGTAGACCATGTGACCGCTGCAGCAGTCACATGGGATGAAACGTCATGACAGGAGGCGGGGCTACGCTAAGAATAGAGGATCGCGTCACCAGGACTACGGCCGGGGCAAGTCTAAACTTTATCAATTTAAAAAAGTGGCTTTTTTTTTTTTTCTCATTTGTGATTTTTGCGGCAGAACCGCAGCATTTCTGCAACAGAGGAGCGCCGATTCCACAGAATACATTGACATGCGACTTAAAAAGCCAAAAAGCCACACTGCAGGTCCATTATTTTTGCAGCGTGTGGATGAGATTTGTTCAAATCTCATCCTCTCTGCTGCGACTGTGATACGCTGCGGATTTTCCACAATAAAATGTGTTGCATAAAATCCGCAGTGTTCATGCCTAGTGTGTTCCTACCCTAAGGCCGGATTTACACAAGCGTGTACTTTTTGCGCGCGCAAAAACGTGGCGTTTTGCGCTTGCAAAAGGTCCATAACAGCTCCGTGTGTCAGCAGCGTATGATGGGTGGCTGCGTGATTTTCGCGCAGCCGCCATCATTATGACACTCTGTTTGTATGTTTGTAGCACGCGGTGCTTTTCTGTTTTCATTCATAGTTTATACGGCTGCGGAAGTGCTGGCCGTGATTTTCACGCACCCATTGACTTCAATGGGTGCGTGATGCGCGAACAATGCACAAATATTGGACATGTCGTGAGTTTTACGCAGCGGACTTGCGCTGCGTGAAAATCACTGACAGTCTGCACGGCACCATAGAGTAACATAGGTCTGTGCAAGGCGCGTGAAAATCACACACGTTTCACGGACGTATTACACGTTCGTCTGAATAAGCCCTAACAATAAGGCCCAGTTCAACGTTTTTGGGCCTTGATATTGACTCGGACACTGCGTCAGAATCAGCACCAAAAAACTTCCAAAACCGCCTCCCATTGATTTAATCTGAAATCAATGGGAGCCAGTCGCGGAAAAAAGAAAAAGCAGCACGTCCTTTCTTGTCGCGGTTCTGCCTCTGACCTCCCATCTAAATCAATGGGAGGCAGAAAATGCATTTTTCGCTGCGTTTTCTGTCTGCTGTCCTCAATCGCCGCAGGCAAAAAACGCGGCAAGATAGTGTGGGCAGGTCAAAATCTGCCTCAAAATTCGGTGCGCGCTTCCAGGCGGTCGCCGGTGCGCATGCGCGGGAGTTTGCGTGGTGCGCGTGATCGGTCGCACGGGCGGCGGTGTTTGACGGCCCCCATGCTACCCAGGGCCGCCATCAGGGGGGGTATTAGGGGTACTGATGTGAGAAGCCCGGCCAAACCTAATTGAAAGGGGGGCCCGCAGCTCATGACATTCTTTTGGTGAAAAAAACGGGGCCTGTTTTTTTTCTACCAAAGGCAAGTCGCGGCAGTTTGCCGGGCCCCCCTTTCAATTAGGTTTGGCCGGGCCTCTCACATCAGTACCCCTAATACCCCCCCTGATGGCGGCCCTGGGTACCATGATATAGTACTGGACGGAGTACCGTTAACAGGCGGTGCCACGGTAGGGGGGCCCAGAAAATGTAGCTGTAGGGGGCCCTGAAATTCCTGATGGCGGCCCTGCATACGACCGTAGCCATGTGCACGGCCGTGATTTTCGGGTTGGTCGGCAGCGGACTGTCAGCCGCGAGCCGCCCGCAAATCGCGGGCCATGCACATGGCCGCGACCATTATTTTCAATGAGCCTGGACCGCAGAACACGGCCGTAATAAGACATGTCCGTTCTTTCTGCGGTCCAGGCTCCCGGGCCATGGACGGACCATGAAAACCACGGTCGTGTGCATGGCCCCATAGGAATGAATGGGGCCGCAATTCTCCCGTGGATTTGCGGGGGAATTGCGGCCGCAAAATCACGTTCGTGTGCATGGGGCCTAAGACGACTACATTACTGTAATACTACATTACTATAACAATGCTACATTACTATAATAAAACTACATTACTATAACAATACTACATTACTATAACAATACTACATTACTATAATAATACTGCATTACTATAATAATAATAATACATTACTATAACCATACTACATTCCTATAAGACTACTACATTACTATAACAATACTACATTACTATAATAATTCTACAGTACTATAACAATACTACATTACTATAACACTACATTACTATAATAATACTACATTACTATGACATTACTACATTACTATAATAATACTACATTACTATAACCATACTACATTACTATAATAATTCTACAGTACTATAACAATACTACATTACTATAACAATGCAACATTACTATAATAATGCTACATTACTATAACAATACTATATTACTATAATAATACTACATTACTATAATAATAATAATACTACATTCCTATAAGACTACTATATTACTATAATACTACATTACTATAACAATGCTACATTACTATAACAATACTATATTACTATAATAATACTACATTACTATAATAATAATAATACTACATTCCTATAAGACTACTATATTACTATAATACTACATTACTATAACAATGCTACATTACTATAACAATACTACATTACTATAATACTACATTATTAAAACAATGCAACATTACTATAATAATGCTACATTACTGTAACAATACTATATTACTATAATACTACATTACTATAATAACAATACTACATTACTATAACAATGCAACATTACTATAATAAGGCTACATTACTATAACAATACTACATTACTATAATACTACATTACTATAATAATACTACATTACTATAACAATACTACATTACTATAATACTACATTACTATAACAATGCTACATTACTATAACAATGCTACATTACTATAACAATACTACATTACTATAAGAATACTACATTACTATAATAATAATAATAATACATTACCATAACCATACTACATTACTATAATACTACATTACTATAACAATACTACATTACTATAATAATACTGGATTACTATAATAATAATACATTACCATAACCATACTACATTACTATAATACTACATTACTATAAAAATACTGCATTCCTATAATTATACTACATTACTATAACAATACTACATTACTATAACAATGCTACATTACTATAACAATACTACATTACTATAAGAATACTACATTACTATAATAATAATAATAATACATTACCATAACCATACTACATTACTATAATACTACATTACTATAACAATACTACATTACTATAATAATACTGGATTACTATAATAATAATACATTACCATAACCATACTACATTACTATAATACTACATTACTATAACAATGCTACATTACTATAACAATACTACATTACTATAACAATACTACATTACTATAATAATAATAATACATTACCATAACCATACTACATTACTATAATACTACATTACTATAACAATACTACATTACTATAATAATACTGGATTACTATAATAATAATACATTACCATAACCATACTACATTACTATAATACTACATTACTATAACAATGCTACATTACTATAATAATACTACATTACTATAACAATACTACATTACTATAACAATACTGGATTACTATAATAATAATACATTACCATAACCATACTACATTACTATAATACTACATTACTATAACAATACTACATTACTATAATAATAATAATACATTACCATAACCATACTACATTACTATAATACTACATTACTATAACAATGCTACATTACTATAATAATACTGGATTACTATAATAATAATACATTACCATAACCATACTACATTACTATAATACTACATTACTATAACAATGCTACATTACTATAACAATACTACATTACTATAATAATAATAATAATACATTACCATAACCATACTACATTACTATAATACTACATTACTATAACAATGCTACATTACTATAATAATACTGGATTACTATAATAATAATACATTACCATAACCATACTACATTACTATAATACTACATTACTATAATAATACTACATTACTATAACAATACTACATTACTATAATAATACTGGATTACTATAATAATAATAATACATTATCATAACCATACTACTTTACTATAATACTACATTACTATAACAATGCTACATTACTATAACAATACTACATTACTATAACAATACTACATTACTATAATAATACATTACCATAACCATACTACATTACTATAATACTACATTACTATAACAATACTACATTACTATAATAATACTGGATTACTATAATAATAATACATTACCATAACCATACTACATTACTATAATAATACTACATTACTATAACAATGCTACATTACTATAATAATACTGGATTACTATAATAATAATACATTACCATAACCATACTACATTACTATAACAATGCTACATTACTATAATAATACTACATTACTATAACAATACTACATTACTATAATAATACTGGATTACTATAATAATAATACATTACCATAACCATACTACATTACTATAATACTACATTACTATAACAATACTACATTACTATAATAATAATAATATATTACCATAACCATACTACATTACTATAATACTACATTACTATAACAATACTACATTACTATAATAATACTGGATTACTATAATAATAATACATTACCATAACCATACTACATTACTATAACAATGCTACATTACTATAATAATACTACATTACTATAACAATACTACATTACTATAATAATACTGGATTACTATAATAATAATGCATTACCATAACCATACTACATTACTATAATACTACATTACTATAACAATGCTACATTACTATAATAATACTACATTACTATAACAATACTACATTACTATAATTATACTGGATTACTATAATAATAATACATTACCATAACCATACTACATTACTATAATACTACATTACTATAACAATGCTACATTACTATAACAATACTACATTACTATAATAATAATAATAATACATTACCATAACCATACTACATTACTATAATACTACATTACTATAACAATGCTACATTACTATAATAATACTGGATTACTATAATAATAATACATTACCATAACCATACTACATTACTATAATAATACTACATTACTATAACAATACTACATGACTATAATAATACTGGATTACTATAATAATACATTACTATAACCATACAACATTCCTATAAGACTACTACATTACTATAATACAACATTACTATAATAATGCAACATTACTATAACAATACTATATTACTATAATAATAGAGCTAGGTTTAAACTTAATGTAAATTAGTGAGTTTACACCACGTGCTTATTTTAACAATCCAGTTTAAGTGTCACTGAATGCAGTCTGGCTGCTCAGTTGGCAGCATTTGGCAGTCACAAGAATATGAAGATTGGGCAGCCCCTGTAGATAATGCCACAGTGCTTTTGTAGATAATGCCACAGTGCCCTCTGTAGATAGTGCCACACACACGCACCCTATAGATAGCTCCATTGGGGCTCCTTCTAGGAGTGGAATCCCCAGCCAGAGCATTGCCGACGCTTAGGCCGGGGAATCCTTTGCTGGAGAAGCCCATGACATCACTGTCCATAAACAGTGACATCAGGGTGTCCTCCTGGACCGGAATGTGATGTCAGGGGTAACCTCAGAGCCGAAGTCCCAGAGCAGAACACTAGTATATAGGCTCTACTCCGGAACTCTGGGGAAGCCCTTGACATCACTGTCCATATATGGACAGTGACGTCAGGGGCTTCTTCATTCGCCAGCGCACTCCTCCTTTGGCCTTCTCTTTCCTCTCCCGAGGGAGCTGCGGTGCCCCGTGGGCCGCAGATGACCGCCTCAGGGGCCACATCATCTTCAAGAACTGACTGATCACTTTCTGCCTAATATATCCCACCTCTTGACAGACGTCATTGTAACCAGATAATCAATGTTATTCACTTAATCTGTGAGTGGTTTTATGGCTGAAAGGTGTATGTAATAATATATTTTTTCCCTGGTCAAAGATGTCCATAACCTTTCATATTTATAAACTAGTCGCAACATTTATTAACCTTAACGGTGTCCGTAAACACTCCTAAATACCTATACTTAATTGCACGCGTTAAACTGAAGGAACTGCTTATCTCAACTAATCAGGCAGCTTTAGCTTTCCAGTGTACGTAAGTAAAGGAAAGTGTTCTGATTGGTTGCTTTGTCCAAATGCTCTCCTCTATGGCTACAGTAGTTTTATAGATTGAGCCCATTGCCGAGACAGTTTACAGGGAATAAACATTTTTCAGATAAAGCTTTGGATTCTTGATTCACAGCAATCATCCAATATGTAGACCTAGTGTAAAGTTATATGAATGTACAGAAACATTTATTTATGAACTGTAAGTATTAACAGGTGGTCTTTATGTTATTAGTAATATATCTTAGTGGTCATTTCATGTAATGAATCTTTTAATGTGCCATTAATTTATGAGATACTAAGTAATAAATGAGATATTTCGGTGGAGCACTACCATGGTTCTCTCTGTGCCCTTACAGCCTTGGTCTGCTAGAAATATAATAGCTCTCAACGTTTTCCACTTTCTGGATCCAAAGACAATAGCACCGAGAAACTTGAAATATTCTCAGTGGTCTGGACAAGTATTTGCTTACTGGCAGGGCTTTTGATTTACTGGAAGACATCCTTATATTTAACCGTACATGTGTTTTCGGGTGGTTATGTACTTTCATTAGTCTTATGCTGTTTACACATTGTTATTGAATGCAAATTTATATTAACCCCTTAGTGACCAGCCTATTTTAGGTCCTAATGACCAAGCTATTTTTTTTGTTTTTCTATAGTCGCATTCAAAGAGCTATAACTTTTTTATTCTTCCGTCGACATAGCTGTATGAGGACTTGTTTTTTGTGGGATTAGTTGTACTTTTTAATGCCACCATTTTGGGGTAGATATCATTTTTCGATTAACTTTTATAAACTTTTTTTTTGGGGGAATAGAAAAAAACCCTGAAATTCCACCATTGTTCTATGTGTTTAAATTCACTGTGCGGCGTAAATAACATGTTACCTTTATTATTTGGGTCGGTACGATTACAACGATACCACATATGTAGAGGTTTTATGTTTTACGACTTTTGCACAATGAAAACACTTTTGAACTAAAATTATTTCTTTTTTGCATCGTCGCATTCCAAGCCGTAATTTTTTTATTTTTCCGTCAATGTAGTTATATGAGGGCTTGTTTTTTGCGGGACGAGATGTAGTTTTGATTGGTACTGTTTTGGGGTACGTGGGACTTATTGATTAACTTTTATTATGACTTTTTTGGGGGGCAATGGAAAAAAATAGCAATTTCGCCATTGTTTTTTGAGGGTGTTATTTACGGTGTTCACCTTGCGGTTTGAAATACAGATTAACTTTATTGTTTGGGTCATTACGATTGCGGCGATTCCATATATGTGTAGTTTTATTTATTTTTTACACGTTTACTAAAACCACTTTTTATGGAAAAAAAATGTTTTATTTATTTTTTTACTGTCATTTTTATTAATAATCTTTATTTCACATTTATTATTTTATTAGTGCCACTAGGAGACTTTACAATGCGATCTTTAGATCGCTGCTATAATGCTTTGGTATACTTAGTATAGTGACCGCCGTGATAAGGCGTATTGGTGGTCACTAAGGGGTTCAATTAATTTTTGGATGAGAAACTACAATTGGATGAATTTTTGCCAGTATTGCCTTATGTAAAACCTATATAGGCAAAAGCTATTGGTTAATGTGATATGATGCACCAGTGTAAAGAAAAAAATATTTGGGCTAAAAAAAACCTTTAAAGGATAAGGAAAATTTTCAAAAAACTTTTGACATGTTTTGATCGGTGGGGGTCTGATCACTGAGACCACCACCAATCGCTAAAGCAAAGTGTCAGATGCACTCGGGTAAACGCTGTGCCACTTTGTTTCTCAACGGCTTTCCTTGGGAAGTCGAGCAAGCAGTGTATAGTCTCATAGACTTTCTATTGATCCCGTACACCGCTCCTAGGAAAGCTGATCAGAAACTAATCGGCACAGCGCTCAACCAAGCGCTGCTGTTGCTTTGTTTTAGCAGTTGGTGGGGGTCTCAGTGCTCGGACCCTCACCAATCAAAACTTCTGACATTTCACTGTGACGTGTCAAAAGTTTTAAAAAAGTTTAGTTACACTTTAAAGGGAAGCCCTTATTCCCCATATGAAATAAACATAACAGAGTGTGCAAGTTCTTCAGACAATGTTACATTACCTTTTTCATTTCTAAATTGCGATTGTTGAGATCAGAGCCCCAAAATCTTTAAAGGGAGTCCCATTCTACTTGTCATTTGTAACTTTATAACCAGTCATATGACATATAAGTAACCCATATTAAATTATGATTGGCTGA
Organism: Rhinoderma darwinii; assembly: GCF_050947455.1. Taxonomy (NCBI): domain Eukaryota; kingdom Metazoa; phylum Chordata; class Amphibia; order Anura; family Rhinodermatidae; genus Rhinoderma; species Rhinoderma darwinii. The sequence goes on along the minus strand of NC_134687.1, from coordinate 563,947,909 downwards.
AGAAATGCACATGACAAATAGAATGGGACTGGTTTTGTTTCAGACTCCAGCAAGCAGATTATAGCATTACATTGTTCCCTTTGGCCTCATGCACACGACCGTAGTGGTGTGCATGGCCGTGATTTGCAGCTCGGATGGCCGCCTAAGGCCCCATGCACATGAACTTATTTTTTCGGCCGCAATTCACCCGAAAATCTGCGGATGAATTGTGGCCCCATTCATTTTAATGGGTCCATGTACACGACCATGGTTTCCACGGTACGTGCATTGCCCAGGAGCTTGGACCGCAAAAGATAGGACATGTCATATAACGGCCGTGTTTCACGCTCCAGGCTCATAGAAATGAATGTATGTGGCCATGTGCACTGCCCGCGATTTGCGGGCGGCCCGCGAGTGACACTCCGCGGCCGTCCGAGCTGCAAATCACTGCTGTGCACACAACTACGGTCGTGTGCAAGAAACCTCAGGTTTATTTAATAGGGACCAAAATAGTGACAGGTCCTTTTTAAAATGTGAGACTTGTCCAGGTCATTAAGGTCGCAGCAAATCATTAGGTTGTTAGTGAGATTATATACAGCAAGTAATATATAAGCGGATATTGGTTAGAGGACATTACCTCTGATAGTTTAGATTTGTTTGTGTTCCGCTTTTATCATTTGAAGATTTTCCTGTATACAACAGCGGGAGTACAACTACTAAGTACAACAGCGGGAGTTATATTATGTTTCAGTAGTTAGTATATTTCGAGATAATTTTTTTTTTTTGTGAGTTTTGTCTATTTAGGCGGGTTCCGCTTGTTTTTACAGATATACAAAGATGCCAAGGAATGTCTAAATCTCCTATCCAACAGACTCGGAACATCACAGTTCTTTTTTGGAGACATGTGAGTAGTAGGAAAAAAAAAGATGTGTGTGTATGTATGTATATATATATATATTTTAGTGTGTCTGTGTAAGTAAGAAAGCAGCACTGTGTATCTGAAGAAATCCAGGTGCAAGCCCTTGAACGCTGATCCAGCAACCAGATAGGGTATAAAGTAGGCAAAGAATGGCAGCACTCCGGTGTAGTTAGTGAAAAAGCAAGTGTACTTTATTCACCACCGCAACGTTTCAGCCCAGCTCAGTGGAACTACACACACACACACACACACACACACACACACACACACACGCATTGTTGAAGTGTATATGTGCTTAGCCATACTATAAGTATATTTATACTTTGTTGAGACATTTATAATACTAGTCCTCTTTCCTCTCTATTTTATGTGATGCTCTGTCTTTTAATCTATTTATATGATGTACTAATAAAAGATTGATTTTGTTATACTTTGCCTGCTAGCACATTGTTTTGTAAGATAGACACTCAATAAGTAGAAGCAGCAGCAGTTTTGTTTCCACTGCTCAGAGTAACAACCCAATTATTATTTTATTTCAGACCTACAACCCTAGATGCCTTTGTTTTTGGTTTCCTTGCTCCCCTTTATAAAGCTCGTCTGCTCAAGATTCAGTTACAAGAACATTTAAAGCAGCTTCCCAACTTGTGTGACTTCTGTGACCACATTCTCTGTGTCTATTTCACGGAGCATGCTGAAGGTATCTGTACAATTTGTCTATAAAGTGCTCATGTTTCAAAATGTAGCATTGTGAAATTCATAAATTCATTGTGGTTCTGACTATTAACTCTAGGCTAAAACGAAAAATTCAGTTCTGCCAACGCTCTGGCTGGGGATTCCAGCAGTGACGTCAAGGGCTTCCCCGGGGCTCAGCGATTAAAACAGCGCTGTGCCCTGGGAGCCCTCTTGGCCGGGATCAGTTTTTAACGGCCGTCACAAGGATGGAGTCCTGAAAAACGGCAATTAAAAACGAGTCCATTGAGTTCTATGGGGGCCGTCTGGCTGTGGAAACAGCCAAAAATAGGACATGTCCTATTTTTTGACAGCCAGTATTCACGGGCCGTTAAAAAAAAGGCAGTTTTTTCCTGTCGTGTGAATGTAGCCTTACACTCGAAACTGAAGAACACAGATGGTTGACTTGTTCTTAAAAGGAGTCTGATAGTATGTTGCCAATATTTCTGTAGTTCTTATTCACATTCCCTGTACACTTTTCTACTCCCCTTTAGATATGCTTTACTTTTGCTTTATTCTGCCTCCTACAGTATATCTGCATCTTTTGTTGTCCATACTAATCCTGTCTATCATGTTTTCACCTCTGTCTCTCCTTGCTCTGTGTAGGCACCTCTCCTGCTGGCCAGGAAGCAATAGATGCAAACTTACAGAAACTTACACAGCTTGTAAATAAGGAATCCAACCTAATAGAAAAGGTCATAACTTGCTTTCTTCTTTCTATAACTCTTGTAACCGATTTTCTTCCAGCAAATGACCTTACATGTAAAGTTGTGCTTGTCAGTGAACGTTAAACAAACCTCCACTACTCAACATTATTTTGCAAGTTAAATCTATTTGTTACATTGAGTATCTTTACAAGTACATTGGGCCCAGGGCCACCATCAGGGCAGTACACATTATACTGCCCTGAGGGGACCTGCCTAATAAGCTGTGCCACTGACTACCCACCACCATAGAAGTACATTTTAATATTATTTCTGCCTGCCTAAATTCTTAAAAAGTTGTGAGACATGGGAGAAAACCCCTGGGGGTGGGGGGCGGGTGTTCTAATGGCTTCCCTGATTGGACCTCATTTATTTACTGTCTAACAGAAAAACTGGTCTTAATGCCTATAGCAACCAATCAGAGCTTTGCTTTAATTTCTTGTACTGCTCTGAAAAAATGAAAGCGGAGTTGTGAACAGTTGCCATGGGCAAGAAGGCCAGTTTTTCTGTTGCAGTTTTTATAAATGAGGTGGGTCCATTGCTTTCCTGCTTTGGTTGCCTCTTCTTTTATAGAATTCTGAATAGCTTTTATGCTCAGTTATACTGTAAAAGAAAAATATGTATTTTGCAGGACACCCCCTCAATGTATGGGCTGTATGTAGATTACCACTGGGCTAGATCCCTCTCTTGTGCAAAGTCCATCATAACAAATAAAGAAAAAAGGCTGCAACATTCAGGCTTCCAAAATTCTTTCTCTCGTTTTTTCACCACGTGGTATCCATCAACGTATCGGCTCAATCTAGAGCCTTTCTCAAGTGTCACAAATCACATATAAGTATTGTTCTCATTAAAATCATTTGTGATAACTCTACATATAATTATATATGCAATTCATCAATATTTTATGTTGGTAAAATCTTTCATAGTGACCAGTCTATAACACTTTAAAACTACAGGTGTATAAAATATATATATAAATATTAGTGCATCAACACTTAAGGTCCTATTACACTGGCCAATGATTGGGTAAACGAGCGTGCTGGTTCCCGATCATTGACAGGGCAACGATCAGCCGATGAACGAGCAAACGCTCGTTCATCGACTGAACGTATCGTTTATGCAGCAGAAAATATTATCGTTGTCGGCAGCACATCTCTGAAAACAGGGAGATGTGCTGTCGACATGATGGAAATGCATGGGGACGAGTGATCGTAGTAATGAGCGTTCGTCCCCATACATTACTGATCATAGCTCCGTGTGAAAGGAGCAAACGAGCGCAGATTAACGAGCTGTCTCGTTGATCGGCGCTAGTTTTTACGGACAATATTGGAGGTGTAAAGGGACCCTTAGGCCTGACAAAGATAGCCTAGTGACAACTCCTGTTTGAGCTATAATGGCAAATATAGGGAAAGAAGAGATACAACTAGGTAACAGATGCACACAAGTTTTAACAACTTGACAAAAGGCGGCATCCCAGTGATTTTTTTTATTTTAAGGGTAAATGTCCTTTAACCTTAAGTACTTGACCTTTAGTGAAGCTTAACTTGAGAAAACAAGGTGCAGTAAGATGAACCTTCAAGGATAATGTTTCTAAAGATCTGAATAGTTCACATCTGCTAATGCTATTGTACCTAAGTCACAATTCCCTCTGGGTGGTTATCTGGAAAACAGTTGCATATTTCTGGGAATAAAGTAGGTGTTAAAAGGACACAACAATCCACTGGCACAGCAAGACCTTATCCTCTCCATTACCCAATCAAAAGATCCAGGAGAGCCGATCATTTCTTCTCATACACAGTTAGTGATACGATTGATTCACCCTTGAAACGTGCAAACAAAACCTTCTTTCCACCTCTGTAGCATTCCTCCTCGATTATATTCTGCCTTGAGACAAGTCATATTTTCCAGCGATTGAAAAACAAGATCTTATTTTCTCAATTATCCTGACTTCAGTGGCGTAAAAAGAAAACAAAATCCTATACGTGGGACTAAGCTGATGTCATTGCAGGGAAATTATCCATAACCAGAGTGTTTATGTGCCTACAAACTCCTTTTCTGAGCAACTGAAAGGCCTGAATGTACTTAAGAAGCTTTTTGGATTCCTGATCACTACATTTTAAAGAAACACTAACATTATTCCCTGAGTTTCCAAAATCGAACTCTATTTTAAACTATTATTGTGAATGCTGTTATATTATGGCCGTCTTGTATGTACTCATAAAGAACAACATCACACAAAGCCTTAATACGTACAGTAGGTGTGATTGCAGTTGACCCCAGTATCCCACCCATGTCCTCCTATTGTACAGGTGTTCAGGAAATTCAGAAATGAGGCGTTGTTTTCTGGGGTCCTCACTCTGTAAAGCTTTTCTAGCTGGCCCCATGCCTGGCTGTGAAAGCTGTGGTAACCAATGAAGTTCTTTATCCCTGGCGATCAAAACAAGGAACTGAATGGAACACAAGTCTATTTTATCAATTTAAGGCTAGGTTCACATGCTTTTTCAGTACGTCAGACATATATTTTAAAAAAAAGTGTACTTCTAAAGGGGATGCAAACATAAGTTGTATGAGGAATCCAGTTTTTGTCTTTTTTTGGCAAAAGTATATAGTGGAAATGTACGTTTCGATCCATCTGCCACTGACTTACAGTTAAAAAAATAAAATAAATACTGTAAATGATATCGTTTGTTGTGATACCAAGTAGCGTAGTTATCTAAGCTTTTCCGACAGAAAACAACATTCCGATGGAAAACCTGCCAAACCAATGCCACACTTTTTCACAATACAAGCCTATGGGGATGTGACCGTATATGTTGTATACTTTTTTGTTTTTCCCATAAACTTTTATTTTTCTATGGTTCAGTTGCTGGGGAAAAAAAAATTGTTTTTTTCCTTCTCTCCTAAACCCCTTTAAATGCAATTAAGCCTTATAGGTGTTATCGATATTCTAAAATTTGATGGCCTATACTCAGGATAGGCCATCGATAGCTGAATGCTTCCCATTAATTTCTTCTTGCTCACTGTAAATCGTCGACACCGAAGTATACATAGTTACAAAGTTAGTACGGTTGAAAAAAGACACATGTCCATCAAGTCCAACCAAGGAATTGGAAAAGGGAAGGTAAAAAATTCTACACAAATATTTTTTTGTTCTAGGAAATGATCTAAGCCTTTTTTAAGTAGCGGCAATTCACAGGTATTGCAGTCTTTTCTCCCATTAAAGTGAATGAGTGTATAACGCTGACCAATCAGTGACCAATCAGCATCATACACTTCTCTCCATTCATTTACACTGCAGATCGCGATATAGCTATATCGCTATGTGCAGCCACATAAACACACTATAACGTTACTGCAGTGTCTTGACAGTGAATATACATTACCTCCAGCCAGGACGTGATGTCTATTCAGAATCCTGACCACTTTTGTAGCGTCTGTGTGATATTTACAGCAAGGCAAGCGTAATCTCGCGAGATTACGATGTAACCTGTCATTTAAAACGAGATTACGCTTGCCTTCCTGTAACTATCACACAGACGCTACAGAAGTGTCAGGATTGTGAACAGTCCTGGCTGGAGGTAATTATATTCACTGTCCAGACACTTGAGTAACGTTAATGTGTGTTTATGTGGCTGCACATAGCGATATAGCTATATCGCTATCTGCTGTGTAAATGAATGGGGAAACGTGTATGACGCTGATTGGTCAGCGTCATACACTTCTCTCCACAACGCCCACTTGGTCAAAAAGTAAAGCACGCCCAGTTGTCCATTAAGAAAGTCATTAGCATAAAGCTAAAATAGGTCATAACTCAGTCAAAAATGACCCCGCCTCCTTACTTTTGATTGACCGTTCCTCGCTTTCCCCCAGCACACAAAATCTTGCGCTGGTGCATTGATGTCCTCTTCTGGTGTGTGCGCACAAAGGGACACCGGATTATTACGATAAAAGGCGCAAAATGTTTGCAGACTGTTATTTACAGTCGGAGGAGGAGTTTAGGAGACGGGATAACAGCAATAAACTTTTGACCGCAGCGGCCAGTGAGGGATAAGTAAAGTTCAATAGGTGAAATGCTGGTGACAGGTTCCCTTTAAGCTTTAATTATATGTTATATTAGATGTTTATTTTATCCTCTATAGGGTACAGTACCTGCATGTTTTGGTAAGGATCTTTACGTCGGTTCCACAGCGTCATTTTTATGCGACGTGTGAACCTAGCCATAAAGTCCTTGAAGCAACAAAATGGTAACTGCAAATAATATGTCCCCAATACAAGAGGCAGTAGTGGTAGACCTATGTAAATTATCTATGTTGAGTGCAGAAGGGAGCTCCTCCTGTATGATATTGTACTTCATTGTCCATTTTATAGATAAAGAGATGGTGTTGGCAGTCGTTCTTCCACTCCATATATCTGCACTTTTCTTTATTTCTATGATCTTTTTAGAGAATTTCAGGATTTGGGTGGTGGCAAGAAAGTGCAACATATAAGAAAGATGTGGAAGAATTAATAAAAAAAAAAAAGGAAAAATATTCCTAAATTGATGTATAAACACATCTAATATAAAACCATTAATCAATTTAAAATGTCCCTCATTTGTGTTGCCTCCATTATGCATGTGATGAAATGTGTGCAGATCCAAGTGATGTATAACAGCAGCGTTGTATTTCCTTGTCTTGCTTGAATTACAAATTTGGCTAAGGTCTAATTGTTTGTTGCAGATGGATGACAATCTCCGTCAGAGCCCTCAGAACCGTCCCAAGACCATGACAACACTGCAGCCTTCTGCTGAACTCCGACTTTCCAGCCAGCTCCCCACACTATGAATGATCATTTGAATCTTGCCGCTGCCGCTTACTAGTTACAGTCAGGAATTCAGTGTTAAGCCCGCTCTGCCTTCCGGATGCTTGTGGTGATTGCGCAAGTGGTTCTAAAAAAATTATCCTATTCCAAATATTTATATAAAAACATATCTGAAGGGCAATACACTGATCACGGGAACCCTGTATGCACCATTATAGCATATTTTACACTGAAAACACAATACCAAGGGAAATATGTAATGGCGTAAAGAGAAAATAGCCAAATCCTACACTTAAACTACAAATCAGAGCATGCAAAATCAGTCAGAGGCTGTAAGTGTAATTTTTCTATTGCGGGACATCCCTACGTAGTCAACTGCTGTGTCCTAGAAGTTCATTTCCAGCCGAACAGTCACAAACTGCCTATATCTACTTTCAGTATTCAAGAATGGTTTTTAAGAATTTTTTTAGAAAGTGATATTTATTAATAATGGCTTTTTTTGACAGGTTATACTGTTGTACAATAATTTGCAGAAATGTATTTATCACCTCCTATTATAAATATAATGACGCATTATTAGAACAGCATTGGTACAATGAGGAGAATTGGGTAAATTAGCTTTTTTGGGATTGCCGCATGTAATCAATAGTAAGTACACAAAGATTCATTATTGAAATTGGCTTATATAACTGTTAAAGGGTTTGTCTCAGGACTCATTCATCTGGCTGGCTGCAGCTGCAATGACCTCTACTGACCACTAGAATTAAAGGCTAGTGGCTCTAGGAAAGCGCTGTGCCACTTCTGATAGACTTCTCAGGGGGCAGCATGATCCACCCATTATAGTCGATTGGCTGACCATGTGGCCGCCCACACAAAGACAAGCAGGGTCACCAGGAGACAATGTAGCACAACACTTTCCCAGCGCCACTGACACTTTTTTCTAGCCATACACAGGGGTCACATCAGATAGATTCCCATTGAGCGGACATTGATGGCATAGCCTAGCGATATGCTGCCAATGTTTGTCATAAGAATTTTATAAAAAAGGGTCTTCTTTTTCTCATGGGCTTTGCTTGGTATTGCTTCTAAGCCCTATTCACTTGAATGGGGATAAGCTGCAATACCAGACACAACCTATAGACAAGAGTGGTGCTGTTTATGGAAAAAGAAAATCCTTTATTTTTTTTATATTATTTTTTTTCGAATCCTGGACAACCCCTTTAATTCTTGCTATTATGTAGTGATTGGTTAATTCCCAGGCCACATAGGCAACATGTAAAAAAAAGTGCAACATGTAGAGGTAGAAATGGTTGGCACTACCTGTAGCTTGCAGCGTCACGGATTCCTAGGAGTGCTTGTGGTTTGACAGCCTTTTTGTAGCGGTGCTCAGTGCGTATAAAAGTAAGACTTTAGAAAATATCAACATGTAGAAGAATAGACAGCACGGCACTCACCACTTGCAAAACAAGGTTTCTTTTTATTCTATGTTGAGGCAGGCAACACGGGATTAGAAGACAATAGAGCCTACGACCGTTTCACATCCTCCAGACGCTTTATCAAGGTATCTTTAACAAGGCATTTATCAAGCTAATGCTTTAATGACATTCCCACATCCGTTTATCATTCCACATTCCCTACATCAACCGAAGCGGAAGTCCTCTCAGTATCCTATTGGCCAAACATTTCCCCTGCAGTGAATATTGCAGGAAAAATGTATTGTGCCTTGGTGCAATCCCTGAGATGAGTGCTTTGAAGCTGGAGAAACCTTTTAAGGGGCAGAAAGTAAAGCACCTTTTTATGACAAAGGACAGCTCAGATAAACTAAGTTGGAGTTTCCAAAAGTATGCACTCTACTGCAACCCCCATACAGAACAGTGTCTCCGGGTGAATCATTAGAAGGGATCTGATGGACGGATACAGTATATCAGGGTTTATTCTTTTGACCCCTGTTAATAGAATGTTGCTGATCATAGAAGACCCTGAGCTCTGGGATATACAGTTCTCTAGGATTTGACAACCCTGATGATTCTGTATGCATTTGTTTATATGTAGATCTGTCAATCACTGTGTGTGGGCGGGGGAAGTCCTGGCAGCAGTTAGGCTGCGTTTTATAGGAAAGTACTAAATCGAATAATAAAAAATTATATATCCCCAAGCTCTTCATCTCCCCCTCTATCATATGTTTCCCTCAGATAGGGGGACATAGGAAACCTCCTTTAATGTCAAATACTGCCCTCCGATGTACATAGAAATACAGATAATATGGGAATAAAAGTAGCCTATGGACTTATTCTCTTTTGTCACAATTATTACTTTTCCAGAATATAAATTTTCTAGGACAGTTCCTGCGAAAACAACAAGATTACTTTGTAATGAGACCATTCAATAAGCATTTCTTGTATAACTATATGATATGAGAGAATGTATCAAATATAGGTTTTATCTGATGCTTTATTCTTATAGTAAGAGTTTTATGCATGAGTCTAGTATTATAATATTGTCTGTCATATGCTTCATAGTTTGCCATGACATATTTACAGCAGAAAATCACATATAAATATTTTAATATGACATAGTCTCTAGATAATGATTGTTCATGGGAATATATATAATATTTTGCAGTAGATTAGTATTTATTTATAAATAGACTTTCCTGTGTGGTTACTTTTCAGCTATCACAGCTTGTATGTATTTTAATATGTATGCTTTTTGGTTTTAGGTTTATTTTGGAGCCACCTTGTAGGATATTTTATTGAATTGTTAAGAAATTCGTTATCTAATACCTAGGTTCTCAACCAGGGGTATGTGTGTATCCCAGGGGGGTACAAGCCATGTCTCTAGGGGGTATTTGCACTACCCGAATTCTATGTTTTTAATGTATGATCATCGACTAGGGTGTACTTAGATGTAATTTATTTACGTTGATGTAATTTATTTTAGTTATTTTGGCTTAACACTGAGATAATGGATAGAATGCTATTATTGACACTTTTAGCTTTTGACTGAGCTGCAGGCAAAATGTAATTTGCAGTGACTCCATTAGGATAGTAGATGGGCTATTGATTTAATTCACAGACTACAGACTGCTGGAATCTGCAATCTACCTTGTAGATTTTATCAATATCTCTAGGATACTGTCACAACTAAAACTTTCTAAAATAACATAATGAAGAAAATTTAAACCGTGGCCGCTCATGTCTTCTCCATGTGACAAATATAAATATATGACCTTATTGCTACCACTCTGCGCTTTAAATGGGTTGTATTAGATTAGAAAAGTGATTGATACTTAGCTGCAGTACCAGTCAAAGCTTTTATCTTGATTGATCGTGCTGCCATAAAAATCATTATCATCGGTGGATTGATCTCTAAATGTAAACGCCGCTCATATCGAGCCTCCCTTTACAGCTGCGTAGATCCATCAGATCCTTGACAGTGACTCTTCAAACTGGAGATCATTTATTATTGGCTAAAAAGTTAATTGTGTGTAGACAGGCCTTAAAGTGTGTGTGTGTGTGTGTGTGTGTGTGTGTGTGTGTGTGTGTGTGTGTGTGTGTGTGTGTGTGTGTGTGTTATATATATATGAATATATATATATTATAATATAATTTTTTTCTGATGCAGAACTCCAAATCCAGTGCATAGATATAGCTGTAAAAGATAATATTCTGGCTTCCTGGAGCCTCCACTAGAGGGAGCATGGGAGCTTACTGCATAATGTTATATATTGAACTTTATAATAATATAGTATTCTCTAAGTACAGATGTTTCCAAATCTCCATATAGCAACTGCATCAGTGTTCCAAGATTGACAGAAAGAGAAAACAACCCATTTTATGTAGCTCTTAGTCTGCCAATGGATTATTAGGAAAGCACAGTGGATTGGGTTTTTATTGCATCTAGAGATAACAATATATTAGAAAACTTATAGTATATTGCTATTTTATCAGATTCAGAATGAATTCTGCAAAGTAGATGTTTTCTGTTGTAATGTGATTATAAACCCTAATGTTATGCACTATAAGGTTTGTTTAACAAGACAGAGAGATATATGGGGTACGTATTATCTAAAACCCAGAGCCACCTCTGAACTGTTGGATAAAGTCTGATGAATAGGTTTTCCATGCCATTAGAAGGGCACCACAGAGCATGGATACACTGTTAGGCCTCATGCACATGACCATATTATGGGGTTCTTATGGCACAGATCCGTAATACAGCACTTATAGCCTTCTATAACCCCATACTGTACCTCCATGTTCTTCTGATTTTTATACCGAGGCACACAGATTTTTACTCGTGTATTAGTCACCAAACATCGGACGCTGAATTTGTGGCTTTTTAAAGCTAATTCTAAACTTTGAATGCATGCAACCCCAACAGGCCGTCCATTCCTATAAAGGGCTATATGAAAAGAGTGTGAAAATGCAAGCTTCTACTTGAACATGTTTAGCTGCTACCCCACGAATACACTACATGTTGTCTGTAATTTACCAGTGTCTGAGCAGTAAATGCTGTATATATTTGTGTGCATGTAATATACCATATAATAAATTCTCAGGCCGAGTACACATAGACCTTTTGAAGTTATGAGCTATTTGTATATTTCTTAGGAGATACATTAGGGCACATGTTTAAAATGAAAATTTACTGGGCATGCATCAACTTCTCAACATTGTCACAAAGGTTTGTTTAATTAATGTGAATTCTAGATATTGAAATGTCGCACAAATGTCTGAATAAGTGAAATGCTATGACCACAACATGCGTCTTACCAGGTGTAGACTGTCTAAAAGTTGTATACCGTTAAAATGTTGTACATGCATTGAAGGCTATTTCCAGCTTTGCAACCAAATTTTTTTTCTTTGTTGTGCCAAATTTAGCAACTTTGCAATAGATCGGAATTAAAACATTTCCTACCGTTTTTGTTTCTACAGCTTTTATGCAGACTATACATAACAAAAAAAAACCTGTGTAGTCTGATCCTGCAGTTATATTCTCTACTTTTTGTTTTTTTACTTCTTGCTTTCCTACCAAATAAGTAGGGGACCAATTGAAGGAAGAATGACTGTAGAATCAGACTATACAGGATTTGTTTGTTGTATGTTACCATGGAGACACATAGTTCTGCATAGGAGCTGTAGAAATAAAAGAATAGAACATTTTTATTAAGATCTATTGCAAAGTTGCTTAATTTTTTTAGGCATTGACACAAAAAAATGGTTGCAAAGGTGGACAAAACGAAGTGATTTCTAAATGCAGCTGCCCAGGTGATCAACTGATCACTGTGGCTCGGACTGCTCCAATCCCTGGGATTCAGCTGTTATTTCTGGGGAAAGCTGCAAATGTCCACTGAAATATAAAACCGCATTCCCTAATGTTAATGGGCAACTGTGTAATACATGATCACACTGAGTCTGCCAGAGCCCCTCTTTCCAGCTGTTCTCTGGTTAATGAAGTGGTAGGTAGCCATAATCTTTATAAATATGGTAATGATGCAGGCATTCTTTACATGTCCAGACAGTCAGTGACTGCTTTAATACATGTGGCCCATTGTCCGTAAAATGGACAAAATATTTGACCAACAGGAATACAATCCTTATATTTGTATCAAAGGCCTTTCAGATTTGTGCTTTGTGTACATGTTTCAGTGATCGCTGTAGATACTTTTGGGTATTGAAGAGCAGTAATGTTTTTATTTTGCGTAGAACACTGTTTTGTTTTTCCAAGTTTTTAATGATTTCTCGTTTTTCAGTGAGACCGGTTTGGAGGTTCATTTGGGTGGAGTTTTTCTCCATTTAGCTTCTTTAAGGCCTCCTCCATGTACACACTTTTTTCCATTCAGTGTTTTAAAACAAATGTAAATGCCATCTGCTTTTATTGCCATTTTTTTTTAAATGCGTTTTTTAAATTATGTAATTTTTTTAAGTTCTATGGAAAAAAGCCTGTTGTAGCCTATGGAAAAAAAACACCATCTCCAAGCATGTTTTGATAAAAAAAAAACGTCATTGACCCTAAAAATTCAACTAAAATGGCACAAACCAAAACGCAGTGTATGTAGGCTTTACAATATTTTACTATAGACTTTAAAGGGGTTTTCCCATCAGGGACATTTATGGCATATCCACACGATATGCCATAAATGTCAAATAGATGCGGGTCCCACCTCTGAGACCCACACCTATCTCTAGAACGAGGCCCCCTAAACCCGTTCTACCTTTCTGTGTTCCCGCTGCCACTTGTGATTTCGGTATCTAAGGGGTTAAACGGCAGGGATTGGAGTTGGCTCCTATTGCGGAGATTGCAGCCTCTGTATGTTACACCTGACACCTGCTGCTGATCACGTTGGCTCAGCTCATGAGCCTGCGGCATCTCAGCCCCATACTGCCAGAGCTGTAAACGTACGGCATTGTGCTGGAATAGGTCAACTTCTGTGTCTGAATAAAAATACTGCATCAAAAACTTCACTGAAGACGGAATACACTGTATGTAAAAGAAAGCCTGCCTTAGGCCCTGTTCACATAGAGTTTTTTTGCAGGCAGAAAAATCTGCCTCAAAATTCCTGATGTAATTTTGAGGACGATTTTGCACTGCCTGCACTCTTTCCACGTTTTTCAGCTGCGGCCATTGAGTGCCGCAGGCAAAAAACTGATGTCAATGGGAGGTCACAGATGGAAACGCCAGAAGAAAGGGCATGAAAAACGCCTCCGCCTCCCATTGAAATAAATGGGAGGCGGTTTCGGAAATTTTTTGCCGGTTTCCGCGACAAAAAGCTCTGTTTGAACTAGGTCCCATGCACACAACCATAATTACCGTCCGCAATTATGGTCCCATTTACTTCTATTGAGCACGGACACCTTCCCATATATTTGGGAAGGTGTCCGCGCCGTAGAAGTGTACCGCAAATTATGGAACATGTCTGTTCTTGTGCTTTTCATGGGGCGTGCTCCCATGCTCTGTATGGGAGCACGGGCATAAAATGTGAGTGGCTGTCCGAGACTGCCAGCGGCCGGCCATGCCCGTAATCACAGGCCGTGATTACGGGCACAGCCGTGTGCATAGGGCCTCAGTGTTTTTCATTTACCTTTCTTCCTGTTTTAAAAACTGATCCCAGAGAAGCGAGGAGAAATCTTTCCTTTTACTATATTTTATAATAGTGTGAGCTTATCTGCAGAATGTAACACTATACAGTACATGTACAGCATGATTTCATATCCTGTTCATTGACTACCAGAAAATTAACCATTTATATATGTTTAAGATATTCAATTGTAATTTTTCAATAAATTACCAAATTTAAAAACTACTCTGTATTGTTATTAATATTATTACTTTGAGTTATTACTTGGAGGGATTCTGGGTGCCAGCGAGCATGCCATCAGGCCTCTCTGCTTCGACTAGGGTGTTTATATATAGGGCTAAGGCAACAAACGAAATCCTTGCCCCGGGTAAAGGATATCCTAGCTACAAATCTGTATTATTTCCAGTTTTCATGTATTGAGTGTAAAGTCTATTTTAATTGATTTCATTTGAACAGATTTGTTAAAGTGGAGTTCTGCATTCCTGTAACATATCATTTGCTTTTTTGTTGTTTTCGCTTATTTATTAGTTTGTTTTTGCTATGTGTAGTGAAGAATAAAATTGTACCAAATAAATTAGCCAAAATGTGTCATTAAGGCTTCGTTCACATCTGCGTTGGGGTCTATCTGTTCTGCACCGAACCCGTCGTTTTGCCGGAAGCAATAGCGTAGTCGACTGCGCTATTGCTTCCGGCAAAATGACGGGTCCGGTGAACAACAGACACAAACGGAAACCATGGGCACCGGATTCGTCACCATCAATGGTGATGGAAACCTCTGGTTTCCGTTCGTGTCAGTTTGTGTCTGTTCAGGGTCCCGTTCTGACGGAAAGCTCAGACGGAACGTCAGAACGGGACCCCAACGCAGATGTGAACGAAGCCTAACATATGACACGTATCATGTAGACACATAATAATGAGAGGAACAGATCCACCAATAGCAGTTTGTTGATAGTTTCCTTACGCCAATGCAAACTTTTTTCTGCAGATAGTAAAAATGAAGATAATAGAACAGCAAAACAAGAAAACAGATATATTACAAAAAAAAAAAAATAGATTTAAAGTAAGTAATGTGGTTAAGGTGCGACTTTACTTTAAGGGCTAGGACTCCTCGGCAACTTTTGGGCAGACAGCGATCCTCCTTGATTGAAATATCAAAAAAGTTATGGCTCTCGGATTGAGACAATGAAATAATGAAAAAAGATGCTTAGTCCTAAAGGCCTAACTAATGTAGCCTTTATGTCTCCCTATAGGGCAAAAAGTTACGTGACAATGACGAATTCTGACATGAGCAGAATTCTTGCAATAATCTCAAGTTCCCCGCAACTTTTTCCTCCATACTAAACCTATGGAGGGAAAAAGTTGTAGGCAACTTGAGATTGTTGCAAGTCCCACTGGGGGTCTTTTGAGCACTTCTATAATGCTTTGGTATACTTATTATACCAAAGCATTATAGCCTGTCAGTGTAAAACTGACAGGCAATACATTAGGCCTTGGGCATGGCCTATTAGGCATAAAGACACGGCAGGCCTAGGGGCCTTTATTAGGACCCTGGCTGCCATGAAAACCATTGGCAGTCCGCTTTTGCGTTACGGGGGTGCGGATGGGAAATAGAGGGAGCCCCTTCCCTTTGTTAATTTCCTTAGAGTTGACCGCGGCATCTAAGGCTGGGTTCACACTCCTGAAAACACGGCTCAAATACGTCGGCAAACATCTGCCCATTCATTTCAATGGGTTTGCCGATGTACTGTACCGACGACCTGTAATTTTTACGCGGCGCTGTCAAAAGACGGCGCGTAAAATAACAGCCTCGTCAAAGAAGTGCAGGACACTTCTTGGGACGTAATTGGAGCCGTTTTTCATTGAAGCCAATGAAGAACAGCTCCAAATTACGTCCGTAATGGACGCCCCGCAAAACGCGAGTACGAGCAATTACGTCTGAAATTCAGGAGCTGTTTTCTCCTGAAAACAGCTCCGTAATTTCAGACGTAAATGCAGTTATCGTGTGCACATACCCTGAGGGTAGGTAGTGAATTTGTTATAGTAATTGAAAGAGAATACGTGTTCCAATATGCTTATTTTCTGCGATGTGTACAGTTAAGAATCGCTGTATTCTTTCTACCTTTTTTTAATGTGTAGAAGGATAAATTACCATTTGAAATTATGTAAGTGCAGAAATGCTGACAAGTCGGGTGATGAATGGTCTCCTCTTGACATCGAGGATTGTAAATTTATTAGGAAACTGGGCACCTGACTGTGTACCTAACCTTTCAGATAACTTCAGAATAAGCTGCAATATTTATGTACATGAGGAGTAACGCTTTTTCTGACCATTATATGACTTGTATCTTGCATTTTTATGCAGTTTTCCCATCTGCAGGCTCTCTCTTTCATTCTCAAGTTTCCATGAGCTAGTGGGTGGAGCCTAACTGCTATCATGTCTGCCATACACAGCACACCTAGAGAAGAGAATATCCTACTCCACTATCTCGAGATATATATATATATATATATATATATATATATATATATATACGCTACCGTTCAAAAGTTTAGGGTCACTTAGAAATTTCCTTATTTATGAAAGAAAAGCACAGTTTTTTTCAATGAAGATAACATTAAATTAATCAGAAATACACTCTATACATTGTTAATGTGCTAAATGACTATTCTAGCTGCAAACGTCTGGTTTTTAATGCAATATCTACAAAGGTGTATAGAGGCCCATTTCCAGCAACCATCACTCCAGTGTTCTAATGGTACATTGTGTTTGCTAACTGTGTTAGAAGGCTAATGGATGATTAGAAAACACTTGAAAACCCTTGTGCAATTATGTTAGCACCGCTGTAAACAGTTTTGCTGTTTAGAGGAGCTATAAAACTGACCTTCCTTTGAGCTAGTTGAGAATCTGGAGCATTACATTTGTGGGTCCGATTAAACTCTCAAAATGGCTAGAAAAAGAGAGCTTTCATGTGAAACTCGACAGTCTATTCTTGTTCTTAGAAATGAAGGCTATTCCATGCGAGAAATTGCCAAGAAACTGAAGATTTCCTACAACGGTGTGTACTACTCCCTTCAGAGGACATCACAAACAGGCTCTAACCAGAGTAGAAAGAGAAGTGGGAGGCCCCGCTGCACAACTGAGCAACAAGACAAGTACATTAGAGTCTCTAGTTTGAGAAATAGACGCCTCACAGGTCCTCAACTGGCAGCTTCATTAAATAGTACCCGCAAAACGCCAGTGTCAACGTCTACAGTGAAGAGGCGACTCCGGGATGCTGGCCTTCAGGGCAGAGTGGCAAAGAAAAAGCCATATCTGAGACTGGCTAACAAAAGGAAAATATTAATATGGGCAAAAGCACACAGACATTGGACAGAGGAAGATTGGAAAAAAGTGTTATGGAAAGACGAATCGAAGTTTGAGGTGTTTGGATCACACAGAAGAACGTTTGTGAGACGCAGAACAACTGAAAAGATGCTGGAAGAGTGCCTGACGCCATCTGTCAAGCATGGTGGAGGTAATGTGATGGTCTGGGGTTGCTTTGGTGCTGGTAAAGTGGGAGATTTGTACAAGGTAAAAGGGATTTTGAATAAGGAAGGCTATCACTCCATTTTGCAATGCCATACCCTGTGGACAGCGCTTGATTGGAGCCAATTTCATTCTACAACAGGACAATGACCCAAAGCACACCTCCTAATTATGCAAGAACTATTTAGGGAAGAAGCAGACAGCTGGTATTCTATCTGTAATGGAGTGGCCAGCGCAGTCACCAGATCTCAACCCCATAGAGCTGTTGTTGGTACGCAAGAAGTGCCCATCAAGCCAATCCAACTTGTGGGAGGGTCTTCTGGAAGCATGGGGTGAAATGTCTCCCGATTACCTCAGCAAATTAACAGCTAGAATGCCAAAGGTCTGCAATGCTGTAATTGCTGCAAATGGAGCATTCTTTGACGAAAGCAAAGTTTGAAGGAGAAAATTATTATTTCAAATAAAAATCATTATTTCTAACCTTGTCAATGTCTTGACTATATTCTCTAGTCATTTTGCAACTCATTTGATAAATATAAGTGTGAGTTTTCATGGAAAACACAAAATTGTCTGGGTGACCCCAAACTTTTGAACGGTAGTGTATGTATATATATATATATGTATAGCACACAAGAAAATGGAGACCGCACACTGCGAACACCAATGTCACCTAAGACGCTAAATATAAATAAATATGCATTACTGCTAAATCTTCTTACAATAAGGAGGTTCTTGGTGCACATTTTGGTCAAAATGTGTCGGCCCACCTGCTATGACAAAGCGTCCTCTATAGGTGGGACCTACTCTGCACATACACCCAGAACTGGGACTAAGCCTACATATATCTGGAGATTATATATATAAGCAGCAGCGAGATGGAGGACATTATTCAGCAGTAATGAGTAATGTAGCAATGTGAATCCAGCGCTGGGGTTAGATATACTTACTAGGATGCTGCAGCAGTTTCTGTTTGTCTCTTCATCTCTCGCTCTACTCCCTCCTCTCCTCTATGTAGACTTCAATGGGCATCTGTAACCTAATCCCTCAGTCCTCCAGTAAATTCAGAGTGAGTAAACAGTTGGGGGGGACGGGACGGACGACCTGATAAGTGTAGAAAGACGCATTTTCTATAATAAGATAAATGACAAAGTTTATTATATTTGCGTGTACTATTGATTTATGCAAAGGTTGTTGAAAAGTTAGTGACTATTTAAAGGTGTTGTCCAATCTGTAAAAATCCTCAGGATAGGCCATCAATATCTGAACGGTCGGGGTCCAATTCCCGGGACTCCCTCCGATCAAGGGGCCGCACCGCTCATACGAGTGCTGCTTCCCCTTAATTCCTTATTTGCTTGTACAGTGAATCACCGACACACTTGTAATGGCGGTTTACAGTACTACAGCCCCCTCCCATTGAAGTAAATGGAAGAAGGCTGTAATACTGTGAATCGCCACTACAAGCATGTCGACGCTTCACAGTACGAGCAGATAAGGAATAAAGGGGAGGCAGCACTCATACTCGTTAGTTCCTTTGCACAATAAAAACATGTTTTATGGGAAAACTTAATTTTTGTGGCGCTGCATTCCGAGAGCCATAACTTACATTTTTCTATTGCTGCAGCTGTATGAGGGCTTGTTTTTAAAAACGACCACGTAAAAAAGCGTTGTAAAAGGAAGTGCATGTCACTTCTTGAGCCGTTTTTTGAGCCATTTTTCATTGACTCAATAGCAAAACAGCTCCAAAAATGGCCATAAAAAACGCAAGTTGCTAAAAAAAACAGCTGAAAATCAGGAGCTATTTTGCCTTGAAACAGCTCCGTATTTTCAGCCGTTTTTTGTTAAGCGTGTGAACATAACCTAAGGGCATGTTCACACGTGGCGTAATTGCTGTGGAATTCCGCTGTGGACAGTCCGCAGTGGAATTCTCCCGCGTCCGTTTTTTATATTTGTTTCAATACATTTTTAGGCAAGTTAGTTCAGACATTGTGGAAAACTCCGCTGCGGACCATAGGCTGTGGTGCGGAATTTTCCCTCCTCAGCATGCACTGTCTGTTGCGGAGAAGAAGCGGAATTTCACTGCGGATTTCAGTCTTTGCAATGCAAAAACTGAAATCTGTGGCAAGTCCGCTGTGATATCTGCAACGTCTGAATTACCTGTCAAATATGCAAATGTTGGTGCAGATTCGTTGCGTAATTGCCCCAAATCTGCACCAACATTTGCAGCGGAAAAACTCCGCCACGTGTGAACATGCCCTAATAGTGCCCAGTAGCTAGATCATGACTTATAATTGGAAAGTATTTCCATATGAATTTTTATTTACCCTGTATTGACTGGTATAACGGGTACCCTGGTTGCGAATATATAGCATTTAGCGGAACCTAAAGATATTTAAAGTTAGAAATCTTATTTCAAATAAGAAAAACGAATGAGAATGGTGACCTCAATGTTAAAATGTAAAGAAGTGCTTACATAAGACTGAGGTCATCGCTCTGTGCTATAAATTGACACAAGATAAATTGGAATCCTTGAAATGATTTTATTCCTGTGAATAAGAAATGTATGAAATTAAATCAATGTGGTTTACATCAAAGGTGAAAAAATAAATGCATGAGACATATAAATCAGAATTTAGAGAATCTCCATAGCTACATAAAATGCAAAACACACAGTAAGATTCAACTATGTTTAGGAATAATAATAACTCGGTGACTTTTTATATCCAATATAAGCCAGCATGGGTTTATAAAGCACGGATCTACTGCCTTTTGTGAAGAAGTCGAGAGGAATTGACTGCAGTGTTTGCTGGGCCAGATTTGCCCTGAGGGTATGTTCCCACGCACTAATTGCGGACGTAATTTGGGCGTTTTTGCCCCGAATTACGTCCGAAAATAGCGCCTCAATAACGTTGACAAACATCTGCCCATTGAAAGCCATGGGCAGACGTTTGTCTATTCACACGAGGCGTAATTTACGCGCCGCTGTCAAATGACGGCGCGTAAATAGACGCCCGCGTCAAAGAAGTGACCTGTCACTTCTTTGGCCGTAATTGGAGCCGTTATTCATTGACTCCAATGAATAGCAGCGCCAATTACGTCCGTAATGGACGCGGCGTTCAAGCGCCGGCACATGCCGTTACGGCTGAAATTACGGGGATGTTTTCAGGCTGAAACATCCCCGTAATTTCAGCCGTTACGGACGCCCTCGTGTGAACATACCCTGAAAGTCTTCTAGGGCTGTGTATAGGCAAAACAATGGAAAAGAGCTTCTAATGTCACTTATATTGGTTATTCATGCTTCCAGTTTCAGAAAATTAAAGGTAGTTATTTGTAAAATAATTTTACACAGTTTTAGAATATTTTTTCTATCAATTTGTCACCGTTTTCAAGATCTCTGTTTACCGTCATTAAACAGAAACCTTTAATTGTAACTCTTTCTTGGTCATGTGATGGACACAGGTGCACAGCTTGTTACAGTACAGCTATTATAGCTTTGTCTTGTAACGATCCTAGCACCTATGTGTCCATCACATTACCATCGATAGATTTTTAGCCGCTGGAAGTAAACAATGAAGGTTCCTATTGAATGAGAGCAAGCAGAGATCTTGAAAACCCTGATAAAATGATCCAAATCATATATTGGAAGTTTGTCAACATTTTCATTATACACCGAAAATGAGCTTTATTTGCTGAAACTGTAATGCCCCTTTAATTCTTATCGGACTGGCCTTGCAAATAAAAGCTCTAAATGCAATGTATACACAGAACAATCATTTAGTTACAGTATTGAAACTGAACAACTTTGATCTTAGGCTTCGTTCACATCTTTGTCAGGGCTTTATTCCGACATTCCATCTGAGCTTTCCATCAGAATGGATCCCTGACTGACACAAACGGAAACCATAGGTTTCCGTTTCCATCACCATTAGGCTGGGTTCACACGACCTATTTTCAGACGTAAACGAGGCGTATTATGCCTCGTTTTACGTCTGAAAATAGGGCTACAATACGTCGGCAAACATCTGCCCATTCATTTGAATGGGTTTGCCGACGTACTGTGCAGACGACCTGTCATTTACGCATCGCCGTTTGACAGCTGTGCAGGACACTTCTTTGCAACGTAATTTGAGCCGTTCTTCATTGAAGTCAATGAAGAGCAGCTCAAGATTACAAACGTCAAAGACTCCTCGCATATTACGAGGAGGAGCTTTTACGTCTGAAACGACGCAGCTGTTTTCTCCTGAAAACAGTCTGTCTTTTCAGACGTAAAAGCCTACTCACCTAAACCCATTCCCGTGCCGTCCTCTTGCAATGCAGGCCTGCTCTTTTCTGAGCAGGTCTGATGGGGCTGAATTACCCAAGCAGTGCAATGATGTCATCGCGCCACTTGCATTGTTAAAAGGCGCTAATTGTCAGGCTGCCTTGCCCTGTCATTCAACTGTCATTGCATGCCTTGCCCTGTCATTGTGTAAGAGGCGCTGATTGTCAGGCTGCCTTGCCCTGTCATTCAACTACGCTTATGTTATTGAAAGGTGTTGAATAGCGTTCCGTGCCCCGCTATTCAGCACTTATGCATGTAGTTGTATCCAAGCACAGGTACAATTATAGTTCAGGAGGGGGTGGAGGCGGCTGGTTTCAGTGGCGCCGCCACCGCCCCTCCTCAGAGAAGCAGCAGGCCGTCGCCTGCGTCGAGATGCTCATCTCGCCTCATGGACGGTGCGGCCCTAGTTGCAATGAG
Organism: Rhinoderma darwinii; assembly: GCF_050947455.1. NCBI lineage: Eukaryota > Metazoa > Chordata > Amphibia > Anura > Rhinodermatidae > Rhinoderma > Rhinoderma darwinii. The sequence goes on along the minus strand of NC_134687.1, from coordinate 563,925,436 downwards.
TGTAGAATACGGTCTTTGTGGTAAAGTGATAAGATAAAGTGATGGATAAAATAGTTTTAATATGTAATGATATAAATTTCTGTTTCTTTTATAATTTACTATTCAATTGTGCTAATAATTGATCATGAAGTCTGTAATATGGGAACTGATTATCTTTTCATGTGACTTACCTCCCACTGAAGATACAACATAAGGTTATGTATGTATCCAGAATGTAGTGTACAAAGTGTTAGTACAGAACAGTACATCTGTAAGCTTCCTAATGCCAGTGGCTGGACCATGCTGATCTCTGGATGACTAGTTTACCCCCCCCCCTTTCAAGACTTAGATACGGTTGAAGCCAGGGGCGTAGCTAAAGGCTCATGGGCCCCGATGCAAAAGTTCTTATTGCCCCCTCCCCCGCAAACTTCTCATGGCCGACGGTCCGCAGCTTTCAGTTGCATCGCTGGGTCTCCTAACGTAATCGAAGCAGTCCTGGAATCCGACGTAGTCCAACGACCGAACCTGTAAGAAAACACACAAAAAACAAGGGTTAGATACAGGGCCCATGTGTGATACGGTCTGTGGGACCCTGTATCTAAGCCTACCACAAAGTAGGCTTAGATACAGGGTCCAGCAGACAGTAATCTTATACAGTATAAGATTACTGTGTGCTGGGGCCCTGTATCTAAACCTACCGTGTAGTAGGCTTATATACAGGGCCCATTCGACAGGATCACACATGGGCCATGTATCTAAGCCTACCATGTGATTGGCTTAGATACAGGGCCCAGCAGACAGCATCACACAATCTGTGATCCTGTCTCATGGGCCCTCTAAGCCTGCTTAGGCTTAAAGGGGTTGTCCAGTCCCTAAACATTGATGGCCTATCCTCTCCCGTCTCCTGGGACCCTCCAATCAGCTGTTTTGAAGGGGCCGCAGCACTCATATGAGAGCTGCTTCCCCTTCATTTCCCTTACTCGCTCACATTGTAAATCGCCGACACGGATTCACAGTGTGAGCAAGTGACCGGAATGAAGGGGAAGCAGCTCTCGTATGAGTGCTGCGGCTCCTTCAAAACAGCTGATTGGCCAGCTCCCGGGAGTCGGACCCCGCCAATCAGCTTCAGCAGACAGGGATATTAATCTTACCCTCCTCTTCAGCCGTGTTGGAAGTTCTGTCCTGACTGTATCCAGGATCACAGTGTTGTGCGCGGCGCATAGCGTTGTGACGTCATGCGCTGCGCAGAGCGCTGTGACGTCAAGACCTCCGCTGCGCTCCGGTACCAGGAAGGTAAGTACTGTCAGTTAGTATAGTAACAGTGGCCCGCGGCCGAAGTTACTATAGTAACTTTTTATTGATGTGTTGCGGGGGGGCCGCGGGCCCCCCAGGCTTCGGAGCCCCGTCGCAATTGCGACCACTGCGACCCCTGTAGCTATGCCACTGATACAAGCCCAATATATTTAACATCAGTAAACTATTTTGACTTACATGTACATTATAGATGCCACAAAGTATAGCAACTTCAAGACATTTCACACAATGTTAAAGGAATACTCCAGCAAAAACGGAATTTCCCATTATATATATTTATTAGAGAGTCATACATAAAAGCATTATGCATGCTGGGCAGCACCTGAATAAGTAGGGGCAGCTGCCTAGCAACAGACAACGTAGTCAGTGACTGACAATGCTTGATCTCCATGATCCTGTGGGGGGTCCAATGATGTCTCTGACTATATAATAGAAGTGCTTGTACAGAGAGAGAGAGAGAGAGAGAGAGAGAGAGAGAACAGGCCCTCAACTAGATCTAACAGGATAGAAAAAGAAGAGGATGGCTCAGATACTCATTTGCACAAGAAGATAAGTACATCAGAGCCTGCACTGTGAGAAACAGACACTTTACGGGTCCTAAAAAGGCGGCTTCCTTAGGGGCTGCCTCATAAATACAACCCCTAACCAAATGCCCTTGTGATATAGAGGGGTCCCAAGCAGAGATTATCCAAAACCTGGGGAACCTGTAATGAGGGCATATGAGCAAAACATAGTATTTGGGCTTCTGTGATAGGGCATCTCTGGTAGGTACTGTATGGGTGGCATCTGTGGCCAAGCTACACTGTTAAAAGAACCTCAGTGGCAGGAATCTTGGGGCTAAAAAAAAAAGTTTGCACAGCACATGTATTTTACTACTGGAATGAGGGCATTTGGGCTGGCACACACTGTTAAGAGAACCACTGTGGCTTACACTCAGTAATGTCAGGGCTAGAAAAAAAAAATAGCAAAAAAAAATCCAATTTGCATGGCTAATGTATTTTACAGCATTACTTCCATTCCCCAAGAGGGAGAGATGTAGATTGTCCATCTTTCAAGTATTGTAAAGAGGGGCAACTTCTGCAGCAAGTGAAGTGTGGCGGTTAATTTTTTTGTATGTTATGCCACGCCTCTATCCCCGTCCAATACTTCCCCAGACACATTCAGTTTAGCCCACATAGTATAATGCCCCCATAGTGCCTCCCATGCAATATGCCGCCATAGTCCCCCCACACAGTATAATGCCCCATAATGCCTCCTTACACTGTATATTGCCCCCACAGAGGCCCTCACACAGTATAATGCTCCCACAGTGGCCCCAACACAGTATAATGCCCACATAGCTACCCCCTCCCACAGACACAGTATATTCTCCACATAGTGTCCTATACACCCAGTATAATGCCTTCATAGGGCCAGCTAGTGTTACATAGTGAATGGTGGAGCAGGGAGCTGATGGCTCTCTGCTCCACCATTTGATTCAACGTAATCTGCGTCCTCAGAGACATGCCACCGTCTGCCTGGGACAGCGGGACACCACCCGGAATCTGGGACTATCCTGCTGGATCTGGAACAGTTGGGAGCTATGGAGTTGTACCCATTTTCCATTTGTAAATTTTGCAGGGTATAAAAAGTTTCAGAGAATTGGCAGATTTTGGCTGTAGGGCTAGTCTGTTGAATTAGACTAGTGTTGAAATTTAGATCACGAAGAGCTCGACTAAGTATATATATACATATATATATATATATATATTTGTGTGTGTGTATATATATATATATATATATAATATTGAGATGTAGTGGTCATGATGATTTTTTTTTTGCTTCAACTACCGTGAAATCAAGGCAAAATGCAGCAATTTCACTGTTTATGCCAAAAAAAAATAGGCGTTTTGACACATTTTCTGACAAGTCGTGAAAACGTGACTTGAGCGCACTGTCTGAATAAGGCCTAAAAGAACTTTACCGTATTTGCCATAGAACATTCCCGGAAGATGAGTACATGACAAGGGAACAGCATTGTACGGATGTATGTTATACTTATTCAGTGTTCTGCTGTGTATTTCATTGTATATCGAGACTGGATTATTGCATAGCAATCAAAACATGTCATTTATAATCCATTCTATATCTCCTGTCACAGACATCTGTTTTGTGGATTACAAATCATGGCTTGAATGGGAAACATATAATTCCAGGCTTCGATCAGAGATGATTGGTTTACCATTGTGACTGTGTTACTGCATGCCAAACTTGTTAGTGCAGAGGGTGATGGAAGGTAGAGGATGTCTGTTCTCCCTCCTCCCAGGGACAGGCTTTACCCTTGTGTTGGGTTCTGTTTGTCTTGTATTTTGCAGACCATGGAAAATATATCATGGCTGTTTTAACTTGATACAGAAAAAAACAAGAGATTGCTGCAAATGGTCTATAATAACAGTCCCAGTTGTCTCAACAACAAGTAATCAGGAAAAGGTGTCGGACTCCTGTGATTCTTCAAGTGGTTTGTTTTTTCTTGAAGTCTGGTTATGAAATCAGGGCTTTGGTGAATCATCTAATGAGGGAGTGCAATATAAATCTGGGTAACATAATATTCACATAGGACATTGCATTCGGGAAATAAACCAATCAGATCGGTTTCCTTTATTCTTGGCAATATTCATCTACAGCTGGAAGCTGGATCACTAACAATTGCTATATCACTGTAAGACTATTACAGTAAAGCCTGATTTACACGAGCGTGTGCGTTTTGCGCACGCAAAAAATGCGGCGTTTTGCGTGCGCAAAAGGCACTTAAAGCTCCGTGTGTCATCAGTGTATGATGCGCGGCTGCGTGAGTTTCGCGCAGCCGCCATCATTATGACACTCCGTTTGAATGTTTGTAAACAGAAAATCACGTGGTGCTTTTCTGTTTACATTCAGAGTTTGACAGCTATTGCGCGAACCACGCAGTTCGCACGGAAGTGCTTCCGTGCGACCTGCGTGGTTTTCACGCACCCATTGACTTCAATGGGTGCGTGATGCGCGAACAGCGCACAAAGAAAGGACATGTCACGCACTGTCTGCACTGCCCCATAGCCTAATATAGGTGCGTACGACACGCGTGTCGCACGCGCGTATATTACGCGCGTGTAAATGAAGCCTAATGCTCCAATAATCCAGAAGCCAATGCTCCAGAACTCCTGCTTATTAAACATCCATTATAAATGATCACATTGTCCATTTAACATCTTGACAGTGGAGCATTTTTAGTGTCAAGCATGTATGGCCATCTCCGTATCTCTCCGACAAGGGAGAAAGCCACGTACTAGTATATGCATGGCCATGTCTTTCCTCCTTCTCCTCTTCTTTTCTATCACTGGCTTCAAAAGCTAAATTGGAATCATGGAACCATAGATAGTTGGGGGTCGCAAAGATGGCTACTACTGGATCCTGTCCCATTCGCTACCGGTATGATATTTAGTACCAGTCACTCGTACTGGGTTGAGCTACTGTGCCTGTGCAAAAAATGAAGTAGACGACCCTTTGTTGTGCTGATCAGCAGTGGTGTAGCTATAGAAGTGTTGCTTAGGGGCCACATACAACTTAAAACTTCCTATGTCCTCCTCGACATCCTGTGCAGTGCCCCTGTCAGCAAATAGAGCATGGGAGAAAAGACTGACTACTTGGACACTTCCTCACAACTAAGGGTATGTTCACACGGCTTATTTATGGACGTAATTCGGGCGTTTTCCGCCTCGATTTACGTCCGAAAATGCGGCTCGATAGCGTCGGCAAACATCTGCCCATTCATTTGAATGGGTCTTACGATGTTCTGTTCCGACGGTCATTTTTTTTACGCCCCGCTGTCAAAGGGCGCGGCGTAAATAGACGCCCGCGTCAAAGAAGTGCCTGTCACTTCTTCAGATGTTAAATGGAGCCGTTTTCCATTGACTCCATGGAAAAACAGCTCCATTTACGTCCGTAATTGACGCAGCGAAAAAGCGCCTCAACATGCCATGACGGCTGAAATTACGGAGCTGTTTTCTCCTGAAAACAGCCCCGTAATTTCATCCGTAACGGACGCTGCCATGTGAACATACCCTTAAAGTTTAACTGCAAAGCATGAACTTAAACTTTAACTATTGGTGCCATATGTAGGTGACAGTGGAGCGGATTGTGATCCGCTCCACAGTCTGTACAAAGCGGTTGACTTTTTCTATGTGTTGACCGTACACTGAGTGGCCTTAATGTGCCAGCCAAGAGCAATTATAACCTGTAGAGTCCGGCCTCATGAGGAGGAAGTCTGCTGCTTGATATAGGTATATTATTATTTCCTTTCTCAATTGTCCTGGGGCTTCCTTTGACCTCATACTCACCAGGCGATCAATAGGCACCAGGATATCCAGCCCCAACATACCAGCAGGAAAGTTAGTGAACCTGTGTTTGTATTTGCATTCTTCTGTGTATTTGTCTGTAAATTGTCTTTAGGGCAGTATTATTTGAACAATGTATGTAGTAGTGCGTGTATATTATTTTTACATAAAAGTGTATATGTTGTATAATTTTAGGGTGGATATCACAGTTTTAGACTGGCTTACACCACATTTAGGAGAGCAGCTTTCCGCTTTTCTAATTGTCTCCCCTCCCTTCCGTGTGTCAGGTTCTGTTGACAGATTTGGTGAAAAAAAATTATTTGTTGCAGAATTATTTCAGCAAGATTTGTGTATGGTATTATTCGACTGTTGCACCAGGGCCCATGAGCCTTTAGTTACGCCTCTGGCATATCCTAAGGAGAGGCCATCAATGGTAATGTCATGGAGAACCCCTTTAACTTCTCTATTCTATAACTTTAAAATTTTAACTTGCCTTATAAACTATATGGCCATCTGTCTCTACAGTGCAACTAGTATTCATAGCGTTGTGTCCTGGGGCCACATAGACCTATATGTGTCTAACAGTACTAAGGGAACTTTTAGGTAAAGACCATAATTAGTTGATCTTTATTACTAATAGCCAGGTGGACGATACATTTTGCAATAACTAAATATAGTTTGGAATATATAAGATATGGCCAAGTGCAGTGGCGTAACTACTGCTGTAGCAGCCAAAGCGGCTGCTACAGGGCCCTAAGTATGACGGGGCCCGTACCCCCTCATGCCCAGTGGCGCCGCTATCGGCCACTGTGGCTGCTACACTGGTAGCGACGCCACATTCAATAGTATCTGCATCCTTAAGATGCAGATACTATTGAATACTATACCTCCCAACCGTCCCGGATTCAGTATCTGTTGTCAACTGTATCTGCGTCCATCTGCTCCCTGCTTAAGAATTAGTTCAGAGCGAAGGAGCTACTTTAAGTACTCTGCTCGGGGAAGCCCTTGACGTCACTGTTCCTATATGGACAGAGACGTCAGTGGCTCCTGGAGCAGAATCCCAGTTGCCATATATGGACAGTGACATCAGGGCTTCCCTCTAGAAGCGGAATCCCCGGCGTATGCTCTGGCTGGGGATTCTGCTCCTAGAGTGAGTCCCAATGGCACTATCTACGGGTGGCGCTGGTGCTATCTACATGGACATTGTGGCGCTAAATGGGGGCACCATCTACAGGGGACACTGGTGCTATCTACATTGGCACTATCTATATGGACACTGTGTCACTATCTACAAGGCACTGGCACTAGGTGCAGCTAAGGGGGCATTATACAGTATAAGGGCATCTATGGGGGCACTATGCTGTATTGGGGCACCTTTGGGGGCATTAAGCTGTATGGGGCAGCTATGGGGCATTATAATGTATGGGGCAGCTATGGGGTCATTATACTGTATGGAGCAGCTATGGGGTCACTATGCTGCATTGGGGCAGCTATGGGGGCATTATGCTGTATGGGGAATTTGTTTGGATATTACACTGCATGGGGCATTTGTATGGGCATTATACTGCATGGGAGAATCTGTGTGGGCATTATACTGTATGGGGGCATCTGCGTGGGCAGTATACCATATGGAGGCATCTGTGTTGGCTTTATACTGTATGGGTGCATCTATGTGGCAGTATACAGTATGGTGGCAGCTATGGGGTTCTCCCTTTTTGTGATACTTGAAAGTTGGGGAAAATGCACTTTGGCAGAGCATGAAGATATCTCCCTGCTCTGCCATTTACTAGGCTACAGCCTACAGGCCATGTTCGGCCTGCAACCAATCAGGCGCAGGTACTGGATCCCTGCGCAGGCCGGCGTGATGACGTCACTGGATCACGCCGGCCTACACATGGATCCCGTCGACGTTGAGGATGGTTTGGAGAATCTCCATTCATCCAAATATATATATTTTTTGTTTTATTTGTTTGGGGGGGGGGGTGCTTTTTACAGGGGGGCTATATGTCACAATCTACAGGGGGGCTGTATGTCACTATCTACAGGGGGGGCTGTATGTCACTATATACAGGGGGGCTGTATCTGCAAGGGGGCTGTGTGTGGCACCTAGGGGAGGGGGGCCGAATCAAAAGTTTGCTATGGGGCCCAGTCTTTCCTAGTTACGCCCCTGGTCAACTTCCATGTTACAGTTACAATGTATAGCTTCTCCACTGTCTAATAACATATGGAGCGTGCATATGCCAGCAAATCTGATCTATTAAGATCAGATTTGCTGGTTGGAATGTGCACTGTAAAATACATTCCTTCTGTAAATTTGCAAATCATTGAAATTTAACATACTGGGATTTGCTGTTCTATCTTCAAAGGCAAAAACTCTGTCAGCTGTAGTGATCAAATAACATGGAAAACAGGAAATTAAAAAAGATCTTGAATTGATCTTGAAATGTAATATTTCTATTAATAAATTAATATATTTCATGGCATTGTTGATGTTCTTTCAGAAATAGTTACATGGTGCTAATTGAATATAAACTGTTTGTATTATATTAAAGCATATTTACAATTTGTTCAAAATTTCTCAGAGAGATGTACCCCATTGTGCAAAATGCATGTATTACCATATTTCATAGCTGGTTTTAAGGCTGTGCCTTGCATGGAAATTAATAAAAAAAAAAAACAAAGGCAGTGATTCCCAACCTTATTACTATAGGAAAGCCCTAATTTCATTCCTAACTAAAGAATCTTGGTGAAATGGCAGATGAAGCAGGCTATTATTCTTGCCTAGCACAGTATTCTGGCCAGATTTGTTGACTGTTTTGCCAAGTATCTGAGCAGGATGAAATTAGTCTATCCCTACTGTAAAATTGACAAGTCTACATGCTGCTGTCTTCTGGGGAACCCCTGACCAAGTTCCATAGAGCCCTAAGGTTTTGTGGAGCCCCAGTTGGGAAACACTGACCTAAGGTCCTATGATGCACGTGGCTTTCAAGTATTGCTCTTAACTACCATTGTGCACAAATCCAAGTAGGTGCAGGCAACGCTAAATTGTGATGACTAGATGACCGTTTCAGATCTCCAAAATGACAGGTCTTGTGGGGTTTTACCGGTATGCCGTGGTTAGTACCTACCAAAAGTGGTCCAAGGAAGGAAAACCGGTAAACCGGTGATAGGGTCATGGGCCCCCAAAGTTCATTGGTGTGCGTGGTGAGTAAAGGCTAGCACGTCTGGTCTGATCCAACAGAAAAGCTACTGTAGCACAAATTGCTGAAAAAGTTAGTTCTGGCTATGATGGAAAGATGTCAGAACACACTGTGCATCACAGCTTGCAAATCATGTGTTACATCCTGTGGACGGCGAGGTGCATGTGTGTCATCAACCTGGGGAAGAGAAAGCTCTAGGGTGTACTATGGGAAGAAGGTGGCCTGATCTGATGAATAACGTCTCCTTTTACATTATGTGGACGGCCGGGTGCGCGTGCGTCGCTTCCCTGGGGGAAGAGATGGCACCAGGAACACTATGGGAGCTAGGCAAGCCAGCAGAGGCAGTATGATGCTCTGGGCAATGTTCTGCTGGAAAACCTTGGGTTCTGGCATTCATGTGGATGTTACTTTAAGGGCATGATGACACGGCAGAATTTTTGCGGCGGATTATGTCCCAATTTGTTTCCCGCTAGCTGATTTTTACAGCTAGCGGGATAAAGAAGCATCCTGCCCAATCTTTGGGCAGATTCCGCCTGAACCTTCCATTGAAGTGAATAGGAAGGGGCATCTTCCTGCCCACAGCAGGAGTAATTTTGCGACGGGACCCGCCAAGCAAAATCCGTCGTGTCAACTGACCCTCACACCACCTACCTAAACATTGTTGCAGACCAAGTACACCCCTTCATGGCAATGGTATTCCCTAATGGTAGTGGCTTCTTTTAGCAGAATAATCCACCCTGCCACACTGCAAAAATTGCTGAGCAGTGGCGTAGCTCTAGGGGTCGCATTGATTGCAATTGCCCCACAGGCCCCCATAGCCAACGGCTCCTTGCTCCAGCATTCACTCTGCCATGAGCGACTCGACGCAGGCAGGCGTGATGTTGTGACGTCATCGCGCCTGTCTGCGCCGAGTCACTCGCAGCACAGACCGGAGGGGAAGGATATGAGTATTTTTCTATTAGGTACTATGGGGCATTATACTGGGTAGGGAAGGGGGACTGATATGGTGGCAGCTATAGGAGCATTTTACTATATGAGGGGCAGTATACTGTGGGGGCAGCTATGGTGGACATTATACTGTATGGGCAGCATTATACTGTGGTGACAGCTATGGGGGGCATTATACTGTGGGAACAGCTATGGGGGGCATTATACTATGGGGACATCTATGGATGGCATTATACTGTTGGTGCAGCGATGGGGGGCATTATACTGTGTGGGGGCAGCTATAGGCGGCATTATACTGTGGGGCTGCTATGCGGAGCAATATACTGTGGGGGCTGCTGTGGGGGGTAATATACTGTGGCAAAGCTAAGGGAGGCATTATACTGTGTTGGGGGCGGCTATGGGAAGCATTATACTGTGTGGGGGCAGCTATGGGGGCATTATACTATGGGGCAGCTATGGGGATCATTATACTGTGGGGCAGCTATGGGTATTATGCTGCATGGGGTATTTGTTTGGGCATTGTACTGCATGGGGGCATCTGTGTTGGCATTATACTGTATGGGGCATCTGTGTGGGCATTATACTGTCTGGTGGCATCTGTGTGGGCATTATACTGTATGGTGGCAGCTATGGGGGCGTTATACTGTGTGGGGGCACTATGGGAGCATGATACTGTGTGGGCTGAACCGGGTGTGTATGGGTGTGAATTGGGTAGGATTAGAGGCGTGGCTTAAAAGAAAAAAAATTGACGCTGCGCACCACATCGAGTCTCCCTTTTTGTGATACTTGAAAGTATAGCACTGTCTACAGGTAGGGCTGTATGGCACTGTATGGGGAGGCTGTATAGCCCTGTCTACAGCGGGTGCTGTATAGCACTGTCTACAGGAGGGGGCTGTATGCCACAATTTACAGGGGGTCACTATCTACAAGGGCCGGCTGTGTGTGGCACCCAGGAGAGGGGGCCCCAGTAAAAATGTTGCTATAGGGCCCAGTTTTTCCTAGTTACACCCCTGTTGCTGAGGGATGGTTTGAGGAACATGAAAAATAGTTGTTAGGCTTGTTGCCCTGGCCTCCAATTTCCCTAGATCTCAATCCGATTGAGCATCTGTGGGATGTGTTGTAAAAACAAAGTCCACTCCATAGAGACTCTATCTCGCAACTTACAGGACTTAAAGGGAATGTGTTGCCAGCAAAACATGTTTTTTTTTTTTTAGTTAAACAATTAGTGTGTAGGTGATTAAACATTGTTCTAATTTTTTTATTTTTTTTCACGAGTCAGAAAATATTATAAATTGGATTCAATTGGATTCTAATTTATAATATTTTCCATTGCTGGTCACTAGATGGAGCCATTCCCAAAATTGCAGCAATCCACATTGCTTTATGCTGCAAAATTGGGTAAAAATCCCTCGCTCTAGTGAGCTCTCAGAATCCCCCCCTCCTTTAACCTGGCTAGTGCCGGGAGAAAGGAGGGGATTGAACGGTCTAACCTCCTACACTGTGTGTCGCCATTTTTTGAGCTAACACACAGTGTAGTAGGTTTACATACAGTAGTAAACACACTGAAACACAAACATACATAGAAATCCCTTACCTGCTCCAGTCGCCGCCGCTCCCTCCGGTCCATCCGCTCCGTCTGCTGCCGCTGCTCCATGTGCACAAGTCCGGAAGCCGCGACCGGAAGTAGTAATATTACTGTCCGGCAGCGACTTCCGGTCCACAGGAAAATGGCGCCGGACGGCGCGCATTTCAAATTGAACTGTGTGGGAGCGGCACATGCGCCGTTCCCACACAGCGGCGTACATGATAGTGGATGGAACGGGCCCCGTTCGCAGTCCCTATGGGACTGGAGCTGCCGTATTCCATGTCTGTATGTGTCGTTAATCGACACATACAGAAATGGAAAAAAAAATGGCAGCCCCCATAGGGAAGAAAAAGTGTAAAAATAAAAAAAAGTAACACACAAACACACAAATTAATCCAAACGTTTTTAATAAAGCACTAACATCTTTAACATATTAAAAAACATTTTGTGGTGACACTGTTCCTTTAAAGGATCTGCTTCTAACATCTTGGTGACAGATACCATAGGACATCTTAAGAGGTTTTGTCGGGTCCATGCGCCGATGGGTCAGAGCTGTTTTGTCAAAATGAGGGGGATCTGCAGAATATTAGGCAGTGGGTTTTAGGCTGGGTTCACACTGAGTTTTTTGATGAGTTTTTTGACACGGAAACCGCGCCCCAAAACACGCTAAGAAAAACGTCCGAAAATGCCTCCCATTGATTTCATAGGGAGACGGAGGTGTTTTTTTTCCCGCGAGCGGAAAAAACGGCTCGCGCGAAAAAGAAGGGACATGCCCTATCTTCGGGCGTTTACTCCTCTGACTTCCCATTGACATCAATGGGAGGCAGAGAAAGCGTATTTCACTGCATTTTATGCCCGCGGCGCTCAATGGCCGCGGGCGAAAAACGCTGTGAACCCAGCCTTAATGTTTGGTTTTAACCTGTGTTAACTTTGTTTACCTGAGAGATGTGTGGCATCAGAGGTGCTTGGCAGCTACTGATCCACCCTATAGAAATAACATGCATGCTTGGCCAAGCCAAATGTTCCTGTTTATGAGGGGTTCGGGGCACATGTTTGGCCAACATCTTATATATAATGTCATAGGCAATTTCTCTACCCACTGAAGGAACATTTATAACCTAAAATCTACTACATTTCCTATTTTTCCTTCATACAAAATATTCATCTGGCTGCTGCTTTATTATATTTACATTGGAAATGCCATTTCCAATTACTCCTGATTGACTAATTTGTCTGTCTGCTGATAGTTTCTGGTAATAAAATATGTGAGTTTTCTTAGAATTTTAGTGACATTCCAGGGTGGACTCTTTGAATCTACACTATAGGCGTTTTTTTCCTGCAGACAGTTGTCTTTTGTAAATTAAATTCCTTTCTCGTCACATAACTGTAATTACCACCTTACCATGTATTCAAATCATTACTATAAGGCCTCATTTACACGAGCGTAATATACGCGCGTGCTTTTCACGAGTGTTGTACGCACCTATATTACTCTATGGGGGCATGCAGACAGTCCGTGAGTTTTGCTCAGCGTGAGTGCGCTGAAAAAAACTCACGACATGTTCTATAAATCTGCGTTTTTCGCGCATCACGCACCCATTCAAGTCAATGGGTGCATGAAAACCACGAAGGTCGCACGGAAGCACTTCCGTGCGAACTGCGTGATTCGCGCAAGAGCTGTCAAACTGAATGTAAACAGAAAAGCACCACGTGCTTTTCTGTTTACAAACATCCGAACGGAGTGTCTAACAGATGACCGAACCGAAGTTTACCGGGTTCGGCCGAACTTGTTTTGACCGAACCCGGCAGGAGACAGTCACTGTGCAGGGTGCTGAAAGAGTTAAACTGGTTCAGCACCCTGGACAGTGACTTCCGATCCCAATATATGTGAACGTGTAAAAAAAAAAAAAAGTTCTGACTTACCGATAACTCCCAGCTTCTTCCTCCAGTCTGACCTCCCGGGATGACAATTCAGTCCAAGTGACAGCTGCAGCCAATCACAAGCCAAGCACAGGCTGCAGCGGTCACATGGACTGCCGCGTCATCAGGGGAGGTGGGGCTAGATGTCAAGAGAGGCGCGTCACCAAGGACGCGTCACCAAGTCAACGGCCGGGAAGTTCTCGGTAAGTACGAACCTCTTTTTTTTTAAACAGGTTACTCGATATGGTGATCCGAATTCACTGTCGAGGGTGCTGAAAGAGTTACTGCCGATCAGTTAACTCTTTCAGCACCATGGACAGTGACTGACGTTGGCTAGCCTCATCTCTATGATGGCGGCTGCGCGAAAATCACGCAGCCGCGCATCATACACGGATCACACACGGAGCTGTCAAGTGCCTTTTGCGCACGCAAAACGCTGCGTTTTTTACGCGCGCAAAAAGCACACGCTCGTGTAAATCAGGCCTAAGGGTATGTTCACACGCTTAACAAAATACGGCTGAAAATAGGGAGCTGTTTTCAAGGGAATTTCAGCCGTTTTTTAATTAAACTAGCATTTTTTACGGACGTTTTTGGAGCTATTTTTCTATTGAGTCAATGAATAATGACTCCAAAAACGACTCAAGAAATGACATGCACTTCTTTTTACGGGGCGTCTTTTTACGCGCCGTTTTTTGAAAATAAGGCGTAAAAAAATGCCCCGTTTTAACAGAACGACGTATTTCCCATTGAAATCAATGGGCAGATGTTTGTAGGCGTTCTGCTTACGATTTTTTCAGCCGTTTTTTGGGACGTTTACAGCCCTCACGGACTAAGCGTGCTCCAGACTCATTGAGTGTTAGCTGTGTAATAAAATGAAGACAATAATAATAATATTAAAAGTTTAAAAAAAAAACATCAAGTGCAATGTAAAAGGAAATAATTATTAACATAACCGATATTGCTGCGTTTGTAAAAGTCTAAACTATTACAATATAACTTTAGTTAACAAGCGCGGTGAACGCTGTAAAAATCAAAACAATAAAAACAAAGCGCCACAATTGCTGTTTTTTGGTCAACTTAGCTCTCCAAAAAAATTGAATAAAAAGCGATGAAAAACATGTAGCACAAAATGGTAACAATGAAAACCAGAGCTCGTTACGCAAAAAATAAACCCTCATACCGCTCAATCGACGAAAAATCTAAAAATTAATGGCTTTCAGACTATAGCGACACAAAGCAAATTTTTATAAATAGTTGTTTTCTTTGTAAAAGTGGTTGAAAAAAAAAAAACTATAAATTTGCTGTCACTGTAATCGTATCAACCACAGAAGAAAGTCGCTTTTGCCACACGATGAACGCCATAAAAAGAAAACCCCAAAAATAATGGCTTTTTTTGCCTATTTCACCCTACAATGATTTTTTTTTTCAGCTTCCCGGTACATAATATGTTACATTAAATGGCGCCATGAAAAACTACAACTCGTCCCGCAAAACACAAGGCCTCATATGGCTACATCGACTGAACAAAATAAAAACGTTATGCCTTCTGGAAGGCGGGAGGAAAAAAACGAAAATTGGCCTTGTCATTAAAGGGTTAAAAACATCTAAACCTTAGTTTGCCTTAGGCCTCATGCACACGACCGTAAAAACTCCCGTTATTACGGGTCGTAATTACGACCCGTAATAACGGGCTCATAGACTTCTATTGGCCACGGGTACCTTCCCGTTTTCTTACGGGAAGGTGCCCGTGCCGTTAAAAAAGATAGAACATGTCCTATTTCAGGCCATAACAACGGCACGGACAGTCCATAGAAGTCTATGGAGCTCCCGTAATGATGGGTGGCTACATGTGTGCACCCGTCATTACGGCAGCGTTGCTAAGCGACGTCAGTAAGTAGTCACTGTCCAGGGAGCTGAAAGAGTTAACTGATCGGCAGTAACTCTTTCAGCACCCTGGACAGTGACTACCAATCAGAATAAAGAGCAACCTGTAAAAAATAAAAATAGAAGACGTTCATACTTACCGAGAACTTCCTGCTTCCTCCAGTCCGGTCTCCCGGCCGTTGCCTTGGTGACGCGTCCCTCTCAACATCCGGCCCGACGTCCTGGCCGTCCCTGGATGACGTTTCAGCCCATGTGACCGCTGCAGCCAATCACAGGTCAATCACAGGCTGCAGCGGTCACATGGACTGCCGCGTCATCCAGGGATGTCGGGCTGGATGTGAAGAGAGGGACGCGTCACCAAGACAACGGCGGGTAAGTATGAATTTCTTTAACTTTTATTACAGAAAGGGCTGTCCCTTCTCTCTATCCTGCACTGATAGAGAGAAGGGGCTGCCGATTAGTGCAGTGCTATTTTGCCACCAAAAACGTGCCCGTAAATACGGGTGACACCGGACCCATATTTACGGGCACGGGTCCGTAAATACTGGTGCAAAACGGGTCGAATACGTGTGACACCGGACCCGTATTTACGCCAGTATTTACGGGTGGGAAAAAATACGGTCGTGTGCATGAGGCCTTAAAGCTATATTCTAAAGTAAGTGTCAAATAACATACAGTTAAAACTCTTTCTTAGGCAATTTGTCTTAACAATTACGTTGACCTGTGTTGGCCATGTACAGATTTCTCCTAGCCAGAGATCCTAAAACAACTTGCGATAAAACATTAATTATGTATGTCTTTATCTTGTTATTTATTTTACTCCCAAGATATTATATAGCCAAGGTTGACCCAGTTTTGCCTGGGGGTATCTTTTGTGTTGCTCATGACTCCCAGAATACGACACATCTGACCCAATCGAAATGATCGATCCTATATTGCTTCTGAAAGTATCGGACATAAACAAGTGTCCTTGCGCAAAAACAGTATGTGGGCCCCCTTCCGCCAGCACTCCTGCAACTTACATGTTCTCATATATAAAATTGTGATTGTAGAAGAAAAAAAATTTTTTGCTGTTATTTTTTTCAGAAAAAGTCTGGATAATCTTAATTCCCCTACAACTTTTGCTAGCATGACTTGTGGTCTTGGGTAGTGAAAAAGTTAATGGTAACATCCCTTGTGATTTAGGGCAGTGAAGGGATTTTATATTTACATCCATGGCGTTCTAGGGAAGGGGTTTATAATAAAATATTACAACCCCTTCACTGCCCCCAGACCACTATGGATGTTACTACTGGGCTTCTGCCCAACTGAAATCTCCAGTGCTGAACTCTGCTAGACTGTAGAGACCATGGGCACTGTGGTAACAGTAGTTACTGTAATGTCATGATGTTATATACATATACTATAGCTTAGTGTCTGGCACAATATTAGGCTAGGGCTCCATGTTAACATTTTGTCGTCTGCAGGTAATTATAAGACTGTGTTATTAGTGCGTCTCAACTCATTGTTTTACTATTATTCATATTTTTCTATATTTTTGCAACTTTCTTTCCAATTTGCCACAATTTCAACTCAGTTTTCGACCGACGCCATAAGGAGCTGTTGCCTTATGGGTAATATCTTTAAAACAATGGATTACAGAATGGCTATAAAACCAAGGAAAGACTAAGGGTATGTTCACACGCAGTAGCAAAATACGTCTGAAATTACGGAGCTGTTTTAACAACTCGCGTTTTTCACGGCGTATTTTACAGACCTTATTGGAGCTTTTTTTTCAATGGAGTCAATGAAAAACGGCTCCAAAAACGTCCCAAGAAGTGACATGCACTTCTTTGACGCGGGCGTCTTTTTACGCGCCATCTTTTGACAGTGACGCATACAATTACACCTCGTGGGAACAGAACATCGTAAAACCCATTGAAAACAATGGGCAGATGTTTGTAGGCGTAATGGAGCCGTTTTTTCAGGCGTAATTCGAGGCGTAAAACGCTCGAATTACGTCTGAAAACAGTGCGTGTGAACATACCCTTAGGCTAAACCGCAGGATCATCAGAGATGGACACTAAACCCTCGGATCATTAGGGAAGAATATAGAGAAGTTATTATCTAGTATAGACAGTAAGCTGGATAATCATGGACTCATGGCATTTTATTGTGTTGTCAGCATTGCATAAAAGGGTAACAAATTGCTGGTGATGTATCTCTGGAGTGCGGACCAAGTAGATACTTTAAAGAGGCTCTGTCACCAGATTATAAGTGGCCTATCTCCTACATAATCTGATCAGCGCTGTAATGTAGATAAGAGCAGTAGTTTTTATTTTGAAAAACGATCATTTTTGATCAAGTTATGAGCAATTTTAGATTTATGCTAATTACTTTCTTAATGCCCAACTGGGCGTTTTTTTACTTTTGACCGAGTGGGCATTGTGAAGAGAAGTGTATGACGCTGACTAATCAGCGTCATAAACTTCTCTCCATTCATGTCCATTTGTACTCAACACAGCGTGATCTTGCGAGATCATGCTGTACTGTGACATACACCCACATTAACTTTACTGAAGTGTCTTGAGAGTGAATAGACATCACCTCCAGCCAGGACGCGATTTCTATTCACACTCCTGACACTTCGGTAAAGTTTGTGTGGGACTTAATCACTGCACAGCATGATCTCGCTGTGCTGTCATTCATAGTGTGATCTCGCGAGATCACGCTGTGTAGCTATTAAGTCCCACACAAACTTTACCGAAGTGTCGGGAGTGTAAATAGACATCGCATCCTGGCATGATTAAAGGCAAAGCCTACAAAGTCTGCATCATCTCGTGTACAAGTTTCAGTTAAAGTGGAAGTTGTGTAGAGACAGAAAACAACTGTTTTCCATAGAATAAATGCATTCTGCCTCATGGCGAGTCTGAGCCGGGAACCCTCTTCCTGTTTTAGATTTACATTCATCGGAGCGGAAACCCTGCGCACATCTGGGAAGCACATCTATGTGGATATAGAAGTATAGTAAAGGAGTGATTGTCTCTTTCTGTAGTCATGACCATTATTGAAACCAAAATAACTTGTAGATAGGTCCCAGCTAATATGTCTATAGGTGGCTTCACTTCAGGTTTTTTTTTAGAAAGGATGCCAGTTTTTTTGTGGCGTTTTTTGGCAGATGTTAGCATGAAGTCAATAGGTAATTATCAAACACATTACAAACAAAATATTTGCAGAAAAACATCACCAAAAATATTCTAGATGCCTTTTTCTGGGC
Organism: Rhinoderma darwinii; assembly: GCF_050947455.1. Classification (NCBI taxonomy): domain Eukaryota; kingdom Metazoa; phylum Chordata; class Amphibia; order Anura; family Rhinodermatidae; genus Rhinoderma; species Rhinoderma darwinii. The sequence goes on along the minus strand of NC_134687.1, from coordinate 563,907,001 downwards.
CAAAAACACGCCACACAAAAAGTGTGTGTGAAGGAAGCCTTTGGCCAGCTTCCCACGTAGCGTAAACGCTGCAGAGTTTCCACAATGGATTTCTAAATTCCGCAGTATTTACAGTACCAGCAAAGTGAATGAGATTTAGAAAATCTCATGTCCACGCTGCAGTAAAAAAATGCAGCGTAAACGTTAATAAATTGACCTGCGGTGCGGAATTGAATTCTGCAGCATGTGAATTTATGTTGCGTTTTTCTTGATTGTCTGTTTCGGGTTTTCCCCATTGAATTCAATAGGGATGCAAAACCCGCAACAGAAAGCCAAGCGTTGTGACTTTTGCAGTGGAAAAGTCGCAACTCAGGAAAAAATAAATAAATCGTACTTACCCAGAGCGCCCCCCTTCTTCCTGCAGACCGGCCTCCTGGGATGACGTTTTATCCCACCTGACCGCTACAGCCAATCACAGGTTGTAGCGTCACATGGCCTGCAATGTCATCTTGGGAGGCTAGACTACGCACAGAAGAGAGGGAGAGGGTAAGCATGGTCATTTTTTTTTTTTTTTAACCCAGCGCTGCATTCCGAGGCGGAAATTCAGTTTGAAAAACCGCACCACAATGTGCTGCTGGTTCCAGGTCGGATACGCTGTGCAGTTTTTACGCAGCGTATCCGACCGGTGGGAACCCAGCTTTAGGGCGGATTCACACGAACGTGAGCGTTTTGCGCGCGTGGCAGCAGCGTGACAGCTCCGTGTGTCATGTTCATATTAATGCGCGGCTGCGTGCTTTTCGCACAGCTGCCATCATTATGACACTCCGTTTGGATGTTTGTAAACAGAAAAGCACGTGGTGCTTTTCTGTTTACATTCATTCTTTTACTGCTGTTGCGCGAATCACGCGCGTCGCACGGAAGTGCTTCCGTGTGGTGCGCGTGATTTTCACGCACCCATTGACTTCAATGGGTGCGTGATGCGCGAAAAATGCCGAAATATAGAACATGTCGTGAGTTTTACTCAGCGGACACACGCTGCGCAAAACTCACGGACAGTCTGCACTGCCCCATAGACTTGCATAGGTCCGTGTGACCCGCGTGAATACCACGCGGGCTGCACAGACGAAAATCACGTTCGTGTGAATCCCCCCTAAGGGTGCAGTCACATGCCGCAGATTTTGTTGCAGAAATTTTCTGACACTGATAATCAGTTCCATTCATCTGAATGGTACTTGCAGAAATCTATACACCTGCTGCAGAAACAACCTCATTCAGATGAATGGAACTGATTTCAGTCGTACTGCCCACGATGTGGAAAAAATGCAGACAATACAGAAGACAGAGCCACTTTTGAATCCCGTGTTGCCTGCCTCAATCTTGGAATAAAGAGAAACCTTTTGTAAATGGTAAGTGCCGTGCCGTCTTCTTTTCTACATGTTGTCATTTTTTTTTCTAGCACTGCTTTCCGCAGCGGAAATTCCGCTCGAAAAACTGCACCGCGGTTTTTCTGTCGAAATGTGCTGCGGGTTCTAGGTCGGATAGTTTTACGCAGCGTATCCGACCTGTGGGAACCCGGCCTAGGGCCTTGTTTACACAGAGAAGATTTGCTACAGATTTTGCATGTTTTTTTTAAGCCAAAACAAGGAACTAAACCTAAAGAAGAAATATATAAAGGAAGGTCTTAAAGTTCCTCCTGTCTTGGATCCAATTCTGGTTTTGGCTTAAAAAAACCATGAAAAATCTGAAACAAATCTGCAATGTGTGAACACGGCCTTAATGTGTTGACAAGAAGTTAGAGACACTGGACATAGATTTCATAGGAAAATACTTATCTTGGGAATGCTTAGCAGAGGTATCGATTTATTGTATGTGTCATTCAGATGCCTTTGTGTAACTTTAGAATGGTCCATGGCTAATTGACATCAAATGCTCACATAAAATGCTGAAAAACTGCCAGAACATTGCCGAGGAGGCCTGTCTCATCTTTCATTGCCAGCTTAGAAGTGTTATTGTGAACAAGTGTAAAGGTCCTATAAACATTAAATTGTCTTTCATCTGAAGGACAATGTATGGCCAATGTTATTCAATAGGGGCAAGACGTAAACAGCTGAAGAATGAATGATCAGGCGGACAATGACATTCCCAGATGTTTTTAAGATAAATAGGAACAAATGTACATGGTATATATTTTACTTTACATACAAGTTCATTTAGCTGGTTACAAGGAATGCTCTTTTAAATGTTATGTCCTTTATTAGGACCTGATGTGGAAGGGAATTTTAACGCCCCTCCCCCATGCTGACTTGATATTTGCATTAATATATATTGGGGGCCAACCCCAATGATGCTAGGAGATAATGTGACAGAACTTCTTGATTAGTCTATAATAACTCCCTTTGATCCCAGTGTAGTGGAGTTTTGCATGGTCAGCTCTCAAAGCTGCGAACAATTTATTCTCAATGTCCATGGTGGTCACAGAAACCCATGAGATGTCTAATTAACTTGTCATGAAGGTCAATGCATTGAAAAACCTGTAAGACTAAATTATAAGTTCAAGGTTTTTCCTTAGTAATCATGTTTTCAGTACGGGACAGTAGTTCCACGGAGAGGCAGGGACTCCTAGCATCGTACATAACTATGATGCTAGGAGCCCTGCTCCCTGCACTGTGTTCGGTCCAGAACTTGCGGCCGAAATACGTCCGTCAATTACGGACGTAATGACCTCATGTGAATCCAGCCTAACCCTCATGTTGTATGAAGAAAAAAGCCACAAATTATGCAACATGTATAAAACATTGATAGAATGTTATTTGAGAGCTGGTATTCCAAAGTATCAATCCTAATACATTTCCCACATATATGAAAAAGGACTTGTAGTAGCTATGGGGTTTGTTGTATATACCCCCCTACCCGTTCCTGTTGTGGTCTCTCTGAATCGAGTTGAATAGATTAAGATGGAATCCTGTTCACATCCTCAAGTTTGGAAAGATGCTCCCGACGTGTTTCCTCCAGGCAACAGAGTCATCAGGGGAGACTAAGCCTTTAAATATTGTTTAAGCGTGTGGCATATTACTGGTTGTGGCTCCCAGTTTGAGAGTGCTTGAAGTGGGAAAAGTTCATGGCAGAGCAATGAAACTATTCAGCAGCATCTCCTCTGCAAAACCGCCTTATTTGTGCCGCGATTACAAAAATGACATAAAAAAAATAATGGCACAAAACATGAAAAAAAACCAGTGCTTTTAGGCTATATTCTCACAGTGAGTAAAATTTTTAATTTTTATTAGATAACTATCTAAAAACAGGGGTACAGTCACCACTGTAAAAAAAGCCCCACCGTGTTTGTTTAAAATCGTATTAAATTGTAAATAACAATCTCCAGTTCATTTGTGAACCCTCCTCTGATTGTACTTGTAAGGCATCATTTAGATGAGCGTAATATACGCGCGTGCGACGCGAGTGCTTTTCACGCGTGTCGTACGCACCTATATTACTCTATGGGGCAGTGCAGACAGTCCGTGGGTTTTGCGCAGCGTGAGTGCGCTGTGTAAAACTCACGACATGTTCTATATTTCCCCGTTTTTCGCACATCACGCACCCATTGAAGTCAATGGGTGCGTGAAAACCACGCAGGTCGAACGGAAGCACTTCCGTGCGAACTGCGTGGTTCGCGCAACAGCTGTCAAACTCTGAATGTAAACAGAAAAGCACCACGTGTTTTTCTGTTTACAAACATCCAAACGGAGTGTCAAAATGATGGCGGCTGCGAGAAAATCTCGCAGCCGCGCATCATACACTGGTGACACACGCAGCTGTTAAGTGCCTTTTGCGCACGCAAAATGCCGAATTTTTTGCGTGCGCAAAACGCACACGCTCGTGTAAATCAGGCCTAAGATATATATTGGATCAGCGTTTAACATTGGTGTGTCAGTGTATGGGAACCTGCAAAAACACTGGAGCCTGCTGTTACCATCCTAAATCCCCCAGTGCTGGGGTTACCCAACGATACCACTGTCACCTACGTTATAATCCCTTCTCCACTGACCCTACGCGTTTCTGTATACTAATTCATCAGGGGTCTATATTTGTCAAAGTCTAGCCAAAGCGCCAGTGATGTAGAACTGTAACAGATATTCTGTTACACACACGGAAGCGTGCTCGCATGGATATCAGCGGCTCGCTTCACTACGAACTCAGAGTTAATATAATTAATACTCCTCCCCCTGGGCAGAGGCAAAGCCTCGAAAATGGCCAATCACTGTCGTCCACGTCAGCCGCAACGTGCGGTCATGTGACTCCCGGCACGTGACATACCCGGAAGTCCAGCACCAAACATCGCGTCCGACAAGCAAGCGCAGAGAGAGGCCGAGGAGTGCATCTCATTAATGCCCAGAGCCCTCCCATCTAGGGGACGGAGCTAACAATACTTGCATGGGAATGAAGATTACTGTCCAACTCAAAAACACCAACCTGGCAGCCATACGTCTAATAGACACTCTGTTAACACATTAGTGTAGATGAACAGGCATAGTATTTTAGTACATGAGCGACATTTCGAATATAATAATACATGAATTCCACTGCTGAAGAATTCCGTGCCTTTGTGTTAGCTCTTAATAGGAATGATTTAGGGCTTAGATTCACAAGTGAGATCAGTGATCAAGAAGAGGCTGGACGCAGCTGCAGGCTTAAGGGAAGCCGACATGACCGTCCTGGTAGGGAAAGGGTTAATGTTACGAGGTCAGGGAAAGTTGAAGGAGCTGAAGGAGGGACGGGGAGGAGTTAAGGGGGGCGGGGGGGCCGTTACTGCGCTTCCCGCTGTTTCTCGGCATTGAGCCGGAAGCAGCGGGAGGAGTAACACACATTAAGCAAAGCTCCCCATTGCCCGGTTTTTTAGTAATGGCAGAGGCCTTGATTTTAGAGCGGCTGCGCGCCGCTGCTGTGCACCACGGTCCCGGATGGCTGGAGGAGACCGTGGCTGCATTAACGCGGATGCCGGACGCCGTTTCGCCACGTCGGGCACGGCGTTCGGGGTCTGTTGTAAGGGACAGGCTCCCCTCCCCCGGCCCCCCTACGAGCATGGCTATGGCGGCGGGGGGGGAGTCGGCAACAACCGCTCCTGCGCTGGGCAGGCAGAGAGCGGTGGCAGGGGTGACGGCGATGCAGGCTGTGTCGACCCGTCCCTCTCGGCGGTCCCGACCTCCAGAGCGCCTTAGTCCGGAGGTAGTCCCGCGGACACGGCGTCGCAGAGGGAGCCCGATCCCGGACGCTGCAGGCCAGGCAGCTGGGAGGACCGCCCCTTCCCAGGCCCTGCGTCCTGGCAGGAATCCCAGGCCGCGACGGGGTCCGGCGGTAAGCAGGGAGTCGCAGGCCGGGCTCCCTGTCACCCCTCCCCCATCAGATGGAAGATGTCGAGAGCAAGGTACGGCCGCCCCGCATGGTGATGTTCCGGCCAGGGGGCAGGCTTCGTCAGGATCGTCTAGACGGACGACTAGATCTGCAGCGACGTCGAGGCAACAGGTCCGGTCGGAAGTCTGGGTCCCGGCGGTCGGGCGGCAGGTTGCCGGCCCATCGGTCAGCGCGTCCTCATCCCCTTTCCGAAGATGTCGTTGGGAGGGACAGTCGTCGGCGAGAGAAGAACTGGAGGAAGGTGAACTGGACGTCTATCGTCGAGGTCAGGATGGTCCGGCTGACGGGAACACAGCGCCTGTGCAGCCCGGTGAGTGTATAACTCCATTATTGTCTTATCCAGCGATTTTTATGTCGGGTGTCGGCGGGGGGGCTGCTAGCATAGCATCGGGGGCCGGTAGTGGCGCGGGCGGACGCGACGGAGCGGGTTTGGCAGATTTAGTGGGTTGCTTACGGGAGCTGGTGGGGCGCCTTGATAGGGCCGCGGCGCCGGTTGTAACGGAAGTGTCCCCTGCGGTAGTTTGGGAAGGCCCCAGGGACGTGGGATCGTTGCAGGCGCGTCCTGTGGTGGCGGTTAGAGAGGCGGTCGCGGTGTCGGTGCAGACTGAGGCACAGAAGGACGGCGATCGAGTGCGCATGGACGATCGTGCTCGGGGGGAGGTGTATGTTTGTTTTGAGGGTCCGTTGGGGGCGCATTTAAAGCAGGAGGTGCGTGATCGGATCTGGAAAGATGAATACGTTGAAATTTTTTCTCTCTTGCCGCTGGCTAAATTCAATTTGGATAAGAGCAAGCGGGATGAGAGTAAAAAGGACGAGGAGGAACGGCGGCGGTATAGGCTTATCCCGCAGACGTTCGTTAATTGGTCGCAGGCGTTCGCCATATTGGCTAGTGTGATAGGGGAAAAGGCGCCGGAAAATTGTTCGGCGTTATTTTGTTATTTTGATGCTATTGGGGAGGCTCATAGGGCGTATGGGGGTCAGGCGTGGCTGCGATATGATGAGCAATTCCGTCAGCGGAAGGCGGTTCGGCCGGCGATTCGGTGGGACCAGAAGGATATTGCTCTCTGGTTACGGGTTACGGCTCCGGTTAGGCAGCCCTTTCCCGGGAGCGGTGGCCAGGGAGGCCAGACTAGTCAGAGTGGACCAAGCGGCGGGGGAAAGGCGGGGTTTTGCTGGCAATTCAATGAAGGCCAGTGCAAGTTTGGGGCCACGTGCAAGTTCAAGCACGTGTGCTCCGAGTGTAATGGTGCATCACACGGGGCGGCAAAATGTCTGCGGAAAAAGAGGTCCGGGAACCAGCACGGGGCTGGTCAAGGGGGTGTCGCCGGTGAGGGTGGAAAGGATGGCCCCTTATCTAAATGAGTATCCGGATAGGGCGGCAGCTAAGTTGCTTTATGAAGGGTTTAGTGTTGGTTTTGTTATTCCTCCGCCTCCTTATGAGGTTCCGGTTACGCGGAGAAATTTAAAATCGGCTTACTTGCATGCGGAAGTCGTGTCGGAAAAGTTGTTAAAAGAAGTTTCGTTGGGGCGCATGTCGGGGCCATTTGTGGAGTCGCCGGTAAAAGATTTAGTTGTGTCCCCTTTGGGTATTGTCCCTAAACGCGAGCCCGGAAAGTTTCGTTTGATTCAACATTTATCGTATCCCAAAGGTTCGTCGGTAAATGACGGGATTGATCATGAGTTGTGTTCCGTAGTTTATACCTCATTCGATAAGGCGGTGGGGTTAGTGCGGGCTGCGGGTCCGGGGGCGCTGCTAGCAAAAACCGACATCGAGGCGGCGTTCAGGTTGTTGCCGGTCCATCCAGAAAGCCAACGGCTGTTGGGTTGTTTTTGGAATGGGGCCTTTTACGTGGATCGGTGCCTTCCGATGGGGTGTTCTCTTTCTTGTGCATACTTCGAGGCGTTTAGTAGCTTCGTGGAGTGGGTAACGAGGGGAGTATCCGGGGTCGATTCGTTGATCCATTACTTAGATGATTTTTTGTGCGTTGGCCCGGGGGGTTCGCCGGTTTGCGGTAACTTGCTTCATGCCCTGCAGAAGGTGGCGAGGGATTTTGGGATCCCTTTGGCGCCGGAAAAAACGGAGGGCCCGGTAGCGACGATTTCTTTCTTGGGAATCGAAATTGACTCGGTGGCAATGGAGTGTCGGCTCCCGGCGGATAAGTTGGGTGCTTTGAGGCTGGAGGTGCGACGGGCTTGTAGAAGGAAGAAAATGTCGCTGAGGGAGCTTCAGTCGCTGCTGGGGAAGTTGAATTTCGCCTGCCGGATTATGCCGATGGGGAGGGTGTTTGGTAGAAGGTTGGCGGCGGCAACGGCGGGAGTGCGGGCGCCGCATCATTTTGTGAGGCTCAAGGAGGAGCACCGAGCTGATCTTCAGGTTTGGGATGACTTCTTGGGCCAGTACAATGGTCGCTCGCTATGGATGGCCCCAGCGCAGGATACGAGTGATCTGAATATTTTCACAGATGCGGCTGGGGCGGGTGGCTTTGGAGCTTACGGGGGAGGTCCGTGGTGCGCAGGTCAATGGCCGGCTAGCTGGGTGTCCAGTGGATTGACGCGGAATCTGGCCCTGCTCGAGCTGTTTCCCATCGTGGTGGCGGCTACCATTTGGGGGGACAGGCTCAGGGATAAGAAGGTCCGTTTTTACTGTGACAACATGGGGGTCGTGCTTGCCATTAATAACATCACGGCGTCCTCTCCTCCGGTAGTTCAATTGTTGCGACATTTAGTGTTGGTGTGTTTGTCGCTGAACGCGTGGGTGGTGGCGGTGCATGTCCCGGGTGTACGGAATTGTGTTGCTGATGCTCTTTCTCGCTCGCAGTGGGACCGGTTTCGGGAATTGGCCCCGGGAGCGGAACGTCTCGGTTTGGCGTGTCCGGATCATCTATGGGATCTGGTATCGGTCCCGTAGAGCAGCTGTTACAAAGGTCTTTGGCGCGCACGACGTGGAGGGCTTATGCTGCTTGTTGGAGGCAGTGGGAGGAGTGGGTAAGAGAGTTGGGTGATGTCAATACGGATAGAGACAGGTTGGTGGCACTTTTGTATTGGTTAGGGGATGCCTGGGAGGGGGGGTTTTCAGTAGCGAAGGTGAACCGGTTTATATCCGCGGTGGCGTTTGGGCTTAAGTTGCGGGGCTTGCGGGATGTATCGAAGGAATTTCTGGTATCGCAGGCTTTGAAGGGGTTGCGCAGAGGTAGGGTGGAGGCGGATAGTAGAAGGCCGGTGTCGTTTGCTTTGCTGGGCTTGTTGGGCGGTTCATTGGCATCGGTATGTCGTTCTTCAGATGAAATGGATTTGGTTCGGTTGGCTTTCTCGTTGGCGTTCTTCGGAGCATTTAGAGTAGGTGAGTTGGTGTCGCCAAGTACTAAACAGGCAGGGGGGCTGAGATCTGGGGAGGTGAGCCTTTTTGCAGATCGGTTGGAGGTATGGTTGCGTAGATCAAAAACTGACCAATTAGGGAAGGGAAAACTGATAGTTTTGTTCGCTCTCCCGGGGTCGGTCATGTGCCCAGTAGAGTGCATGCGGGGTTTTACAAAAAACAGGGGGTCTCCAGATTTGCCTTTGTTACGTCATGTGGACGGGTCGTTCTTGTCCAGGTTTCAGTTTGGAGCTGTTTTTAAAAAATGTTTGACGGCGGTTGGGGTTGCAGCAGGCTCATATTCATCTCATTCCTTCCGGATTGGCGCAGCAACGGAAGCAGGGCGCTGGGGGTTGGATGATGAGGGGGTGAGGCGTATTGGTCGTTGGGAGTCTAAAAGGTTTAAGTCCTATGTCCGCCCCCATATGTTGTAATTTTGTTGTTTATGCTTGCAAATGTTATATGGTGGTGCCTAACTGTGTTTTCCGTTTCAGATTCGCCTCCTTGTCTGGTGTGGTTGATGGGTCATTCGTACGTGCACTGGGGGGCTTTGAGGGCGGACGTCCGCCCGGATGGTCGCCAGTTGCGCATTCCGCGACAGGATGCGGTTGTGCATTGGCTGGGGTTTAGAGGTATGTCGTGGAACAGGGTGTTGACGGAATTCCAGACATATGTGCGGCTTGATAGGGTTCCGGAGGTTTTAGTGTTGCACGTGGGTGGGAATGACTTAGGAGTCCGCCCTTTTCGTGAGTTGGTGCGGGATATCAAACATGATTTGTTGTGTTTGTGGGTATCTTATCCCAAGTTGGTGGTAGTGTGGTCGGACATAGTCCCAAGGAAGCATTGGCGGTTAGCTAGATCGGTGGAGAGAGTCAATAAGGCTCGGATAAAAGTTAACCGGGCGGTGTCCCGTTTTGTGGCAAAGAACGGGGGCATTTGCGTGAGGCATAGGGATTTGGAGTCAGGATTGGGGAATTTCTGGAGGAGTGACGGGGTTCATCTGACCGAGGTTGGCATTGATATTTGGAGCTTGGCTATAGCAGAAGGCATAGAAAGGGCGGTGGTGGTGTGGAGGAACTCACAGGCTTAAGGTGGTCAAGGCCTGTTTCGCGGTGGCGGGGGGAGTCCTTGAGGCCAGTCAGTACAAAATGGTGGGGGGGTCGCATCGGGGGTATGCGTCCCCCAAAAAAGGTACATGGTTGAAGACTTCATCGGGTGTTATCCCTTTGAAGTGGTCTTCTGGTAGAAGGTATGTCACTTGAAGGCTTCATCGGGTGTTATCCCTTTGAAGTGGACTTCTAGTGGTCGGTATATCACTTGAGGGCTTCATCGGGTGTTATCCCCTTGAAGTGGACTTCTAGTGGTTGGAGCCATCTGCAGAGGTGAACGGTGCTTCCGAGCTGGTTTACGGCTGGAGGTAATTAGTGGTTTGCAGATGGCTAATTCGGTGTGTTCTTGAAAGGAACATCTGAAGGGGCTTCAAGGACTTCCTCTGCTCGGGTTAATGTTAACGTTTAATTGTTATTTATGATGCTGACCCATGTTGGGTCATGTGAATTATTAGGAGGAATTCTCTGGTGGATTCCTAACTAGTTATCCGAATGTTTCGGATTTAAATTGTTTTTATAAAACTGTGAAATTAATAAACGGCTGCTGTGGCCATTTCACATCCAACCTCGGTGTCATGTGTCGTTACTAAATGGGGGTGGGGGATAGTATGGTTTAAGGTTAACACACGACTCTACCTAGGCAGGTCAAGAAGAGGCTGGACGCAGCTGCAGGCTTAAGGGAAGCCGACATGACCGTCCTGGTAGGGAAAGGGTTAATGTTACGAGGTCAGGGAAAGTTGAAGGAGCTGAAGGAGGGACGGGGAGGAGTTAAGGGGGGCGGGGGGGCCGTTACTGCGCTTCCCGCTGTTTCTCGGCATTGAGCCGGAAGCAGCGGGAGGAGTAACACACATTAAGCAAAGCTCCCACCCTCCCACCCTTGTTTTGTTACTCCTTAGGTCTTATGTACGTCTGTCTATGAGCGTTTTGTTTTATTTTGTGTGCTTATTTAACATGTTTTTCTTTTTTCCGGAGTAGGTTCTGTTGTCATGGCAGCTGGCGGGGGGAGTCCTTGAGGCCAGTCAGTACAAAATGGTGGGGGGGTCGCATCGGGGGTATGCGTCCCCCAAAAAAGGTACATGGTTGAAGACTTCATCGGGTGTTATCCCTTTGAAGTGGTCTTCTGGTAGAAGGTATGTCACTTGAAGGCTTCATCGGGTGTTATCCCTTTGAAGTGGACTTCTAGTGGTCGGTATATCACTTGAGGGCTTCATCGGGTGTTATCCCCTTGAAGTGGACTTCTAGTGGTTGGAGCCATCTGCAGAGGTGAACGGTGCTTCCGAGCTGGTTTACGGCTGGAGGTAATTAGTGGTTTGCAGATGGCTAATTCGGTGTGTTCTTGAAAGGAACATCTGAAGGGGCTTCAAGGACTTCCTCTGCTCGGGTTAATGTTAACGTTTAATTGTTATTTATGATGCTGACCCATGTTGGGTCATGTGAATTATTAGGAGGAATTCTCTGGTGGATTCCTAACTAGTTATCCGAATGTTTCGGATTTAAATTGTTTTTATAAAACTGTGAAATTAATAAACGGCTGCTGTGGCCATTTCACATCCAACCTCGGTGTCATGTGTCGTTACTAAATGGGGGTGGGGGATAGTATGGTTTAAGGTTAACACACGACTCTACCTAGGCAGGTCAAGCGCTATCATTTCTAGATCTTGAGATCACTAAAACAAAGGAAAGTACAATCTGTACCAAAGTACACCGGAAAGAGACAGCAACCAATAGTTTCTTGCAGTGGGACAGTTGTCACCCTTATCCCCTTAAACGAGGTATCCCTAGAGGCCAGTTCATGAGAATTCGTCGGAATTGTAGCTCCCTTGACGATTTTGAGCTGCAGTCACAGGATCTTGCCTCTAGACTTAAGGATAGGGGTTTTCCTAAAGGAGTAATTCAAAAGGCCTATGAGGTGGCGAGAGACTCCTCTGATAGGACAGGTCTGTTAGTTCCAAAGAAAAGGAAAGAGGAAAATATCACTAGACTTATAGGCACTTTTGACTCCAAACAATCAGAAATTATGACAATACTGAAAAGGTACTGGCATATCCTCAGTGCAGATATGGACCTGGTGGATCAGATCACTCACCAGCCATCAGTTACGTTTCGTAGGGGTAAAAACATCAGGGACAGGGTAATGCAAAGTTGCTTTAAGCCTATACCACACGAAGGAACATGGCTGGATAGGAAGGTTCCAGGCACATATAAATGTGGTAGTTGCAGAGCTTGTAATTTTATCCAGAATGGGAGAAAATTCAAATGTGTTACCACCAGAATCGAGTATGATATACGAGATTTTGTGAATTGTAAAACAGCAGGAGTGGTATACCTCATCACATGTCCATGCCCACTAAATTATGTGGGTAAAACGATTCGACAATTTCGGCGTCGAATTAGGGAACATGTAGGAGATGTGACAAATATGAGAGACACCCCTATATCCAAGCATGTACATGCTAAACACCATGGTAGAGCAGAATGCTTGAGATTTCAGGCGATTGAACTGGTGCGACCTCCAAAACGTGGAGGAGATTGGGACAATCTTATTCTTAGGAAGGAGGCACAGTGGATCTACAGACTGGCATGTACACAGCCGGTGGGTCTAAATGAGCAGACGAACTATACCTGCTTTATCTGAGAGTGCCATCAGAAGCAGAAAAATAATCTTTGCTTCCATCATGTTCAAAATCATCTTAGCCTATTCTTAGATGTTTGATCTGTTCGTTTATTCATGTATTATTATATTCGAAATATCGCTCATGTACTAAAATACTATGCCTGTTCATCTACACCAGGGGTCTCAAGCACGCGGGCCGCATGCGGCCCCTGGGGCTGTCATCTGCGGCCCGCGGGACACAGAGCCGCTAGTATCGGCTCTGCTCCGAGACTCTGGAATTCCCTGACATCGCTGTCCACATATGAACAGCGATGTCTGGTGCTTCCCCAGAGCCGGAGTCCAGAGCAGAGCGCTGGTGTCGGCTCTGCTCCAGGACTCTGTGGAATTCCCTGACATCGCTGCCCATATATGGACAGTGTGTCAGGGTCTTGCCCAGAGCGGAGCAGAGCGCTGGTGTCGGCTCTGCTCCTGGACTCTGTGGAATTCCCTGACATCGCTGTCCACATATGAACAGCGATGTCTGGGGCTTCCCCAGAGCCGGAGTCCCGAGCAGAGCGCTGGTGTCGGCTCTGCTCCGGGACTCTGTGGGATTCCCTGACAATGCTGCCCATATATGGACAGTGTGTCAGGGTCTTGCCCAGAGCGGAGCAGAGCGCTGGTGTCGGCTCTGCTCCTGGACTCTGTGGAATTCCCTGACATCGCTGTCCACATATGAACAGCGATGTCTGGGGCTTCCCCAGAGCCGGAGTCCCGAGCAGAGCGTTGGTGTCGGCTCTGCTCCGGGACTCTGTGGAATTCCCTGACATCGCTGCCCATATATGAACAGCGATGTCTGGGGCTTCCCCAGAGCCGGAGTCCCGAGCAGAGCGCTGGTGTCGGCTCTGCTCCGGGGCTCTGTGGAATTCCCTGACATCGCTGCCCATATATGGACAGTGTGTCAGGGTCTTGCCCAGAGCGGAGCAGAGCGCTGGTGTCGGCTCTGCTCCGGGACTCTGTGGAATTCCTTGACATCGCTGCCCATATATGGACAGTGTGTCAGGGTCTTCCCCAGAGCGGAGTCCCGGGCAGAGCGCTATTATCGGCTCTGCTCCGGGACTCTGGGGAAGCCTCTGACATCGCTGTCCATACATCGACAATGATGTCAGGGGCTTCCCCAGAGCAGGAGTCCCAGTGATGTCAGGAGCACAGCTGGAGTCCCAGGAAGAGCCTACTAGCGCTCTGCCTGGGACTCCAGCTCTGGGCAAGCCCCTGACATCACTGGGGCAGCCTCTACAGAGGGCACTGGGGCAGCCTCTACAGAGGGCACTGGGGCAGCCTCTACAGAGGGCACTGGGGCAGCCTCTACAGAGGTCACTTTGGCAGCCTCTACAGAGGGCACTTTGGCAGCCTCTACAGAGGGCACTGTGGCAGCCTCTACAGAGGGCACTGTGGCAGCCTCTACAGAGGGCACTGTGGCAGCCTCTACAGAGGGCACTGTGGCGTTATCTACAAGTGGGTGTGTGACAGTATCTGAAGAGGACACTGGCATTATCTAGGGGTGTGTTGCATTATCTACAGAGGGCACTGTGGCCTTATCTACAGAGGGCACTGTGGCCTTATCTACAGAGGGCACTGTGGCCTTATCTACAGAGGGCACTGTGGCCTTATCTACAGAGGGCACTGTGGCCTTATCTAGGGGTGTGTTGCATTATCCACAGAGGGCACTGCAGCAGCATCCACAGAGGGCACTGCGGCAGCATCCACAGAGGGCACTGCGGCACTATCTAAAAAGGGGCTGCCCAATCTTGACGTGTGCTAACTGAGCCGCCGGACTGCATTTAGCGACATTTAAACTGGAACGCTGGATTGTTGAAATAAGCACGTGGAGAAATATCTCAAATTTTAAACCTAGCAGTATTATTATAGTAATGTAGTATTATTATTCTAGTAATATAGTGTTATAGTAGTTCAAATAACTAATTGATTAACAATAATTTTGTATTGTATCAAATTTGAAAGTAATGCGGCCCGTCAACTTCCCATTTTTTCTATATGCGGCCCACTTACCCGGCCGAGTTTGAGACCCCTGATCTACACTAATGTGTTAACAGAGTGTCTATTAGATGTATGGCTGCCAGGTTGCTGTTTGTGAGTTGGACAGTAATCTTCATTCCCATGCAAGTATCGTTAGCTCCGTCCCCTAGATGGGAGGGCTCTGGGCATTAATGAGATGCACTCCTTGGCCTCTCTCTGCGCTTGCGCGTCGGACACGATGTTTGGTGCTAGACTTCCGGGTATGTCACGTGCCGGGAGTCACATGACCGCACGTTGCGGCTGACGTGGACGACAGTGATTGGCCGTTTTCGAGGCTTTGCCTCTGCCCAGGGGGAGGAATATTAATTATATTAACTCTGAGTTTGTAGTGAAGCGAGCCGCTGATATCCATGCGAGCACGCTTCCGTGTGTAACAGAATATCTGTTACAGTTCTACATCACTGGCGCTTTGGCTAGACTTTGACAAATATAGACCCCTGATGAATTAGTATACAGAAAAACGTAGGGTCAGTGGAGAAGGGATTATAGCGTAGGTGACAGTGGTATCGTTGGGTAACCCCAGCACTGGGGGATTTAGGAGCGGTAACAGCAGGCTCCAGTGTTTTTGCAGGTTCCCATACACTGACACACCAATGTTAAACGCTGATCCAATCTATATCTTACAAGTACAATCAGAGGAGGGTTCACAAATGAACTGGAGATTGTTATTTACAATTTAATACGATTTGAAACAAACACGGTGGGGCTTTTTTCACAGTGGTGACTGTACCCCTGTTTTTAGAGAGTTCTCTAATAAAAATTAAAAATTGTACTCATTAATTACTTCAGTGAATTCTAACCTTTAGATATTTTGTGGGAGCACAATTTCAATATCACAGAAAACAGTGAATGCTATATTCTCACAGTGCAGTCAAATCACGTTTTTGCAAAAATCTTGGCAAAAAATGGAATTTGACTGCACTGTGTGAATAGACCCTAAAGGCCCTTTTACACCAGCCGATAACCGGCCAGTGCAACGAGCGCCGTTCAACGAGGCATCGTTGATTGGCGCTCGTTTGCTCCTGTCACACGGACCTATGGATGGGGACGAGCGGTCCTTACTCCGATCGCTCATCCCCATACGTTATCATGTAGGCTGCGTGTCTCCCTGTTTACAGATGTGCTGCCGACAACGATAATATTTTACTTTTTTAAAACTATACGACCAGCAGATGATTGAGCGTTTGCGGGTTCAGCTTCTGATCTCTGCCCTGTTTACACAGGGCAATTATGGGCAACGAGCATTCTATGAACGCTCATCTACTCGATAATCACCCATTGTAAAACCCCCTTAAGGCCACTTCAGACATGGCGGATTTGTCTCCTATTTTCGGTGCTGATTGCGTGCTGAAAATCCACTAAAAATTACAATACAATTTATGTGAATGGGGTTTTCAAAACCCTATTCACATGCAGCAGAAAAAAATATATATGCATGGGCTTTAGGGCATTCTGCTGATTGTTAAATCAGCAGCATGTCTATTATGTTGAAAAATTGCCACGCATTTCACCCTTTACAGTGCAAAGGGTTAATTTGCTGCAAATCCTTAGCAAAATCTGTAAAGGTAAATTCACACGTAGCATAAACACTATGGATTTTCCGCAATGGATTTCATTGCAGAAAATCTGCAGCATAATACAGTAGCAGCAGAGTGAATGAGATTTGAACAAATCTCATCCACACGCTGCGTAAAAAAATGCACTAGAAAACTGTTGATAAATTGACCTGCAGTGCGTTTTTTTTAATCCGCAGCATGTCCATTTATGTTGCAGAATCGCTGCTTTCTGTTGTGGGTTTTCTCCATTGAATTCAATGGGGAGGTAAAACCCGCAATAAATAGCAGATGTTGCTATTTTTGCGGCGGAAAAGCTGCGATTCGAAACACAAGAATTTTTTTTACCTGCCTTAGTGCATCTTACATCCTCACAAGTGCTTCACTTTCTCTTAAGCCGCCCTCCACATCGTGTTATCGCCCTACGTTTATCTTGTACGTCGGAAAAGCTCCCGACGTACACGATAAGTGTGTTCACAGTGCTCCATTATGTCCTTTTGGTCTCCGTCGGCTGGTATACTTTTTTTTTGAAGGATGGAATAGCGTAGTAGACTCTGCTATTCCATCCTGAGAGATCCTGCAAAAAAAAAAAAAGTACCGCTCCTGACAACACTATATGGACAGTAATGTCAGGAGCTTCCCAATGCCGGAGTCCCCAGCATCACAAGCACTCTGCTCATAGACTTTGGCCCAGGTAAAGCTCCTGACGTCTCTGTTCATTTATGGACAGTGACTTCAGGAGTTTCCCAGGGCCATTCCCCAGGCAACGTATTCCATTGTATGCCATATGTTTTATCTGAATTCAATAAAATCTAGGCTATCAACTGTTCACTGACTGCTCCATGGTTTGATCCACTGTAACTTGATGTCCGTAACAAAATCAGTTACTGCATCTATCATACCACTGTGAGCGCCACACTTTCCATTGCCTGCCCCCAATCTCTTTGGCTGTATGGGGCCCAGAAATTCCTGATGGCAGCCCTGCCCAGCAGACATCATTTGAAAAGGGGGTTGTCATAGTTGAGATATCCTTATTATCCCCTTCATCACAGGCAAAAAGGCCTTACCTCACTGTGCTGTAAATCTACAGCACAGTGATGATGGCTGTAATATACTGTACAGCCGACATCACATTGCAATTGCCATGATTAGAGTAAGGCCCCAGGCCTGCCATGTCTTTGTGCCTATTAGGCGGTAAGGCAGGCCCTAATGGGTCACCTTTCATTGTAAGGGTATGTGCACACACACTAATTACGTCCGTAATTGACGGACGTATTTCGGCCGCAAGTCCCGGACCGAACACAGTGCAAGGAGCCGGGCTCCTAGCATCATACTTATGTACGATGCTAGGAGTCCCTGCCTCGCTGCAGGAGAACTGTCCCATACTGTAAACATGATTACACTACGGGACAGTTGTCCTGCAGCGAGGCAGGGACTCCTAGCATCGTACATAAGTATGATGCTAGGAGCCCGGCTCCTTGCACTGTGTTCGGTCCGGGACTTGCGGCCGAAATACTTCCGTCAATTACGGACGTAATTAGTGTGTGTGCACATACCCTAACACTGACAGGCAGAATACATTGCAACCCAGTAGTAGTGCAATGTAGGACTTTCGCCACACACTGAATGACATAAAAAATCCCAAAAAACAAGGGTGTAATTGCTTTTTTCTCCCCCCCCCCCCCATAAAGACTGTTCCAGTGTTTTGTGATAATTTCCTTTTTTTATTCAGTTTGTAATCCCCCAATATCACTCTCTGTTTTTGTCTTCTTACCCCATATTTTATCTGTGTGTATTTAAAAAATTTTCAAAATCATTGTGAATTTTAGGGATAACTTCTAAATCTTCTGATATTGCATTCAGAATGCCTCGCTGCGCAGTTAATCACTAGGAAGTGGCGTTATTACACCCATCTGGCTACTTATCGTGTGGGCATGATACAGTGTTTGCTTTATTTGTTGCTTTCTATATAATTTTGCTTTTGCTACAAAAAAAATGTAATGCCCATTTTTATGCTTGTTCTCAGTTATTGGGGTCCCTGGGCTATAAAATTCCCTGTGACCCTTCCTTAGCAACTATTTTCATATTTCTCCAGCGTATTTAGAGCAACTCTAAAAATATTCTTGATTTAAAATCTTCTTTTGTTTTGTGTCTACAGCTCCTATGGAGACCTATGTATTTCCATGGTTATAGATTACAAACAAACCCTGGCCATACACTTAAAGCGGTTTTCCAGCCACTAAAAATTGATAGCCCATCCTCAGGATAGGCCATCAATAGCTGATGGGTCGGGGTCCGACTTTCGGGACCGACGATCAGCTGTTTTGAAGGGGCCGTAGTGTTGGTACGAGCGCTGCTTCCTCTTCATTTCTTCTTGCTCACTGTGAATCGTGGACACGTATTTAGCAGGGATAAAGAATAGCCCATTATATATATATATATATATATATATATATATATATATATAGATGTATCTACATACAGAGGAATGCTGGGACAATGCACATCATTTTACCCCATCTTTCTCCAACCCCAGAGGGAAAAAAATGTCAATAGTAAAAATTAAAAAATTAAAAAGATAATGCAATTTTTTTTACAAAGAATAATAATTAAAAAAAAAGCCTGTGAAAAAAATAAAAAATAAAATTCTAACCCCTACCTCAACCTACAGACACTGCCAGGGTCTATCCTCTGTGACATGGACGCATTTTACAAGGATGTTATTGACCCATATAATAATGCATCCCTTTCACAGAATATATGTTCTATTAAATCCACACAAATTATTACCTGTCACTAGTTTTGGTCTCCCTAGCCCTGTCCCTATCTGGTGTAATGCCTACTTTAAAAATTTCTGTACACAGGTGCTTTGCGTCCATTTACAGATCGCACATACCATTTAAAGACAGGAGGGGCGCTAGAATAAAAATGGAGACCTGTGTTCTCTGGCATTATATTGATGATGTAGGTTGGGCAAAGTACACATATTTTATATTGCTATATACAGGAGAGAACGGGGATTATTTTGTTAAATATATGTCTGGTTTAACTAATAATAATAAATTACAAAAAGAAAAAAGAAGGAAATTTGCATTTTTCTCGCCATTTTTCCACACTTCCCCATGGGTTATCCAGTTTTTAAAAAGTATATGCAGATGGTTTATATACAGGAAGATCTATCACTCACTAATGTACCTTCAGTAGATTAGACACCTCTGTATGGCCATGTTCACACATCATTTGTTCAGGCTTAAAAATACGAGAAAACATAAGGCGTAGTTACAAAGCATTTTTTAAAGTGGGAAATGGTAAAAAAAAAAAGCTTGTAAAATGCTTTAAAATGTGTCAGGTCACTTTTTGTTTTACGAAGCATTTTATGAAATTCAGCCACATAAAAAATACGCGCACAACTACTCGGTGTATTTCCCATTAACTCCTTAACGACCGCCAATACGCCTTTTCACGGCGACTGTTGCTTATGCCAGAGCGCCAACTTTTCACGGCGCTCTGATATAAGCCCGGCACGGGTGTCCTGTGTCGGCTAAAGCGGGTATCGGGCAATCTAAAGACAGCTGGACACCTGCACTAATGGGTGGGATCGATTTCAACATCGATCTCACCCGTTTAACCCCTTAGATATGGCGCTCAATAGCAAGCGCCACATCCAAGTGGTTTTGGAGGGAGGGAGCTCCCTCTCTCACCCCATGAGTAATCGCAGGGTGCTAATGGCTTCTATGGCAGCCGGGGGCCTAACAAAGGCCCCCAGGTCTGCCTGTAGTGGATGCCTGGTAGGCCATGCCTGAGGCATGACCTTGAAGGGGGTGCCTGTCAGTTTTACACTGACAGGCAATAATACGCTGCAATACAGAAGTATTGCAGTGTATTATAAAAGCGTTCAGAAGATCGCATAGTGAAGTCCCCTAGTGGGAATAAAAAAAAAAAATTATCAAAAAGTTTCATAAAGTTTAAATAAATTAAAATCCCAAATAAAAAAAATTAAAAACACACTTTTTCCCTTATAAAATACTTTAATATGAAAAAAAGAAAAATGAAAACTTTCCACATATTTGGTATCGCCTCATCCGTAACCACTCCACCTATAAAGTGATTATGTTATTTAACCCGCACGGTGAACGCCGTCAAAAATGAAATAAAAAACAATGCCAGAATTGCTGTTTTCTGTTCATCCTGCCTTGAAAAAAATTTGATAAAAAGTCATCAAAAAGGTCACATGTACTCCAAAATGGTACCAATAAAAACTAAAAGCCGTCTCGCAAAAAACAAGCCCTCAGACAGCTGCATCGGAATAAAAATAAAACAATTATGGCTCTTAAAACATGGCGACACAAAAACAAATAATTTTGAAAAAAAAGTGTTTTTACTGTGTAAAAGTAGTAAAACATACAAAATCTATATAAATTTGGTATCCCCACAATCGTAATGACCCACTGAATAAAGTTATTATGTTATTTATACCACACAGCAAACAGCGTAAATCTAAGACGCAAAAAAGAGTTGCAAAATTTTTTTTCCATTACCCCCCCAAAAACGTTAATAAAAGTTAATGAATAAATTATAGGTACCCCAAAATGGTGCTATTAAAAAATACAACTTGTCCCGCAAAAAACAAGACCTTATACAGCTATGTCGACACAAAACGAAAAAAGTTATAGCTCTTGGAATGCGATGATGGAAAAACGCATGAAGGTTTAAAAAAGGCCGGTCATTAAGGGGTTAATAGGAAATCAATGGGAAGCTGTTCATAGGCATATTCAAGTGTATTTTGGGGCATAAGACAAGAGTTTCATGCTTCAAGATACGCCTGAAGATATGCATGTGATCATGGCCTAAGCCAGTCTCACTTGTATTCACATGCCCAGGCTCTTGGTTCTAATCTCCTGCTTGTTTGACATTTTGTATTCTGTACACAAGGTTATCCCCTCTCCTATCTCTGAAGAACAAAACGTCACACATGACTCTTATCTCCTCGGCTCCCAACTCTCCCCCTCTCCTTCGTGTAGTATTTCACATGCTGGGCAGCAGATCGTTTCACTAGCAGAACCTGTGTTGTGTGTGAGGACAGTAAGTAATTACAGCACTACCTTATACCATGTAATAAAAGGGCATGCAGGCAGATAACATAAATATAGGCAATGTCTGTGAGAGGAGAGAGGAATTATGAAAACTGTAGTCTTTTACATGATCATTCCGCCCACAGCAAGTCTTGCCAGCATTAAAACAGCAGTGCTGCACAGAACTGGGTGACACATAAGGAAAATTAAAAATAATGACTTCTGAGTTATGTTGGCCTCATCTGGTGACCAGACACATACAGGTACTTTTCTGCATTTCTCAAAATCTCAGATAACTCCAATGAAAAGACACCGGTTATGTTTTGGTATTGCATAAAACCCCCATGTGTTCCCCAAAAAAAAATAAAAAAAAAGTATGAAATGGGGGAATTTTTTTTTCACCCATAGACTACGTATACATGGTGTAATTTAGAGGCTAAAAATTGCCACCACTAAACGTGCTTTAAATGCTCGTCAGAAATATCAGTGTTTTTTTTAAAGTTGTTTTTAAATGAATATGTAAATTTGAATGTGTATTTGAAGCGTTTTTAGAGGCGTCTTCAAGTGTTTGGTGCCTCCCATTGAATTCAATGGAATACACAACGTGTAAAACGCCCCAAGAATTTACATGACACTTCGTTACTACACGATGCGAAATTTAATTTTAGATGTGTGACATAATCACGCCGTATGAACTAACGATGTATTCCTATTAAAGTCAATGGTAAGCTTAATCAGTATTTTTTATGCTTATTGCGGCGTGTAAAATGTGTCAAAATACATGTAAAATATATACCGTGTAAACGCTGCGGAATTTCCGCAACAGAATTATGTGCGGAAATTCCACAGCATTTACAGTAGCTGCAAAGTGGATGAGATTTAGAAAATCTCACGCCCACGCTGCAGGAAAAAAACCGCAGCGTAAACGTTAATAAATTGACCTGCGGTGCGGAATTTAATTACAGGCTGCAGCGTCACGTGGCCGATTTTTCCGACGGAAGGTGCTGCAGGTTCCAGGTCGGATATGCTGCGTGATTTTTACGCAGAGTATCCGACCCGTGGGAGACCGGCCTAAAGGTGACAAGGTCTTGAAAGGGTTAAAAAATATCCCCTCTGCCACTTTATTTCTTCAATGTGATACCGGGATTATTTTGCTTTATACAGTTTCCTTTTATTTCATACCAATACTTTGGTCTCATATTCAATTATTAGTCCTTTCTCAATGACTGACAGTATAAGGGCATGGCCCCACGTGGCGGTTTTCTTCCGCAACTGTCCGCATCAATGCCGCACAGAATCTGCGTTGCAGATTCTGTGGCGGATCTGCCCAAAATGTGCAGTAAATTGATGCGGACTAGCTGCTGCGTATTGCGGTGAAAGTACTTCCCTTCTCTCTATCAGTGCAGGATAGAGAGAAGGGACAGCACTTTCCCTAGTGAAAGTAAAAGAATTTCATACTTACCGGCCGTTGTCTTGGTGACGCGTCCCTCTTTCGGCATCTAGCCCGACCTCCCTGGATGACGCGGCAGTCCATGTGACCGCTGCAGCCTGTAATTGGCTGCAGCCGTCACTTAGACTGAAACGTCATCCTGGGAAGCCGTACTGGAGAAAGAAGCAGGGAGTTCTCGGTAAGTATGAACTTCTATTTTTTTTACAGGTTGCTGTATATTGGGATCGGTAGTCACTGTCCAGGGTGCTGAAACAGTTACTGCCGATCGCTTAACTCTTTCAGCACCCTGGACAGTGACTATTTACTGATGTCGCCTAGCAACGCACCCGTAATTACGGGTGCATACACGTAGTCACCCGTAATTATGGGTGCACACACGTAGTCACCCGTAATTACGGGAGCCCCATTGACTTCCTCAGTCTGGCTGTAGACCTAGAAATACATAGGTCCAGCCAGAATGAAGAAATGTCATGTTAAAAAAGCAATACGCATCCGCAGCACACATAACATGTGCATGACATCTGCGGACTTCATTGCGGAATTTAGAATCTCCATTGAAGTCAATGGAGAACTTCCACAATGAGTCCGCAACCAGTCCGCCACTGGTCCGCAACATCCATTGTATGCTGCGGACACCAAATTCCGAACCGCAGCCTATGCTCCCCAGCGGAATTTTCAGCCTCGTCTAAACGAAGCCTACTAAAAAGAAGTGGAAGGCAATGGAGAAACGGGTTTCGCTGCGGATTAACGCTGCGGAGTGTCCGCAGCAGAATTCAAGAGCAATTCCGCCACGTGGGGCTTTGCCCTTATTATAACTGTAACAAAACGCTCCCATCGCCTGCACGGGTAAACCTACGAAATATCTGCATAAATACTAAGACACAGACAGAGTGTTGTGGAGAAAGTGGGGTCGGCCACAGCTTTATTACAAAATTAACATATGGGGAACCTTGCCCGTATATAGTACTTCCTGGGGTCACCAAGCATGCCGATGCTGCCGCAGCTGCGGTGGGCATGTCCTAGTTGTTCTGACTGGTAACCCTTACGAATTCCCCACGGTCTCGAAAGGGACAAGGTCCTCCCATACGCCAAGCTGTGACACCTGCAAAACATATAAAATACAGCCTGTTACAAAACATTCAGGCTAAAAGACATAACCATAGAAAATATATTACAAATAGGGCAGGTGGGCGGGAACGTCTGCCCTGTGCTGTGGAGGTATCCCAGGAGACAGAGCAACCTCCACGTCCACATATATCATCTCACATGCGGACGCCCCCTACCAACTTGTGACCAATCAGTAGCTGGCTCAGGAATGGAGGGAAAAGGAGTTAACCCTTTCATACCACTGCCAGTCAACAGCTCTCTGGCCTATGCAGCCAGGGAGAAGAGCAGAATTCTTGTTGACTCCATGCGTGAGATGCATTTGTCTTTATATAAGTATTTTTACATAATACAATATGACTGTTTTAACTGTTTTTATATTCAAAACAACATGTTTTTGGTCAAAGTTTCCACAAATGACAAGGGCTATATTAGCTAAAATCTTCCCCACAGCGGTCTTTTTAAGTGGTTTACCAGACTAGTTTGGTATCTGCTCATCTCAGAGGCCTTTTCCAGAGTAATAATTGTCTATGTGATCTCTATTGCATATGGCTGGGTGTCTGGAGTTCAACATATTTTGTTTCAAGCAAGAAAAACGAGATGTCACCTATTTTATGTCAAAGAAATGTAAAATAAAAAACAATACATTGATGTTTTTTGTGATGTAGTATTTTGGCGAGGATTATTTTCCAGTGATAGATATAAGAAAATATTTTTTTATTGAAATAAGAACTCCCCCACACAATCCTCTTTCCCCATTTTATTTAAAAAAACATAGATCATCGCAGTAGTCCAACGAATCTACGACGTAGTCCACACAGTCCAGCGGAATCTGCAAAACAAAAAAATAAAGTTAGTAATATTTACAAGGGGGGAGGGGCTGTGTGTAGATAGCACCAGACACAGCCCCCCTGTAGATAGTGCCTCACACACCCCCTGTAGATAGTGCCACACACACCCCCTGTAGATAGCTCCACACACAGCTCCCCGTAGATAGTTCCACACACGGCCCCCCTGTAGATAGCTCCACCCATGGCCCCCCTGTAGATAGCGCTGCACACCCCCCTGTAGGTAGCTCCAGACACACAGCCCCCATGTAGATAGCAGCGCCACACACACCCCCTGTAGATAGCGCCACACACACCCCCTGTAGATAGCTCCAGACACAGCCCCCATGTAGATCGCGCCACGCACAGCCCCCCAGTAGATAGCTCTACGCACAGCCCCCTTGTAGATAGCTCAACACACAGCCCCCCTGTAGATAGCGCCACACACAGCCCCTCTTGTACATAGCGCCACGCACAGCCCACCTCTTGTACATAGCGCCACACAACCCCCTCCCCCTTGTACATAGTGCCACATAATCCCCCTCCCCTTGTACATAGTGCCACACAACCCCCCCCCCGCCATGTACATAGTGCCACACAACCCCCTCCTCCTTATACTTTGTGCCACACAACCCCCCTCCCACTTGTACTTTGTGCCACAATGCCGCCAGAGCAGAGAGCGGTAGAGGTAGTCTACTGCTACCACTCTCAGCTCTGCCTTCACGTCACTCATCGTTAGGAGAAGGCAGGAGGTCTTGCAGCGGCGTTCTGACTGGTGTCGATGCCGGCCGGGGAGTGGACCAGTCCAGACACCTGACTTGTCACCTGACTGGTGAGGTCAGATGACAGGTCAGGTGACTGGACTGGTCCACTCCTGGGCCGGCATCGACACCAGTCAGAATGCCGCCACAAGACCTCCTGCCACCTTCTGACGCTGATCGCGAATCGCTTTTTTGATATAGCTGCAGCGCCCAGCGGGACATTTTTCAGACCGCCCAGGACGGCGGGACAGCGGTGAGAAACCGGGACTGTCCCGCCGGATCCGGGACAGTTGGGAGCTATGAGATGGGAATACATCTTTAAATTCAATGATGTAGTGAGCACTCTCTCATGGTCACATAAATAATCCATACTAGTGCCATCTCTTATGTTCAAAACCCATCCATGACAGCTATGACGAATATGTTTTCAAAAAGCTCCCAAAGAATTCTGACAGATCCTATTTCTGACAGATCCTATTGACTTATAATGAAGTCCGTCAGGTCTCCAGTATTTTTGACAGGATTCCTGCTATCAAAAATACTGGAGCTCCTTACAGAAAACAACTAATGCCATTGTGAACAGTCTTAACTAAATGGTGGTACTTAGAAACCCCTCTAGTGTCAATTGCAGGTGACACATGTAAGGGTAAGTTCACACGGCCTATTTTCGGCCGTTTTCCGTAAACGTCCAAAAAACGGGCGAAAAATCGGAAGCAGAACACCTCCAAACATCTGCCCATTGATTTCAATGGGAAAAACGGCTGTATGTTCCGACAGGGCCATTTTTTTTATGCGGCCGTTTTTAAAAACGGCCACGAAAAAGAAGTGCATGTCACTTCTTCAGCCGTTTTTGGAGCTGTTTTTCATAGACTCTGTAGAAAAACAGCTCCAAAAATGGACGTAAAAAACGCTGCGAAAATCGCGAGTGGCTTAAGAAACTTCTGAAAACCAGGAGCTGTTTTCCCTTGAAAACAGCTCCATATCTTGAGACGTTTTGTATTTTGTGTGTGCACATACCCTGAGGGTATGTGCACACGTAGTGTTTTCAGCCGTTTTTCGGCCCGTAAATGTCCAGAAAAACGGCGGAAAAATCGGAAGCAGAACGCCTCCAAACATCTCCCTACTTTCTTTCCCTTGAAAACAGCCCCGTATTTTCAGACGTTTTTGAGTTTGCGTGTGAACATACCCTTACTCTGGCAGTCAGAAATTGAGTCAGAGATCACGGCTAGAGTTAGCACAAGGAATCAGATCAGCTTCAGTCTGTAGTCAGTGGCCAGAAGCAGGATCAACAGACAAAGTCAGAACCAGGATCTGGATCAGGGACAGACTTGAAAACAGGAGACAGCAGTAGATATCAGGTGAGATAAAAATTAATATAATAATCCATTTTGTCTGCTTGAAGGATTTAGGTGAACGCAGAATAATCTACGTGTACATCATGTGCTGTAGCAGTTAGGCCATATCCTCTCTTACTTTGTGAGGAAAGGATTATATAATCAGCCCATATTCTTTTTTTGTATTTTTAGTTCTTATATAAAGGTTCAAGATGAAGTAAATGACTTTAACCACACTTGGCTGACATTAACCACAGGATATAAAATTATATACAGTAATGTAAAATGCTTCCTTATTTAATTAGAGTTTTATGATTATGTTTCTTTTTCTTACATAGATTTTGTCATTTTTCTATTCAGTTGTGATGGACATTTTTACAGAAGTGACAAGTGCAGCCATATTGGTTCTCATATTTTTATCATCTTCTTAGAACATGATGGTAAAACTTTAATTCCGTCAGTGTGTTCAATCAATTACATATAAGGGGGTGATGCTGGCCCTTTAAATTGAACAACACAAAGAGATTCCGCAGCACTGGACCGCAACTGGGTGCACGCCTCATTTGGACCTGGTCCACAGTCCTCGATATCAGGCAGGAAAAAATGGACAGAGGCAGCACTTCCAAAAGTAACAGCTTTTTAATCACCCGTGCGACGTTTCAGTCCAACAGGACCTTTCTCAAGCATAAAACACACTTCAAGTCATAGGTATATAAAGGCTCACAGAGTCAAATATTAATCAAACAGTGATTAAGACAACAAACAGTATAAATCTAACTGCATACTGTAAAAGATGCAATCTAAAAACACAAGCATTGAATAGAGGTGATAATGCATACATATATAAAAACTAGCTTTTATACCCGGCGTTGCTCGGGAGGTTAACTTACGGTATGGATAGAGTAAAAGCTCACTATTAAGTATGAATTTAATTGCTACCTCTCGATATGAATTTAATTGGTAGAGAGTGTAAATAATGTTATTGGATGCATAAAAGAAATGAAATGAAGCAATATATTCATTCTAGATTTATATAGTATTGATTTAGGACTGCAAGTTTCTATTCCAACGCATTCTTGTAAACAATGTTTTTTTGTCTTTTGATCCGGTGCTAAGATATAGAGATCCTTTCCAGTGCCGACTCTGGAGCAAGCAAAGGAGGCAAACTTTGTTCAATGTCCAATCAAAAATAGCTATTCCCTGATTCTAAAGCAATGAAAAATCGGCTTCAAACAAAAAATTTTCGAAAATATATAATAGAATATAGTGTGCATTTCCCAGCATTGACCACACGATGGCGCTGATGCTCAGCGTATCACTAGGCAGCCTGCATTACATTCAATTTAGTGAGATTTCTCAGCATTGACCACACGATTGCCTGGCTGCTTAGGGTATGTTCACACGGCCTATTTACGGACGTAAATCGGGCGTTTATACCCCGATTTACGCCCGAAAATAGCGCCTCAATAGCGCTGACAAACATCTGCCCATTGAAAGCAATGGGCAGACGTTTGTCTGTTCACACGAGGCGTATATTTACGCGCCGCTGTCAAATGACGGCACGTAAATAGACGCCCGCGTCAAAGAAGTGACCTGTCACTTCTTTGGCCGTAATTGGAGCCGCTATTCATTGACTCCAATGAATAGCAGCGCTAATTACGGCCGTAATTGACGCGGCGTTCAAGCGCCCGCACATGCCGGTACGGCTGAAATTACGGGGATGTTTTCAGGCTGAAACATCCCCGTAATTTCAGCCGTTACGGACCCCCGCCGTGTGAACATACCCTTAGTGCCTCACAATCAGGCTTCAAACAAACTTTCGAAAATATATAATAGATGGTTAAGGGACTGGTATAGCAATAAGCAGTCCAAATCTCTAAAGTGTAATTAATAATATAATAACTCACCCAGTTGTGTATAATAAAATGATTGCAGATAATCATCTGCAGAAACCGGATGGACAAACTCCTCATGGATTCTGGCGTCCATGTGTGCATACTGCGCATGTCACACATGTGTGGGAGGAGAAAAATCACAAAAACAATATATCGCGAGATTGTGTGCAATAATTACCGAGCATGCGCAGTAGGTCATTTACCGCACAGCGGCCATCTTGGCAAATTGTACTAGATATATTCTGCGCATGCGCAGTGAATAACTCACTGTGCGACGGCCATCTTTAAAGCTGGAAAGAGATCGATCTCAAAGAGAAAGATCTTGAAGATTACTATGGGGCAAAGCATTACCAGACTGGCAAAGAATCGACATCACTAGGGAAAAATATCTTGAAGGGGATAAGCTAAAAGGTTCTACTATTGCTGCAAAAAATATGCGGAGGGGGATCAATATGTACAACTATAGTCATAATCCTAATTTAAAATCAGGATACATGCTTTGATGTGTAAACATCCAAAGCAGTACAACCTTACTAGTGAAAAAACGTTTTTTGAAAAAAACTTTTTATTGTATCCCTTATCCATTTATTTTTACAAACACTCCCAATATAATTGATAATATTCCCAAAGAAATATATGATGTTGACGCCATGCTAATATTCACCAATGTCTCCTAATATACTACCCTCATAACAAAAGAGCCAAATGTCAATATGCAACAATATGTATTTAACCCCTTCAGGGCCAAGCTCATTTTGGCCTTCAGGACCAGACCCATTTTTTCAAATCTGACATATTTCACTTTATGTGGTAATAACTCCGGAATGCTTTTACCTATCAAAGCAATTCTGAGATTGTTTTCTCGTGACACATTGGACTTTATGATAGGGGAAAAATTTGGTCGATAAATTCAATATTTATTAGTGAAAAACACCAAAATTGTGTGAAAAATTTCAAACATTTGCATTTTTCGAAATGTAAATGTATCTGCTTGTAAGACAGGCAGTTATACCACACAAAATTGTTGCTAATTAACATCCCCCATATGTGTACTTTAGATTGGCATCGTTTTTTGAACGTCCTTTTATTTTTCTATGACGTCACAAGGCTTAGAACT
The DNA here is from genome assembly GCF_050947455.1 of Rhinoderma darwinii. NCBI lineage: Eukaryota > Metazoa > Chordata > Amphibia > Anura > Rhinodermatidae > Rhinoderma > Rhinoderma darwinii. The sequence continues at coordinate 563,877,352 of NC_134687.1, read as the reverse complement.
TTACCAGCAATTTCTCACATTTTCAATAAAATTTCGAAAGGCTATTTTTACAGGGGCCAGTTCAGTTGTGAAGCGGCTTTTAGGGCCTTATATATTAGAAACCGCCAAAAAGTCACCCCATTTTAAAATCTTCACCCCTTAAAGTATTCAAAACAGCATTTAGAAAGTTTCTTAACCCTTTAAACGTTTCACAGGAATTAAAGCAATGTAGAGGTGAAATTTTCAAATTTCATATTTTATCTATTTTTTTTTGTAACACAGAAGTTTTTACCAGAGAAATGCAATATTGCAATATATGCAGAAACTCAATATTTATTGCCCAGATTCTGCCGTTTTTAGAAATATCCCACATGTGGCCCTAGTGTGGTAATGGACTGAAGCACTGGCCTCAGAAGCAAAGGAGCACCTAGTGGATTTTGGGGCCTCCTTTTTATTAGAAAATATTTTAGGCACCATGTCAAGTTTGAAGGGCTCTTTCGGTGCCAAAACAGTGGAAATCCACCAAATTGACCCCATTTGGATACTACACCCCTTGAGGAAATTATCTAGGGGTAGAGTGAGCATTTTGACCTAGCAGGTTTTTTGCAGAAATTATTGGAAGTAGGCCGTGAAAATGAAAATCTACATTCTTTCAAAGAAAATGGAGGTTTAGCTAATTTTTTCTAATTTCCACAAGGACTAAAGGAGAAAAAGCACTGCAACATTTGTAAAGCAATTTCTCCCGAGTAAAACAATACCCCACATGTGGTAATAAATGGCTGTTTGGACACACGGCGGAGCTTAGAAGGGAAGGAGCGCCATTTGGCTTTTGGAGCTCAAATTTAGCAGGAATGGTTTGCGGAGGCCATGTCGCATTTGCAAAAACCCCCTAAGGGATCAAAACAGTGAAAACGCCAAAAAAGTTACTCCATTGAGAAAACTATACCCCTTGAGGAATCCATCTAGGGGTGTAGTGAGCATTTTGACCCCACAGGTGTTTCATAGATTTTATTAGAATTGGGCAGTGAAAATAAAAAAAAATCCTTTTTCTTCAATAAGACGTAGCTTTAGCTCCAAATTTTTTATTTTCTCAACAAATAAAGGAAAAAAAGAACCCCAACATTTGTAAAGCAACTGGAGTACGGCAATACCCCACACGTGGTCATAAACTGCTGTTTGGGCACACGGCAGGGCTCAGAAGGGAAGGAGCGCCATTTGCTTTTGGAGTGCAGATTTTGCTTCATTTGGTTTCTGGTCGCTATGTCGCATTTGGGACCAAAACAGTGGATCCCCCCCAGAAGTGAGCCCATTTTGGAAACAACACCCTCAAGGTATTCACCTAGGGGTGAAGTGAGCATGTTAACCCCACAGATGTTTTGCAGAAATGCATGTGCACGCGATGTGGGAGAGTGAAAATGGGAATTTTTCCTTAGATTCGCCAATATGTGGTGCCCGGCTTGTGCCACCATAACAAGACAGCTCTCAATTATTATGCTGTGTTTCCCGGTTTTAGAATCACCCTACATGTGGCCCTAATCTTTTGCCTGGACATACGACAGGGCTCAGGAGTGAAAGAGTACCATGTAAAATTGAGGCCTAATTGGCAACATATAAAGTATTGGTTCACAATTGCAGAGGCTTTGATGTGAAATAATAAAAGAAACCCCTGAGAAGTGACCCCATTTTGGAAACTGCACCCCTCAAGGCATTTATTAAGGGGTGTAGTGCGCATTTTCACCCCACATGTCTTTTCCATAAATGATTGCGCTGCAGAAGGTGCAAATTAAAATTTTTCCCTAGATATGCCAATTCAGTGGCAAATATGTCGTGCCCAGCTTGTGCCACTGGGGACACACACCCAAAAATTGTTAAAAGGGTTCTCCCGGGTATGGCGATGCCATATATGTGGAAGTAAACTTCTGTTTGGGCACACTGTAGGGCTCAGATGGGTGGGAGCGCCATTTGGCTTTTGGAGCGTGGAATTTGCTTGGTAATAGTTTTGTTTGTAGTATCACTGGTGTTTCCGTTTATAATGTGGGGCATATGTGAGCTGGGCAGAGTACATCAGGGGCATAGTCAGGTGGTATAATAATAAGGTAAAAAAAAATAATAAAATGATCCATAGATGTGTATTACGCTGTGATCGATCCTTTCTGCACAGGCCGGTGTCGCACTGATAAATGTCCTTCCTTATCCCCCTTTTGGTCCACACTCCGCACCTTTGCAGTTTGGGGAATTTTGCCGGGAAAGTGTTGTCCTGGTGTTAGAAAAGTTTTATTTTAAATTTATTCTTACTTCATGTAATAGATATTAAATGTGCATGCAGGGTTCTCAGAAAATGCTTTAGTTAACAAAGGGTTAAATATGTTATAGTCTTAAGCGTGTGAGACCGTTGGATTTCTTAATAAAGATTGCAATCTCCAGAGGAAGTCCAACTGACCTAATCTCATTTTGAAGTCTAATATTTCATGTGACAGGAAAGCCACAAACGGTTTTCAGTTGGTCTGTACTGCAATATGCATTGATATGTGTATATAAACCTGTGCTTATGGAATGAAGTCAGACATTCGTCTCCAAAACGGTGTGAATAAAACTCTTATTGGGATGAAAACTTGAATCATTATTGATAAAGTATGGAAAATTCTTCTAACATCTTGGTCCTTCGAAGCCGGAAACCAATATCGCCAAACCCTCGTCCACCCGAGGACTTTACACCGTGCACGGGGTGAGTCATCAAAATACTCACTTAATTCAAAGACCTCCGGTTAAATTACCATTAAAAAGAGGCCAGTCAGACGGAGGGACGAGGTGGAGTGACGGTTTTTAAAAGAACATAGTAAGGAGAATTGAGGATTCGAGTTTTCATCTGAATAACGGTAATATAATTTTGTATATATGTGTTTTTATTATTTTTCATATTTAGATGTTATAAGGTTATGTGATAAAAACCTAAGTTGGATCTTAGGTACTAAGACTGGGTCTTAGTTATATTAAGCACATGTCTTAATATAAAAACCTGGGAATAATGGTTCTCGAGGTTAGTAGTCCATAGCCTATGTGAGAAATCGCTTTAACGTATCCAATGCATACAAGTTGGAACATCTGTGAAGTGCATATGTGCATAATATAAATAATTAAAAACGGAGATCACCTCATCAAGCATCCTCATCACGGCGCCGCTATTAAGGAAATCAGAGATCGCAACTGCGCATGCGTGAAGAATTAAAACGCGTCTAGGGCATCAGAGATATCTGAGTGACGGCCGCGCATGCGCCCAACATCCAGGATGCAGACGCGGCCATCTTACATGTGGGAACAACAGGGTAATCATGTTGAATGTGACGTAAGACCAATAATATATCAATCATTTCCATAAATAGATCCCTTAAAGTGCATGTGCAGTGTACATCTGTAGTGTACCTAAAGATTATGAAAAGAAAAGAAAACGGGTGTATCACGTAGTGAGCATGTAAGTCTGAACACAGACAGCGACCTCTACAGTAAGTAAAACAGAATGCAAGTGTCAACTAAATTGAGAATGGTAAATGGAAATTAGAAAGAAAGACAGATTGACTTGACTGTATCCTTCTGTCAAAATAAGGCACAGGGAGTACAGGCACCAAAGATACAAAATGCATCTATGTGCTGCAATGTAAACCCAAAATCCTATATATATAGATTGTTTATAGTAGTCTGTCCATAAAATAACTGTAATTGTAGAAAGAAAAAAAGAGAGAAAAGAGCGAGCACCCACTATGTGAGACCCAAATAGAACTGGTATAAATAGATAATAAAACCATTAAAAAATATCTCATATGATGCCCAAAGACACAATACATCATAGAAAATTTTGAGAAAAATGCTTAGTTATTATATAGAAATTCGTGATGACTTGTAACTCCAGAGGTGATCTTCAACATAACATGAGAGAATCTGAAAAACAAATAAAATATCTGTAAATATTAAAATATATCATGTATGTATACCAATGAAAAAACGTCAAGTACTAAAATAGATGGATCCGAGCAAAGGAAAAGGCCAATCTCCTTCACACTAGGCCTCTAAGAGAAAAATCTACATTAAGACCATTGGGCTTAAGAGTATTAAGCCTGTCTATCCATTGCAATTCTCTAGTTTTCAATACTCTGGTTCTATTACCACCACGTCTAAGTGGGGGAATGTGATCAAGGATCAAAAATCTAAGTTGGTGTTCATTATGTCCCATGTCCAAAAAATGTTTGGACACGGGTAAATCCTGACGTTTTTTACTTATAGTGTAACGATGTTGGTTCAACCTGGTTTTCAAATCCAATGTGGTTTCACCAACATATAGCAGATGGCATGGGCACTGTAAAACGTACACAACGTGATCAGAATTGCATGTGAGATAATGGCGAATATCAAAAATTTTATTAGTATGTGGATGTGTAAAGGACGAGCCTTTCAGCATGAGATTGCAATTAATGCCGCTCAGGCATGGAAAGCAACCTAACTTAGGCTTAGACAGGTACAATTGTCTATCCAACTTCTGAGAACCAAAATCGGCCTTAGCCAATTTGTCTCTCAAATTTTTGGATCGACGATAGGAGAACAAAGGAAAATTGTTAAATTTTAGAATCTGTGTCAGGCAGTTACCTAGCATCGGCCAATGTCGTCTAATGGCTCCAGAAATTGTGTTACTCTGATCGGTGAACGTGGAGACAAAAGGAATACGTTCACTTTGGGTCTTAGTATCTTTAGGGACAAGAAGGTCATTCCTGCAAATCCGTTCAAGTTGTGATCTATGTTTCATTAGAAGTCTCTTTGGATAACCACGGGTACGAAATCGTCTAACCATGGTATCCAAAGTTTTGTCGACAGTCACTGGGTCACTAACAATTCTCTTAACCCTCATTAGTTGACTCGTGGGCAAACTCTCAATCATCCTGCGAGGATGATTGCTGCTAAAAAGGAGCAAATTGTTGCAGTCCGTAGGTTTAGTATATAATTCAGTCGTAAAGGTGTTCTCATTCAATTTGACAAGGACATCCAAAAATTGGATGTCAGTGACTGAATGTACCATAGTAAATTTGACCTTATCATCAAAGGAATTCAAGTTGTTATGAAATTTATGTAGTGACTCACTGTCACCTGACCAGATAACAAAAATATCATCTATGTATCGCCACCATCTGACAACATGTTCAAAATGGTGGGACACATAGATGAAAATTTCTTCAAGCGTGCGCATGTATATGTTGGCATAAGTGGGAGCTATGTTAGACCCCATCGCTGTGCCTTGTAATTGGAGACAAAAATTGTCTCCAAACAGAAAATAATTTCTTCTCAGGATAATGGACAATAATTGTAAGAGAAAATCGCAACATTCCAGTGTAAAATCAGAAATATCGAGAAACTTTTTAACAGCCTGTATACCCTTAGTATGTTCAATAACTGTATACAAATTGATGACATCAAATGACACCAATATGATATTTTTATCTGGTGTTATAGTGACCCCACTAAGTTTAGTGAGGAAATCTGATGTATCCCTTATGTATGAAGAGGCCTCTGTAGCATAGGAGCGCAAAACCTTATCCAAGAAAACCGCAATATGGCAAAAAATTTAATCCGTTCCTGAGACGATAGGACGCCCAGGCGGGTCCACAAGGGACTTGTGTATTTTTGGAAGAGTGTACAGGACCGGTGTTCTAGGTTGCTCTACATACAAATACTCGGCCAGATTATCATCAATAATGCCACCAGTCGTGGCTTTAACCAGAATGCTTTTAATCTCCCTACCAATATCAAATTTAGGGTCATAATTAATACATTTGTATATCTCCGTGTCATCGAGTTGCCTCCTGATTTCCCTAAGATACGATGAAGTATCCATTACCACCACTGCTCCACCTTTATCGGCAGGTTTGATGGTAATGCTAGTATCCCTAGCTAATTCATTTAGTGCTCTAGACTCTGTCAACGTTAAATTAGGGCGTTTAAACGTAACACCTTGTATGCACTCCGTTTTAATCAACTCAATTTCACCCTTAACTGCCGTGATGAAAGCCTCAATAACCGCCATATTAACTGGAGGTACAAACTTACTCCCTTTAGATAGACCCAATTGTCTAAGACTTAATTCAGATTCGACATTACGTGTAGGTGCAGTTTTATCTGAAAACCAAAACTTCAATTTAAACGCTCTAAAGAACCGAAATAAATCGGTCTCGATCTGTAACCAGTCCGTCAACGAGGAAGGACAAAATGAAAGTCCCTTGTTCGGAAGCATTTTTTGGGGTTCAGACAGTACCTTAGAGGAAATGTTGTACACTAGCGTTTCCTCAACGCCATCGCTCCTCTCTTCATCATTTGCCTCGGTTTGTAACTCCTGTGTACTAGGCCACCAGCGATGCCGTCTTCCCCCTCTTCTAGTGCGTTTCCAGCTGGTGTGGAAGTCACCGGGGTTGCCCCTAAAAAAGAGGAGGAGTCCGCATTCATCATACCCCCTTGCGTAGTGGATTTTCTTCATCTCCTGTTGTCTCTGTAACTGGATCCATCATTCGTATCCACATTCTGCCAATTGTAGATCTTGCCTTTGCCGTAATCATCCGCATCCTAGAAAGTACAGAATCTCAAAGCAGCAATCTCTTTAAAGTATCCAATGCATACAAGTGGGAACATCTGTGAAGTGCATATGTGCATAATATAAATAATTAAAAACGGAGATCACCTCATCAAGCCTCCTCATCACGGCGCCGCCATTAAGGAAATCAGAGAGCGCAACTGCGCATGCGTGAAGAATTAAAACGCGTCTAGGGCATCAGAGATATCTGAGTGACAGCCGCACATGCGCCCAACATCCAGGATGCAGACGCGGCCATCTTACATGTGGGGACAACAGGGTAATCGTGTTGAATGTGACGTAAGACCAATAATATATCAATCAATTTTCTATGATGTATTGTGTCTTTGGGCATCATATGAGATATTTTTTAATGGTTTTATTATCTATTTATACCAGTTCTATTTGGGTGTCACATAGTGGGTGCTCGCTCTTTTCTCCCTTTTTTTCTTTCTACAATTACAGTTATTTTATGGACAGACTACTATAAACAATCTATATATATATATATATATATATATATATATATATATATATAGGATTTTGGGGTTACATTGCAGCACATAGATGCATTTTGTATCTTTGGTGCCTGTACTCCCTGTGCCTTATTTTGACAGAAGGATACAGTCAAGTCAATCTGTCTTTCTTTCTAATTTCCATTTACCATTCTCAATTTAGTTGACACTTACATTCTGTTTTACTTACTGTAGAGGTCGCTGTCTGTGTTCAGACTTACATGCTCACTACGTGGTACACCCTTTTTCTTTTCTTTTCATAATCTCTAGGTACACTACAGATGTACACTGCACATGCACTTTAAGGGATCTATTTATGGAAATGATTGATATATTATTGGTCTTACGTCACATTCAACACGATTATCTTGTTGTTCCCACATGTAAGATGGCCGTGTCTGCATCCTGGATATCTCTGATGCCCTAGACGCGTTTTAATTCTTCACGCATGCGCAGTTGCGCTCTCTGATTTCCTTAATGGCGGCGCCGTGATGAGGAGGCTTGATGAGGTGATCTCCGTTTTTAATTATTTATATTATGCACATATGCACTTCACAGATGTTTCCACTTGTATGCATTGGATACTTTAAAGAGATTGCTGCTTTGAGATTCTGTACTTTCTAGTATCCATCTTAATTGTACATGACGTGTTTGCACTTTTTGTATTGATGTGTGCTGCTTTGAAAATTCCTTTTTTATTAATGTATTTTTATATGTTCTGACCTTATTGGTCTTTTATTGATTGTTGATTGACACTAGGATTTATACACTGTATCACTCACATGTTAGTTGCTTGAGAAAGGCTCCAGTGGAAGGAGCTGAAACGTTGCTGTTTATGGGACAATAAAGTACCCTCTTTTTCACCTTTACTTGAACGGAGTGCTGCCTATTTTTTGTACCATGTCCATTAAATAGAGAGAGACATACTGAAATTGCTAAATTATATTTCCTTTCAAAAGGACACTGCTTGTAACATGGGTAACAAATTTCAGGATGTGGTTGTTTGTGTTAAAAAGTATTAAAATATTCCTTAAGAAGGGGATGTTAAGTATATGCACAAATTAGATGTGGTGAATGTAAAATGATGATGATGATAAGGGTGTGGCAAATTTGGATTTAAAAGGGATTTGAGGGTAATTGAATGTTATAATTTAGTGAAGGAAAAAGAGAAGTGTGGTTTTGATTGTGCAAGACGACGGTTGGAAGAATCCCACAAAGGAGAACAAGGTAGAAGGTTTACAGAATGTTGTTTATATAGTTCAAGATGAAAAACTTTCATAGAACAAAATGCTGGCTGGTTGAAAGACCATGAAATGATTGGAAAAGCAGAACTATAGAAGAGTGTGTCAATAAATGTTGATATGTATAGTATGTGAATAAAATAATAGCATTCGATAACAGTGATTGAACTAGTGATAAAGAGTAATACAGATAGGTACATTGCAATGAGTAAGGTGGGTGATGACGAGAAGTATGATGTAGACATGTATACAGTGTGTGTCCCCGTGTATACAGGGTGTGTGTTGCAGACTATTCTAAGGAGGAAATAAAATTGTGTACTGTTTGATGTGAGATGTTTTTCTCAATCCAGATTAAGAACTGAATAAATTGAATTTCAAATTATTATTATAAGTCAAATTAGTGTGTAAAAAGTCCTAGAACATTGAACTAAAGTACAAGATTGTGTAAATAGACTGACTTTTTAAGAAATTAAAGTTAGCGGTCTAAAATCAGGTTTTAAATTAATAAATACAGTTTCCTTAAAGGAACAGTGTCATCACAAATTATTTTTTTATATGTTAAAGATGTTAGTGCTTTATTAAAAACGTTTATATTCATTTGTGTGTTTGTGTTTTACTTTTTCTTATTTTTACACTTTTTCTTCCCTATGGGGGCTGCCATTTTTTTTCCATTTCTGTCTGTGTCGATTAACGACACATACAGACATGGAATACGGCAGCCACAGTCCCATAGGGACTGCGAACGGCTCCCGTCCCATTGACTTCCGTGTATGGCGTCTGTGTGGGAACTGCGCATGCGCCGCTCCCACACAGTCCAATTCGAAATTGGCGCCGTCCGGCGCCATTTTCCTGTGGACCAGAAGTCGCAGCCGGACAGTAATATTACTACTTCCGGTCGCGGCTTCCGGATTTGTGCACTTGGACCAGCGGCAGCAAACGGAGCGGACGGGCTGGAGGGAGCCGCGGCGGCAGGAGCAGGTAAGAGATTTCAATGTATGTTCGTGTTTGTGTGTGTTTACTACTGTATGTAAACCTACTACACTGTGTGTTAGCTCAAAAAATGGCGACACACAGTGTAGGAGGTTACACCGTTCAAACCCCTCGTTTATCCCGGCACTAGCCAGGATAAAGGAGGGGGGGATGCTGAGAGCTCACTAGAGCGAGGGCTTTTAACCCTATGTTGCACTGCTGCAATTTTGGGAATAGCTCCATCTAGTGACCAAAAATGGGTAGTATTATAAATTTAGAATTAATTTATAATATTTCCTGACTCGTGAAAAAAATAAAAAAAATTTGAACAATGTTTAATCACCCACACACTAAATGTTTAATTTTTTAAAAAAAAACATGTTTTTCTGGTAACACATTCCCTTTAATGTACGAATCTGCAAACGACAATGACTTGTTTGGTATGGAACATGAGTCTGATTGTCACAGTTTAATGTAACTTGACGCCCAAGGGTTACCTGGTGTCACTGATGAACCTTTGACTAACTATGATGTTCAGTATTTTGTAGGCGGATCCAGATACTGGAATGAGCAGACAGGACATTTCACCACCGGGTATGCAGTAGGCTGGGAAGGTAAGACATTGCTGCAAAAGTCACTGCCCTCCAGCAGCTCTGCCCAAGAGGCAGAACTCATGGCACTCACAGAAGCATGTAAGATGAGCACAGGTAAAAGGGTGAACATCTATACGGACTCAAGGTACACCTGTGGAGTCGCACACGATTATGGCACAATATGGCGCGCAAGAGGCTTTCTGACTGCAGCAGGCAAACCAATACAACACTTTTATTTTTTGCACCTGAATCTCAGAACGCAGCTGCTCGACATGTAGAGGGTTGCCTGACATGCGTCAGACACAACCCCGGTAAAATGATAAAAACACCCAGTAAGCACAAGCCTCGCCCTGATTACTCCTTCCAGCGACTGCAGGTGGACTACATACAGCTACTCGAGGTAGGTGTATATGAATATGTCCTCGTATGTACTGACGTATTTTCAAATTGGCCTGAGGCATGGCCAGTAACCAAAAACATAGCTAAAAACACTGCTAGGGAAATACTCAGTGAAGTAGTATGCTGATATGGAGTTCCTGAAGTAATTGAGAGTGAGAGAGGAACCCAATTAACAGGAGAAATATTAGGGCATATACTTACTAGCCTCGGCATCACACAGGCATTCCATACACCCTATTACCCGAGAAGGTAAACATCTGTATGAAGGATGAAAGTCAGTAATACTCCAAGCACCGAAACCTCTGACAAAAAGATATGGTTAGACCAACTTCTACAGAAGTTGGATAGCCAATTAGGCTACTATTACAGGACCATTGATGTCTTTAATTTATGAAGAGGCATTTTTTTCAGATAAAACAGCTTCTTGTAGGCTCTTCAGTGCTTGGACTAACTGATTATTAAAAAAAAAAACAACAAAGAAAAAACTTTATGCAAACTGTAGATTAAAAAAATGGATATATGACTTCAGTGCTACCACAAGATTATGGGGGAAAGGATAGATCTCTAGCTTACTACTCATCAAAACTCGACCCAGTAGCTAGAGCCTTACCTCCCTGTGTTCCATCAGTTGTAGCCGCCGCAGAAGCTATAAGAGCTTCCGCCACATTAGTGTTATTTATGATTTTTCGACGTTGATGTCTACTACGGAGGACGGTGAACCACATGATTGCCTATCCTCCATAGCAGAAAGAGTGATCCCAAGATCAGATCTCAAAGATACTCCATTACCAAATAGTGATCTCATACTGTTTGTAGATGGATCTTGTAAGAACAAATACATCCTACCCAGCAACAGATATGAAGCTACATTGAGCCATCGGACAAGCCATGTCTCAACAGGGGGGATGGTAGAAATCATATCTAAAGTGTTCACGGCATATGGCTTTACTAACTACGCTAAAATTTTTTAGTATAACTTGTTTAACATGCGCCAAACATAATCCACAGGGGAATGTAAAACCAAAAAGAGGACAGTTCCCATGTCCACAATATCCATTCTAACATATTTGTATGGATTTCATTGAAGTTGTTTTTACTTCCTAAGATATTAGGTATATGTATAAGTGTGTTCATTTGAATCTCAGAATAGGTAAGAAAAAATTTGGTTTGGGACACTTGTCGGATGGGACGTGTGGTGTATGTGGATATTTCTGTGAGTGGAAGATGTTACAGACAATGAGCTCAGATCAAGGTACAAATCCTGCTGAAAAGGGTAACAACAAGTGTGACATAAAATGTACCCAGTAACTACATATTATCTATGTGCCCTGTCCAGAGGGAAAGAGTAGTTTTTCTTATATAAAAGGTGTTTGTTTGTTTGTTTGTTTGTTTGTTTGATGTACAGGACTTGTCAATGAACTGATGGGACCCAAACCTGAGGGGTGATAGCATGAGATTGGTGATAGTATTATTTTCTTAGTTGAGACCCTATTGTTTATATTGTCTGAGGTTTATAATTATAATGTGTGTAATATGCCACGGTATTGTGAATAACAACTTGAGGTGTTTTATGTGGAGTTATGAGGTGAAGGTCACTGGTTGTTGTCACTCATAAGTAAGAAGTACATGGCAGCAATGAGAGCCCTGAGGTTATGTGACCTCCTTGTCTTTAGGTTTGAGAAAGATGCTGCCCACAACCTATTATATTTGCAGGGGTAAAAGTCCCATTAGGACAGTAAGTGACAGTGTGACAATTATGACCAATATGTACCGTGGTAGGAGAAGTTTGGATTATTGCCAATATTAGTAGGTTTAGCAGTAAAGAATGCTCATAATATAGAGAAAGTGGCCAACAGACTGGACACTGTTCCCTTGGCATTTGCCAAGTAGTTGGCTCAACCTGTTGCCACTGTATAGACCTTTTTGGCATTATGCAGGACAAGTATGACCGTAGAGCAAGCTAAGAAGATAATGTCCGTAAGGGGGATAAGCCCTATTTTAAGTACCTGGTTTGGGTACAAAATGTCCTCAAATAAACAAAAGGTGGGAAAAATGAAAGTGATTAAAATAATGTTTAGATGAATTTATTTTGTGCAGCAGTCATCTTGTCTGGAGACCCGTCTTGTTCTTGTGTAGTGAATAAGAAAGATATTATTATTTTAAGACAAGTATACTAATGGTGATTTCGCATGTTATTAAAATTAGTTATTTTTTACCTTAGTTCTTATGCGAAACTCAAAGGGAAGAAATATTGTTTAGTGATTATTGATGTATTCACCAAATGGATAGACTATTTGTAATACCACAGTTAAATCCATTCTCTAGGATGGATGAAGAGTTTTATTTTACACTTGCTGAATATATGGCAAAAATGCTAACCAACAGGGAAGTTTCTATCTCTAATTGTATTCCAGGTGTACCTGTACCTGTACCTGAACCTGAACCTGTGAAGTCAGGAAATTGGATATTTTTGTTGAAAAGATCATATTAGGTTCTGCTTACCACACCTACGGCCTTAAAGATAGCCGAACGTACCTCTTGGATACACTTATCACAATGTAATGTAGTTAGGGAATTGCCACTATCCTCCTAGGCTACAAAAGACTGATAACAAAGGGTGGTCATTTATTAGAAGTGACTGGTCTCAATCTTCAGTGAAGAAAACATCCAGAGCCTGGGGGGAGACAGGGCAAAATGTTATTAGTTATTCTTGGTATCCTATGGGGGTCCAAGGTGTGTTAACCTAAGGTATGGGATCCCTGGGAAACAGGGTCAGAGTATGATTCCTTAAAGACTTAGCTTGGAGAGTTAAATATTTTAATTTCACTGAAGGTAAGACTGCAAGGTATGAAATAGATTTCTGCGCTGTGTTATAGATCAATGCAAGGATGGAAACATAGCTTACAAACTAGCATATTCAGATAAATACATTTGTACTATCTCTGTAAATACCCTAATTTAAAGGATAAGGGACTATATGCTATAGGAACTGATGTTTCAGGTACGGATGCTATAGGGAATTTTATTTATTTAAGTTAAGAAAAGGGATGCAACTGAAAGTTTTTTTAGTTCCAAAGATAGACCTACCCTCTATAGTCTATCTGGCCAACTTTATTTATGAAGATAAATTGACATTAGAAACAGGTTACAGTGATAAACATGAATGATTAGCCTGGATGAGATACACTGCAATCCAAATAATAGAACTAACTGTATTGCTTGTGCAAAAAGCCAGGCCACATATGGCTACTATACCTTTCAGGCTATCAGAAAAGGAGAACCCACAAGGTCTGCAATGCGTGTTATCTTTATATAATGCATCATATAATCCAGGGGATAAATTATGTAAGACATTCTCTTTATTGTACCCACCTGTGGGGAGAGATGAAATCCCCCCCTTAGTAGTTGCTTACCCAGGCAACTACACCTGCTTTCTGAGGAATGGGCAAGGTAAGAATGTGGGGAACCTCACTGAAGAGTTTTGTGACCGATAATGGTAATTACTCCTCTAATTGGTTTACCAACCAAACAAGGGCAAGGACTGATCTCTGGTGGCTATGTGGAGGCTACTGGCCTAGTGACGGGGAAGCTGTACTCTGGTTCAGCTTCTGATGCCATTCCACTTGTTTTTAGCACCTGAGTTTCAGAGAATGAGAAAACGCCCTGGAGACTATCTGAATCGCTATAAGCGGTCTATCCATGGAAGTTCCTTTGACCATAGAATATACATAGATGAAGTAGGAGTACCCTGTGGGGTGCCAAATGAGTTTAAGGCCCAAAATCAGATTGCATCAAGCTTCGAGTCTGTATTTTTCTGGTGGTCTACGATAAATAAGAATGTCGACTGGATTAATTATATTTAAAACAATCAACAGAGATTTGATAATTTTACCAGAGATGCAATAAAGGGCATTGCAGATCAGTTGGGACCTACACCTTTAATGACATGGTAAAATAGATTTGCCCTGGATATGTTACTAGCAGAAAAGGGGGTGTTTGCAAAATGTTTGAATCTTCTGTTGTACTTTTATTCCAAATAATACAGCTCCTGATGAAAGTATTACCAAGGCATTTGAAAGACTCAATTCCCTGTCCGAAGAGCTTGCGGAAAACTCCAGAATAAATGACATCTTCACCTCATGGATTGAGGAGTAGTTTGGAAAATGGACTGGCCTTGTAACATCTGTACTTATGACCATTGCCGTTATTGCCAGTATATTGACTGTTTGTGGATGTTGTGCGATACCCTGCATAAGAGGATTGATCCAAAAGGTTAATTGAGACCTCAGTGACAAAGACAATGTGCCAAGAGATTTAAAAGAAGAGAACCTGTCCTGGATAATCTCACAAAACATTTCTTGATACATTTATAACAGGAGGGATTGTTAGAAAAGTTTTATTTTAAATTTATTCTTCATGTAATAGATATTAAATGTGCATGCAGGGTTCTCAGAAAATGCTTTAGTTAACAAAGGGTTAAATATGTTATATTCTTAAGCATGTGAGACTGTTGGATTTCTTAATAAAGATTGCAATCTTCAGAGGAAGTCCAACTGACCTAATCTCATTTTGAAGTCTAACATTTCATGTGACAGGAAAGCCACAAACGGTTTTCAGTTGGTCTGTACTGCAATATACATTGATATGTGTATATAAACCTGTGCTTATGGAATGAAGCCAGATATTTGTCTCCACACCGGTGTGAATAAAACTCTTATTGGGATGAAAACTTGAATCATTATTGATAAAGTATGGAAAATTCTTCTAACACCTGGTATAATACGGGCGCCCTCGCTTCCAGCAGATATGTTTGGGCCCTCCCCTTCCTGGTTCCCTAATTTTAGTGCCTTGATAAATCGCCTTTTGAAACAGAAGAAATGTTCCCCTCGGGCCTGCACAACTGAATATTTTTCTTTCCTGACTTATTGGAGCCTTAACTTATCTTATTTTTTCATCGACGTAGTGGTATGAGGGCTCTTTTTTTACGGGACGAGCTCTAGTTATTATTGGTACTATATTGGGGTACATGCGACTTTTTGATCACTTGTTATCCTTTTTTTGGGAGGCAAGGTGACAAAAAAACAGCAATTCTGGCATAGTTTTTTTTTTTTTTATACAGCGTTCACCTTGCGTTATAAAGTACATGTTACCTTTATTCTGCGTGTCAGTACGATTCCGGCGATACCTAATTTATAGAACTTTTTTATAACTTTTTGCACAATAAAATTACTTTTGGAAAAAGAATGTATTTTTTCTGTCGCCATGTTGTGAGAGCCATAACTTTGGAAGACAAAGTGACCAAAAAAACAGCAATTATGGCAGTGTTTTTGAGGTTTTTTTTTACGGCATTCACTGCGCTGGATAAATAACATAATATTTTCATAGTTTAGGTTGTTACGGTCGCAGCGATACCAAATATGTATGGTTTATTATTTTTTTCAATAATAAATGACTTGATAAGGGAAAAAGGGCGATTGTATTTTATTTTATTACTTGACACTTTTATTGTATGTTTTACAACTTTTATTTTTACTTTTTTTACACTTATTTTTTTTTACACTTTTCTTTAGTCCCCCCTATGTAGTGCAAGCCGATCAGGCTCCGCCTCTGGGTGGGGCCTAATCAGCTTACGTAATGGCAGACAGTAGGCCATTGTTAGGGCTCCTGTTGCCATGGTAGCAGTCGCCAGCCTTGCCATCGCAT
Source organism: Rhinoderma darwinii (assembly GCF_050947455.1). Classification (NCBI taxonomy): domain Eukaryota; kingdom Metazoa; phylum Chordata; class Amphibia; order Anura; family Rhinodermatidae; genus Rhinoderma; species Rhinoderma darwinii. Next base: position 563,861,349 of record NC_134687.1, on the reverse strand, counting down.
GGCAGGCTGACGATTTGCTACAAACCTCTAGGATGCAGCGATCGCAATGGATTGCTGCATCGAAGGGGTTAATGCCAGGAACATACAGCGGACACCCACTGCTGATGACGCCGGCTCAGCTTCTGAGCTGGAAGCTGAGCTGGCATCATCTTGCCGATGGTACCGGAAGCCTTTTAGGCCCAGCCGCCGAGCGGGGCATAGGAGGCTTCCGTTGCTGGCAGAGCGGGAGGTAAGTATTAGGCCTCCGATCACGTTGCTGGGGTGCCGGTGGCTAAAAACTCCTCACATGCTGCGATCTCTATTGAATGCAGCATCTGAGGGGTTAATCGACCGGATCGGATGCTAGCTCCGGTCCTGGCCGATACCTCAGGGTGCTAGCTGTAACATACAGCTATCACCCGGCGGTTATGTCGCTGGCTCAGCTCCTGAGCTAGCTTCATCTCCATCACCTACAGTAACGTGAAAATGCGTTAAGACACCAGTTTTAATCACGTCACTGTACGTGATTGGGCGGGAAGGGGTTAATAAAGGATGCCATAGATGTGAACTACTAGAGTAGCTATATAAGGACTCCGAAAGACAGAGGAGACAGTCCAATCCGTAAATAGGATCTGCAAATGACAAAATTAAGAAATATATAAATATTAAAAAATCCCATATATTGCAGTAAACATATGGTCGTTGTATGTGTGTTCAGATTCATATACAGAAATCGACAACATGTGAAGACCATACAGGGCACATCAGAGGAACAGAAAATCACAATCTATGTATCAATCAATTGATGACTGCATTGACTTTGAAGACAACCTTAGCCCCTTCCCGCACCTTGGTGTAAATGCACGTCCAGGTGAGCAGTAACTTCGCGCACCTGGGCGTGCAGTTACGTCCGCGCTTTAACAGTTAACCACTGCGCGGCGCTACACCGCAACGGTGGTTAACTGTGCAGGGTGTCTGCCCTGCTCTCCCCATTTCCAATCAGCGGCCTGTCGCCGCTGAAATCGGCAATTAACCCCTTCGATGCGGTGGTCAATTGCGATCACCACATTGAAGAGGTTTAGAGCGGATCGGCAGCCCCCCACATGCATTTGCGGGGGCTGGCGATCCTTATCACGGCAACCAGAGGCCAGAAAATGGCCTCCGGGCTTCCATGTACGGAAGCCTCGGAGGAGCAGCCTCCGGCCGGTCCTCCGATGCTTCCCGTCAGTGTGACAGTTAGAACACATTACACTACGTGTGTAGTGTAATGTGTTCCAGCAGCGATCAGAGCTGCAAGTCTAAGTGTCCCCTAGTGGGACAAGTAAAAAAAGTAAAAAAAAGATAATAAAAATGTTTTTAAAAAGTGTAAAAATAAAAGTTATAAGTGACATAAACAAAGAATGCTTTTTTTCCTATAATAAGTCTTTTATTATAGGAAAAAAATTAACACGTTAAAAAAAGTACACATATTTGGTATCACCGCATTCATAACGACCCCAACTATAATATTATTTTTCCCGCACGGTGAACACCGCGAAAAAAATAAACGAAAAACAGTGCCCGAATCACAATTTTTTGGTTACCAACCCTCCCAAAATATACAATAAAAAGTGATCAAAAAGTCGCATGTACGCCAAAATGCTACCAATACAAACTACAACCCATCCCGCAAAAAACAAGCCCTTACACCGCTTTTTGGACTGAAAAATAAAAAGTTATCGCTTTCAGAATATGGTGACACAAAAAATAATTTATTTTATAAATAAGTGATTTTATTGCACAAACGCTGCAAAACATAAAAAAATTATATACATATGGTATCGCCGTAATCGTATCGACCCGCAGAATAAAGTAAAATGGTCATTTATAGCCCTGGGTGAACGCCATAAAAAAAAAGAATAAAAAACATTGTCAGAATTGATGGTTTTTGGTCACCTTGCTTGCCAAAAAATGGAATAAAACGTGATCAAAAAAATTTCTGGTACCCAAAATGGTACCAATGAAAACTACAGATTGTCCCGCAAAGAATAAACCCTCACACAGCTCCGGTGGAGAAAAAAATAAAAAAGTTATGGCTCTTGGAAACCCGGGAGGTAAAAACTAAAAAGGAAAAGAAATTAAATGGATCAGTCCAGAAAGGGTTAATTACTTTCTAACGAAAAACCATTTATGACCACATGTGGGGTATAGCCGTACTCGGGAGAAATTGCTTTAGAAATGTTGGGCAGCTTTTTCCTCCTTTATCCTTTGTGAAATTGAAAAAATGCAACATTTTAGTGGAAGAAATGTTGATATTCATTTTCACGGCCTAATTCTAATAAATCCTGCAAATATCCCTAGATAGTTTCTTTAAGTGGTGTAATTTCCAAAATGGGGATCACTTTTGGGGGTTTCCACTGTTTTGGCCTCTCAGGGGCTTTGCAAATGCGACATGGCACCCAAAAACCATTTCCGCTAAATTTGCACTCCTTCCCTTCTAAGCCCTGCTCTGGGTCCAAACAGCAGTTTATTACCACATATGGCATATTTCCGTAATCGGGAGAAATTGTTTTACAAATATTGGGGTGCTTTTTCTCCTTTATTCCTTGTAAAAATTACCTTTACAGAATAATTCCAATGAATTCAGCAAAACAACTGTGGGGTCAAAATGCTAACTTTACCCCTAGAAAAATTCCTTGATGAATGTAGTTTCCAAAATGGGGTCACTTTCCAGGGGTTTCCACTATTTTGTTCCCTCCAGTGCATTGCAAACGCGACATGGCACTGAAAACTATTCCAGCAAAATCAGAATTTCAAAATCCAAATGGTGCTCCTTCCCTTCTGAGTCCTGCTGTGGGTCCAAACAGCAGTTTATTACAACATATGGGGTATTGCTATAATCAGGAGAAGTTGCTTTACATATGTTGGGGTGTTTTTTATCTTTTATTAGTTGAAAAAATTAAACATTTCTACGTTTTTTCAGCAAAAAAGTAGATTTTCATCTTCACATACTAATTCAAATAAATTTAGCAAAAAAACTGTGGTTTCAAAAAGCTAACTGTACCCATAGATAAATACCCTGAGGGGTGTAGTTTCCAAAATGAGGTCACTTTTGGGGGTCTTTATTGTTTTAGCCCCACAAGACCTCTTCAAACCTGACATGGTACCTAAAATATATGCTAAAAAAAAGGAGGCCCCAAAATCCACTAGGTGCTCTTTTGCTTCTGAGGCCTGTATTTCAGTAAATTAGCGCACTAGGGCCACATGTGGGATATTTCTAAAACCTGCAGAATCTGGGCAATAAATAATAAGTTACATTTCTCGGGTAAAACTTTCTGTGGTATAGAATTTTTTTTATTACAAATGAATTTTGTGGAAAAAAAAATGAAATTTGTAAATTTCACCTCTACTTTGCTTTAATTCCTGTGAAACGCCTAAAGGGTTAAAACACTTTCTGAATGCTGTTTTGAATACTTTGAGGGGTGCAGTTTTCAAAATGGGGTAATTTATGGGGACTTTCTTATATATAAGGCCCTCAAAGCCACTTCAGAACTGAACTGGTCCTTGTAAAAATCGCCTTTTGAAATTTTCTTGAAAATATGAGAAATCGCTGCTAAAATTCTAAGTCTAATAACGTCGTAGAAAAATAAAAGAATGTTCAAAAAACGATGCAAACATAAAGTAGACATATGGGAAATGTTAACTAGTAACTATTTTGTGTGGTATTACTAGCTGTTTTACAAGCAGATACATTTAAATTTAGAAAAATGCAAATTTTTGCAAATTTTCTCAAAATCTTGGTGTTTTTTTCAAATAAATATTGAATTTATCAACCAAATTTTTTCACTAACATAAAGTACAATATGTCACGAGAAAACAATCTCAGAATCACTTGGATAGATAAAAGCATTCCGGAGTTATTACCACATAAAGTGACACATTTCAGATTTGAAAAATCGGCTTCGTCCTGAAGGCCAAAACAGGCTCAGTCCTGAAGGGGTTAAAGGTAAGGTGTCATGATTTTATTTATTTTTTTATTATATTGCTTTTAATAAAATACAAACAAAAAATGTATTTTTTAGTGATGTCACTGTCTAATTTTTACTGTGTTCAAACTTTTACTTCTCTATGGGGGCTGCCATAATTTTTTTAATCTCTGCATGTGTCGATTAACGACACATACAGAGATGGAATACGGCACATGCAACCCCATAGAGAATGCGAACGGGAGCCGTTCCATTCTCAGAAGCATACGCTCCACACAGACCAAAACGAAGCACGTTCGCACAGCGAAATCCAGCGCCATTTTCATGTGGACCGGAAGCTGCTGCCGGACAGTAAGATGACGACTTGTGCTTATATATTGATATATATAGATCATTATATGGAATATTTGGCCTGGTTTTGGTATAGGTATTCACATCATTTTTATATATGTATGCATTATCACCTCTATTCAATGCTTGTGTTTTTAGATTGCATCTTTTACTGTATGCAGTTAGATTTATACTGTTTGTTGTCTTAATCACTGTTTGATTAATATTTGACTCTGTGAGCCTTTATATACCTATGACTTGAAGTTTGTTTTATGCTTGAGAAAGTTCCTGTTTGATCGAAACGTTGCACGGGTGAATAAAAAGTTGTTACTTTTGGAAGTGCTGCCTCTGTCCATTTTTTCCTGCCTTTAAATTGAACAGTCTGCCCTGTGCGAACTCCATGTTTGTTGATATCTGGGTTCTGTATTCCCTCCTGTGTGAAGTGATATTTCTATCTGTGTTATCTGTTGTATGCCTGCCATGTCATCTGCAGCCACTAGGTGTCATTGCAGTATGAGTGACTGATAGCGATAGAGCTTTCTGGCAGGAAGTAGAAGGGAGTGTGTGTGTAGCACACATGGGAGTCAGAGAGAACTTCTGCAGGTTGGTAGGGAGAGAGTATGGCCTCCCAGCGCCTGAGCCTGGCAAGAAGCTGCAGGATGGAGTTGCTCCCTACAAGAGAGGGACTGTGGGGGAACAAGGAGGCTTCCCTGTGAGTAGAAGGAGGAAGTAGATAGAGGTGTCCATGTTGGGGCATGCCCCAAGAGAGATAAGTAGGAAGATGACTGTTGCCTGTACTACTGCACTATTGAGAAGAAACCTGTTAATGGGTGAATTAATGTGAAGCAACTGTAATAATTTTGAGCTGTCCTTAAAGAGATGGTACCCTATTCAAAGACTTGGACTTAGAACTGTGTGAGCGTGTCACTCCGTGGCCTTGGACCATTCTCCGAGAGTTGTGTAAACAGTACACGACGTGCACGTTGCTCGTACACAGCCAAGGGAATCGGGGTCCATGAAAGTAGCAGCCGCCCTGACCTACAGAGGCGCAGAGCATTCCTCCTCCAAAGTGACTCGTGCACCCTAGGCGTAGCAGGGCAGGCTGTGGGTAGAGGGTAGTCCCTCAGTGACTCATAGCGGTACGGCTGGAACAGGCTACAGAGCCTGCAGTCACTTTGGCGCAGCTGACCTGGTGTCAACTCCTGCAGAGTGGAGAGCCCAACCCCGGTTAAGGACCGCTCTTGTTGTTATGCCACTTGTTTTAATAAAACCCATTTAAACTACAGCCGTCTGTGACTATTGAAGAACCACCACATCATTTTTTTGCGTAGTCTACAGAATCACAGAGGAAAATGGCGCAGTCAGCAATGGCCGATGACCGGGACATGTGTTCCTACTGGAATTCGATAAAGAAATTGTAGACGTAGTGAAAGAGCTTGCAGCAGAGATTGGCCGATTTAAATGCAAGTATTGGAGACCGGGCCCATAGATACAGGGGTCGTGCAGCCTTGTCTCCCTTGTGCTGGAGGTGGAATCGGCTTGGACATATCGTCAGGGAATGCTGGGTCCCAAGTGGCCGTATAGAACAAATGGCTCCCATCAAACGAGTAGGTACTAGTGCTGTGGGCAGAGCTGTGTAAAACCCAAATAGGGACCAATCTATGGCCTTGCACAGATAAGTCGCTGCTCGATGGCGCTGGCAAGTCAGCCGATGAATCTGCAGTTCAGTCAAACCGGAAAGGGAGTTCTTTACACCAGGGTACAAGGGACATTGAGGTGGTTCCACATACGCAAAGGATACAGCATTATTCACCGGAACGACATCAATAGTGATGTTTGTCCACTGGACTGCTATAAAGCGGGATGGTACACGCAAGTGTTCTCATAGCCTCTGGAGTGGAGAGCTGGTGGAGTTTGATGTGGTGGAAGGCAAAAGAGGAGTAGAGGCTGCCAATGTGACCGGTTCCGGTGGGGCATTGGTGAAAGTGAGCAGAACTACTCCCAATAGAAGATAGTCCCGTCAGTGCTCGTTTTGACTGAAGGAGGCTAGACAACCAATATGGCTGCACCACAACTAAATAGAAAATTGACAATATCTATGTAGGTAAATAAAACATAAAGAGTACCCACGCAACAAAAGGGTAAAATTCACTATGAACATCCGTAATGCTTTCTGCATATGTAGCGGATTTGTAACGTGCAGATTTGCTGTAGAAAAATCTGCAACAAATCTGCTACGTGTATGTGTACCCTAAGGCTAAGTTCACACGGGTAGTATATGCTGCGGAAAAGTCTGCAGTGTATCCAGAGGTGAAAAAAAGTACATTTTCACTTTCCGTGGCATTGCTACAGCAATGCGTCCCTGTTCCTCACATCGAGTCTCCGCACAGCCTGCCTCCTGTGATGACGCTGCGTCCCATGTGACCATTGCAGCAGTCACATGGGATGTAGCATCATCCTAGAAGGACAACAGCACTGAGAACAGCCAATGGAACAAGAAATTGTCGCTATGGCAATGCCAGGGGAGGTGAGTATGGACTTTTTTTTTTTTTAACAAATCGGGCCTTTGCATGCTGTAAATCAAATCCAATATATAACTGCCTAGTTCCAAATAATTATAAAAAAAATGGTCCGTATAGAGGGGAGTGTGCCACTGTCCCTAAGATGTGGGAAGCAGTGGCAGGGTGTGACCCAAGGTGGCAGGAGAGACTCAAGGAGGCAGAGGGGAGATACAAGGAGGCGGGGGATATACAAAGTATCACAGCACTGGAATTCTATGATATGGGTGCAGGCCTCAATAGGACTTGAACCGAGGTCCCCTTCGGTAGACAAGAAGACAGAAGCAAGGCAGCACATCCAAAAAAAGTGAACTTTTTACACCCAGTGTGACGTTTCAGTCCAACAGGCAGGGGCGGTTTGGGAACTTAAAGAGGCCCTGGAAAATAAAGTAAAAGTGGCCCCAGGTTGTGGGTGGGTCCAAATTGGCAGTAGGCGGGGCTAACCCCAGTTCTCAGGATTGGTGGTGGTCCCAGTAGTGGGAACCCCATCGATCAGGCAATTATCAACTATGCTGTTGATAAATTATTATCGATGATTGTAGGAAAACCCCTTTAATAATATGATTTATCTAAAATAGCCGGGCGGGAATCCTCTGAGGCATTACTGAGCTAGTAGGCAGCAGCCAGCCAGTATAGTGTACGGCAGCAAGAGGCACAGACCAGGTCGGAGCGCACCACTGTAGTATGTGGTCCTTGCCTAATAGAGTGGTGCATTCCTGCTCTGACTCTCTCTTTTTCATGAGTTCCAATCTATTTATTATATACATCATGTCTCCACTGTTCCATGCTTGAGTAGTCCTTACCATTGGGAACTTTCCTGCAGATCAGAGGCGCAATCTAGCCGTGTCCCATCTAGGAGTACTGTTCTGCAGCGGCTTCTGTGACTCTAAAATATATGGGACAAAAATCAGCCATAATTGATTTGATCAGATTTTTCCTCGTTTTTTTGGTAGGCCAGTTGAAAAAAACACATATATAAAAAAGGCATTTGGTTAGGCAAACATGTGAATTATTTTACTTAGAATTTTTTTTTTGCATAGCACTTTATTGAATTGTTATTTACAAAATTTATTAGTTCCGCAAGGGACTTGAAGAGGCCATCGTTTGATCGCGGCGTATTGTGCCTGTCAGTGTAAACCTATTTGGGCACTTAGACTAGAGTGCCATAAAAATGAAATGCTGTAGCCTAAAGCCTCTTAACCCTTTAGTGACCAGCCTGTTTTGGCCTTAAAAGTGTACCTGCAAAGTTACTCTCCCACCCGATCTGACATCGGGTGTGGAGAGCTATAACTGCACTCTGAGCAGTGCAGTTACCGAGGCAACCATACAACGCCCTGTGAGTATCATGCACAGGTCGTAGTAATTAAAGTAGGACCCATGCACGTTACTCGCTGGGCGTCGTATGGTTGCCTCGATAACTGCACTGCTCAGCGTGCAGTTATAGCTCTTCACTCCCGATGTCAGATCGGGTGGGAAAGTAACATTGGAGAGACATTTTATTGACCAAATGATTTTTTTTCAATTTTTTCATCGTCGCATTCAAAGAGCTATACATTTTTTTATATTTCCGTCAACGTGGATGTATGAGGACTTGTTCTTTGCGGGATGAGTTGTATTTTTATTTTTTTTCAAAGTTGTTTTTATTCAATTTACAACATTTTAACAACAATACAGTATCCATTCCAAACCTCTAATATTAGAAATGTCATAATAAGGCGCAGTGGAGCTCCAGCCAAGCGTACCCAGATATAAACCTCCGACATTAAGGTCGCTTACTGCAGGACAATTGACCGGGGCATCTGTCATATCAAACTTAACTATCTGAATTATATGTATCCGCTTAGTATAAGCCAGCGGCTCCAGTTCCGTGAACCCCAGCACAATAATGAGTTCCCAGCATGGCTGCCACTCCCCCTGCCATCATCCCGTTATCCCATAAATCGACAGCTATAATTTTACATTACATACCAAATCACCCGAAATACACTGAAATGAACAGCTGTTAACTGAACAAAAATCAACACACATTAGCCTACCGCCTATCTCATCCAAAAATGTTATTTTTCCCCCTACCCCACAATCCCTACCAGTCTTTTCCATGCCTTTCCCCAGAACCTCTGGAGTACGTTCCTGGACATCACAACGGAACTTCCCCCATCAGTATTTATTTCTAGTACCAGGTTGTTGGGTGAAAACATGTGCGTATCTTATCTTTGATGTGTTGAGGCAATAACGTTATGTATCCCCCCCATATCTGAAAAAATGTTTGTACCTTTTTTCCTTGTGATGTGATGCTTCCACCCAGTCTATTTTCATCATAAAGGACAGCTTATCCAAAAAGATGCGCAAAGTCGGTGCCTGTGAATGATTCCACACCTGCAATATTGCTTTCCTACCTGCTGCTGCTATTATGTGTAGTATGCGAATCTCCTGTTTAGTGTGTTCCCGTGTATCCAACTCGATATGTCCCAAAAGTGCTCACGTGGAGTTGAAAGGGAAAGGTCCCGACATATTATCCAATGCAAATTTTTTAACTCTCTCCCAAAATCCCTGAATCTGCGGGCACATACACTTGCAGTGGTATAGGTTAGCCTCCGATTGTCCACACTTAAAACAGTTGGAGGATGTGTATACCCCCATTCTGTGTCCCCTCTGCGGGGTCAGGTATGCTCTATGTATTACTTTAAGCCACATCTCCACATACCTCGCTGAAGGTAGGAATTTATAAGAGACACATTTGGGAATTTAATTTGTAGATCTGAAAGAGACAGCAACGTATATTGTTGTCTAGGATGCAACAAGTCCGATATTGAGGTAATGCCCTCGCTATGCCAAGTGACAAATGTGTGATGAGAACAGCCCTCTTGAAATTTCGAGTTGTATTTTTTAATGGAACCATTTTGACTTTTACTAACTTTTTGGAGGGGGAATGGAGAAAAAAAACCAGCAATTCCACAATGATATTTAGCATTTTAAATCTACACCGTTCAACGTGCGGCACAAATAACATGTTACCTTTATTCTATGGTTCAATACGATTCCGGTGATATTAAATATGTATAGGCTTTTTTCATGTTCTACTACTTTTGCACAATAAAAACACTTTTAATAGAAAATAATTTGTTTTTGCGTCGTTGTGTTCAAAGAGCCATAACTTTTTAATTCTTCTGTAGATGTAACCGTATGCAGGCTTGATATTTGCGGGATAGGATGTAGTTATAATTGGTATCATTTTTGGGTAAATGGGATTTATTGATTAACTTTTATCACATTTTTTGTGGAAGGAGGGGATGGAAAAAAAAGCAATTTTGTCGGATAGGGGATACATGTGAGGAGAATGGGGGACCGAAATTCGACTGAAGTGCTCGATGAGAATGCAGCTCTGGTGCGCATAAACGGACGGCACCCCATTTATTTCTATGGAGCTGCCGTAGAGAGCGTTCTCAGAAGTCCCATAGAGATGAATGGGGAGCATCACTTCAGGGGAATTTCAATCCCCCCTTCTCCTCATTGCTGGGAGTCCCAACGGCCAGACTCCTAGCGATCACACATGTATCCCCTACCCTGGGCTGACATGATTTCTGTACTTGGGGCTAATAATCAGCCCCTAGGTTCCATAAGTTATATCATCCCCTGGTACAGAAATCATGTCAGCCCATACACAAGTAATCAGCTTCTAGTCTAGGGGCTTGACGGCAGCGATAGCTCCACACAGAACGTCCTGACGCTTGCCTTACGAGCGTCAGGTCGTTGTGTGCGCCACAGCGCCAGGGGCAGGTCCGTTCATAATGCTGACACTGGCCCGGACAATGTGCGCCTGGCAGGGCAGAGAAAACACAAATAAATGTGAGCGCAGAGGAGTGATGGGCGGCTCATCCTCTGCGCTCACATTTATTAGTGTTTTCTCCTTGCCCGGCCAGGCGCACATTGTCCCGGCCAGTGTCAGAGCAGCCCACTATGTATTAAACGAGCGGCCCACCGGGAATCCTCCCAGTAATTACAATGGCCAATCAGCCCCTGCCAACAGGACTTGCTTGAGAAAGGTCCTGTTGGACTGAAACGTTGCACTGGGTGAATAAAGTTCCCATTTATTTGGTTGTGCTCCCTTGCTTCTGTCTTCTTGTCTACAAGGAGGCAGAGGGGAGACACAAGGAGGCAGAGGGGAGACACAAGGAGGCAGAGGGGAGACGCAAGGAGGCAGAGGGGAGACGCAAGGAGGCAGAGGGGAGACGCGAGGCAGGGGGGAGACGTGAGGAGGCAGGGGGAGACGCGAGGAGGCAGGGGGGAGACGCGAGGAGGCCGGGGGGAGACGCGAGGAGGCCGGGGGGAGACGCGAGGAGGCCGGGGGGAGACGCGAGGAGGCCGGGGGGAGACGCGAGGAGGCAGGGGGGAGACGCGAGTAGGCAGGGGGGAGACGCAAGTAGGCAGGGGGAAGACCCAAGGAGGCAGAGGGGAGACCCAAGGAGGCTGGGGGGAGAGGCAGGGAGTAGACGCGAAGAGGCAGGGGGGAGAAAGAGTAGGCAAGTGGGGGGGCACAAAGAGGCAGGGGGGAGACTTAAGGCGGTAAAAGGGAGATGCAAGGAAGCAGGGGGAGACGCGAGGAGGCAGGGGGAAGACACGAGGAGGCAGGGGGAAGACGCGAGGAGGCAGGGGGAAGACGCGAGGAGGCAGCGGGAGACGCGAGGAGACGGGGGAGACGCAAAGAGGCAGGGGGAAGATGCAAGGAGACAGTGGGGAGACCCAAGGAGGCAGAGGGGAGACAAAGAGGCAGGGCAATATGCAAGAAAGCTGGGAGGCACACAAAAAACAAAGGGGCTTTGGGGTGGCAAGTGGGAGACACATCTTGGCAGGGGCTCCCGCGGGGGACAGATGGCACACAGTAAGTGACAGGAAAGGGGGAAGAGAGGATGGCAGAGAGGAAAAACAGTTTACACTCTGATAGGGGAAAGGGGTCAGTGGTTAGCAGTCAGTAGATAGTTTAACCCCTTCACGACATCCGCCATATATATATACGGTGGAGGTCGGGTTGTGGAGTATAGAACGGGCTTATGGGCTAAGCCCACTCCATAAGTTCAGCGTGTCGGCTGGATGAAACAGCTGACACTTTAGTATAACAAACTGTATCCTGCTCGTTTAACCCTTTAGATGCCGCGGTCAAATGCATCTAAGCCGTTAGAAACGGCGTGCCTCCTCTGACGTTGCATATCCTTCCCGCGATGCGATTGTGGGGTGCCGATGATTGTCATGTCATCTTGTTTATTTTAGCCCCAATGATTTTACTTTGGTTGAAAGAAAGGACCCTGGCTGCACAATGGGGCCTTTTCCTTTCACCAATAAAATCAAGTGGTCCAATTACACCCATATAAACGAAGCAGATGGCGAGCAGGCACCTAATTTTAACATTTCTGGCCGGGCCCGTGACAGCACTACTGCCAGTACTGCCCTGATGATGGCCCTGCCCAACAGTGCTGCTAGGAGGAAGCAAGAGACATGGAGTTTAGAGTGATGCCACGAGCGCTGGTTTTAGGGTGCTGCAAACTAGGCATTTTCCTCGTGCCCAATTTCCTAGGACGCTACAAGGACAGGAACTCCGGAAGCAAACTGAAACCACTAAGCACTAGATAGCAGTGTATTTTGGTATTACTCTATTATACTGATCCTGGATGCTGCTGAGAGTGACGGCACATGGAGTACATGGCCTGCATATAAATATCTCCTGCAAATGACATGTGCACCTAGAAGGAAGTAAACTAGTATAAAGTAAAAACTGTGCACAGTGCAATGTTCTAAATATCATATTATTAATTTTTTATGAGATTGTTTTATTTATTGTTTAGTTTTTATAAGCACTAATATAATGAAAAAGGTATAGTAATGTTATACTGACATCTAGTGGTAATAGGATAAAACAAACAGACATCACTTGGTTGGATTTTATGCTGAAAATTAGTCTGCGTCTTTTGGGGACATGTTTTTAAAACCTCTTCTGATGAATGATAATATTCCTAAAACTGCAGAATATTATAAACCCTGCACTTTTAGGCCCTGTTCACACAGAGTTTTTTTTTATGTGGAAACCGCGTCGTAAAATGCGCCACAAAACGCCCGAAAATGCCTCCCATTGATTTCAATGGGAGGCGGAGGCGTTTTTTCCCCGCGAGCGGTAGAAAATGCTCGCGGGAAAAAGTAGCGACATGCATTATCTTCGGTTATTTACGCATCTGACCTCCCATTGACATTAATGGGAGGCAGAGAAAGTGTATTTTGATGAATTTTTTACACGTGGCGCTCAATGGGCGGTAGTGAAAAATGCCACAAAAAATGCCGCAAACGGTGTGCAGGCAGAATTTTCTGCCTGCAAAAAACTCTGTGTGAACTCAGCTTTATAAGATAAAGAGGCGCTGATGTATGTTATAGCTGTGAATTGAAACAATTATATTTATGTTAAAACCATTTTTTATAACTGACCTAGGGTAAGGCCACACGGTGCGTCGTTGACGCGGTTTTGTTGCGGTTTCGTTGCATTTGAAAACCACATGCGGTCAACTGCATGCGTTTTTTGTCTCTGTATGCTGCAGTTCTGTTGCGTTTTTAAAGGAAATAATTGATGGACATAGTTTTCACCTGTGTTGAAATTTGTTAGGTGCTGCCTGTATATAGTTCATTACAATGCATTGCAGAACTGTTAGCAAAAACGCAAGCATTTCAGTAACAACTTTGGCAGCTCGGTCATTAACTGCATGCGGTCGGACATTATGAAGATGCAGTTAACAGCACAAAAAATACATTGTAATATAATAGCAGCCATGGCCGCCATCAGGGCAGTACTGGCGCTACTGCCGTCAGGGGCCCGGTCATATATTTGAAAAAACGGGGGCCCGCGCTCCACTGCTGGAATTAATTTGCTCAAAGGCCCTTATGATTTCACTTTGGTGAAAGGAACAGGTCCCATCACGGAGCCGGGGTCCGTTCTTTGCATCAATGTAAAATCATAAGGGCCCGCTGTTCACATAGTGCCCGCCACTCCTCCTCCACAGCGGCGTGACAGCGTTTGTGGAGGAGACAAGTAGGGGAGACGTCATGAAGGCAGCGGGAGGTTTGAATGCAGTGGAGGCGTCAAGCAGCAACAGCAGCAGCAAAAGACTTCTGGCACAGTGAGAATGTGATGTCTGTGTCAGGCTGCTGCTGCCCGGTGCCTCCTCACATTACATCCCCCCAATAAAAACCAATGTTACCCATGTAGGTACTATACCCTCTCAGCTCTGCTTCATGGTCTTGTATCACCAGCAGCAGCTCTTATCTCCTGTGTTGTATAGCAGAGGGAGAAGACAGGTTTATTGCCCCGTTACACAGCATAAGAGATAAGAGCCGTTGTAGAGCTGCTGCTAGTGATACAATGTGGTGCTTCAGTGTCCGGAGGATGTCATACAGACCTGGGTAAGACACTTGCTTTCTATGGGGGGTGGGGGTGGGAGGGGGTTTAGATGACAATGGGGACAGGAAGATGATGGTGTAGTTGGTAGGAGATAATAATGGAGGGTGGATAACACTAAAGGAGACATTATAATAGGGGGATGATAACTGGGGGAAAAGAGGATATCTGAAGGGAGGGGTAGAGGAAGGAGAGAGGATACCTGGGGGAGGGGGAGAGATCTTAATGGCTATGAACACATACTTTTTATTAAAAATTATTTTTACTTTTGGAGATAGAGCTGCTTTGTATCCTGTATACAGAGCAGCTGTATCGTGCGCTGAGATCTGTATCCGTCAGATTTGGGGGACTTACGGGTTCAGTGTCGGCAGGTCAGGATCCTCCTGTTATCGATCAAATCTAAATTATGAACAGGGACACGCAGGACCCGCTGACACTGAACCCGTCAGTCCTGCTGACCTGACAGATAAAGGTTTCAGTTCATAATACAGCTGCTCTGTATACAGGATACAAAGAAGCTGTATCTCATAAAGTAAAAATAATTTTTAATAAAAAGTATTTACAAAGTAGCACCAAACAGACTGGTAAAACAACAAAAACCGCATTCAAAGGTTTACATAGCCTTCAAACCTGTGGTGGGTAGTAACAGGGCCGGCCTTGGGATAGATGGCGCCCAGTGCGAGATTATCTTTCGGCGCCACACCCCATCATAAAAAAAAGCCCCATAAAAAAAAGTATATTGCCCCCCACAGTATAATGCTCCTTTAGTTCCCTCCATACTGTATAATAATAATATATTATAACCCCTTCAAGGACACAGTAATTTGTCCTCTAATTGTGCCCACACAGTATTATGCCCCCTAAGTGCCACACACAGTATATTGCCCCCTGTAGTGCCCCTACACAGTATAATGTCCGCTTAGTGGCCTCCACACAGTATAATGCCCCCTCCCCTGGCTGCCACACACAGTATATTGCCCCATGTAGTACCCCTACACAGTATAATGTCCGCCTAGTGGCCCCCACACAGTATAATGCCCCCCTCCCCTGGCTGCCACACACAGCCCCCTCCTGTAGATAGTGCCCCCTGTAGATTGTGCCATACAGCCTTCCTTTAGACAGTGCCATATCCCACCACCTCCCACTTGTAGATCGTGCCATACAGCCCCCCCACCTCCCCCATGTAGACAGTGCCATACATCCCCCCACCTCCCACTTGTAGATCATGCTATACAGCCCCCCCACCTCCCTCACGTAGACAGTGCCATACAGCCCCCAACTTCCCCTTGTAGACAGTGCCATACAGCCCCCCACCTCCCCCTTGTAGATCGTGCCATACATCCCCCCACCTCCCTCATGTAGACAGTGCCATACAGCCCCAGCACCTCCCCCTTGTAGATCGTGCCATACAGCCCCCCACCTCCCTCATGTAGACAGTGCCATACAGCACCCCACCTCCCCCTTGTAGACAGTCCCCCAAAAAAAAATAATTGTACTTCCCTAGGCCCCGTTCCCACAATGAACTGAGCTGCTCCACGACCCTTGCGTCGGCTGGCAGGATCCTGTAGCCTAGTACAGAGTTTCCCAACATTTTCGGACTCGAGGCACCACTGGAAAAATAAAATTTCCTCAGGGCACCCCTACCAAAAATTGTTTAGAGAAAGACAGAAAATGGCTAAAAACAAGCACTACACCCTTAGGGTATGTTCACACAGCGTTTTTTGTAATGCAAAAAAAATCTTCCTCAAAATTCCTTCAGGAAGTGACAGCGTTGTTTGACGTTTTTTTTTTTAAGCTGTTGAAGCGAATGCAAAAGACGCAGGAAAAAAAGCTCAGGCGCCGCAGGTATTTTCTGCCTCCTATTAATTTCAATTTGAGCTCAGAGGTGGAAACCACTTGAAGACCATCAGCCCCCCACTCACAGTAAAATAATCATCTGCTCCCCACTCACAGTAAAATGACCATCAGCCCGCCACTCACGGTAAAATGACCATCAGCCCCCCACCCACGGTAAACTAACCATCAGCCCCCCACTCACAGTAAAATTAACATCAGCCCCCCCTCACAGTAAAATAACCATCAGCCCAGCACACACAGTAAATTGACCATCTTGTAGGTAGTGCCACACAGCCCCCTTGTAGGTAGTGCCGAACAGCCCCCTTGTAGGTAGTGCCGCACAGCCCCCTTGTAGGTAGTGCCGCAAAGCCCCCTTGTAGGTAGTGCCTCGCAGCCCCCTTATAGGTAGTGCCACACAGCGCCCTTGTAGGTTGTGCCACCACTTCCTGTAGATAGTGGCACTGTAGCTCCCTGAAGGAGCGGAATCCCCCTGTGGCTGGGGATTCCGCTCCTGGAGCGCTCCGCTAGATTTCTCTGTCCATATATGGACAGTGACATCAGGGGCAACTCCTGAAGCAGAATCCCCTTCCACAGCATTGCCGACGCTGTGAGCGGGGATTCCACTCCAGGAGAAGCCCCTGTCTTCTGTGTCTATTTTGGACAGTGACGTCAAGGGCCTCTCCTGGAGTGGAATCCCCGGTCACATAGTCGGCAACGCTGTGGACAGATATTCCCCTTCAGAAGTTGCCCCTTATGTCACTGCATATATACGGACAGAGGAATAAAGTGGAGCGCTCCAGGAGCGGAATCCCGGCCACACAAGGATTTTGCTCCTTCAGGGAGCTATAGTGGCACTAGTAGATTGCAGAACAGGGACATACCTTCCTGCTCTGCTATAGTACGCCACCGGCCATGTGGGGGGGCCCGTTCCGACGGGTGGCACGGGCACCCTCATGCCCGGTGTCGCCACCCATGCCACTTTCTGTTCTCCCAGAAATCCCCTCCTCCTTCCCACACTGAGCCCTGGCACTTAGTCTCTCCACCTTGTCCACTGATACCCACCAGCTGTCTCTGCCCTGCCCCTCCAAAGAGACCCTACTAGTTTGGCATTCACCGCTGCCTTAGCTCCCACCCCTTTACTTTGTGCCCGCCCCAATTGGCTGTATGGGGCCCAGAAATTTCTGATGGCAGCCCTGATCGCAGCAGTCTGTCCATAACACAAATTTCACCATTGACTTCAATTGAAAAATGACTTGCTGCAGTTTAAAAAGCAACATAAACGCACAGTGACTGCACCGTGTGGTCTTACCCCAACAGTTGTTTTGTGCATCTGTCTCAGATTATTCAGGTCTTCAAATCAAACAGCATTCATACTGAATGAGGCATAGCTCGGCTCTTCTTCAACATGGGGCAATGGTTCAGTTAGCTTCCCTAGGCCTTGTTTCTATATACCCTGGGCAAAGCAAAGTAACTTGTTCGTGCACCTCCTGGCACCCAGTACCCACATACGCCAGAAGCACCCCCTAGATATGCCCCTGGAATTAGGGCCACATGGCCTTGACAGGTCTTTCTTTCTCACATTGCAAGTACCAAGTATATTTTTGTAAAAATACATTTTGTTTATATCTTAAACCTATCCTCTTTAAACCCCTTCTCGTCTAGCCATTTTGAGTCTTCTTTGGGGAAATAATTTTTTTTAATTTGGACACTGTATATGACTTTCAGCTAAGCTTTGTAAATCATTGCATATTGTAGACCACGCAAGCACATTCGTTTTTTAAGTTCCACGAGTTTGTGTAATGACGGGGGGTAGGGAAACGGACAAGTGAGCCCTAGTCTACCCGCCACTCTGTCCCTGCCTACTTGCAACGACCCGCCCTAGGCGACGGGGTACAACTGGGTGGCGGTCCCTGCGCTCAGTAAGTGCACAACAAACACGACAAACATACAAGGGAATACAAGCAAGGGAAAGGGGCAGTTGCCCATGGCAATACCGTGAGCAACCAGAGTGGTGAACGAGCCGAGTCAAGCCAGGAGTGTGCGAGGTACCAAACGAAGAGCAGAAGAGTAGTCAGTAAGCCAGGGTCTGTATGGAGCAGGATCAAAATAGAAGGAGCTGTAGCTGGGCCAGGAAACCACACGAAAAGAATCACAAGCACCGAGGGACAGGAAGGGCAGGCTTAAATAGACCGAGGGCGGGAGCTAGCTGAGTCTGGCCAGGTTGCGATAGGCTCTCCCACTCCTAAGCCTGCCAGCCTGAGTGGTGGAAGCTGGAGTCAGTCTCAGGGATGTAGATTCAGGTGCTGACTGATTAATTATGGGAGTTAACCCCGAAGCTGTGCCTGGCAGATCCTTTACAGTACCCCCCCTTTTATGAGGGGCCACCGGACCCTTTCTAAGTGGACCTGGCTTACTGGGGAAACGCAGGTGGAACCTCCTGACCAATACCCCAGCGTGAACATCCCGGGCGGGTACCCAAGTCCTCTCCTCGGGCCCGTATCCTCTCCAATGGACCAGGTACTGGAGGGAGCCTTGGACCATCTTGCTGTCCACAATCTTGGCCACCTCGAATTCCACCCCCTCAGGGGTGAGGACGGGAACAGGAGGTCTCCTCGAGGGAGCCAAGGACGGGGAGCAGCGTTTAAGGAGGGAGGCATGAAACACGTCGTGTATACGAAAAGACGGGGGTAACTCCAGCCGGAAGGAGACAGGATTGAGGACCTCAATGACCTTATACGGCCCAATAAACCGGGGAGCAAACTTCTTGGACGGAACCTTGAGACGCAAGTTCCTAGACGACAACCACACCAGATCCCCGACCATAAACAGGGGGTTAGCAGAACGTTTTCTATCAGCCTGAGTTTTTTGTACGCTCTGGGACGCCTCTAGGTTCTTCTGAACCTGGGCCCAGACTGTGCACAGTTCCCGATGAACGACCTCTACCTCGGGATTGTTGGAACTACCAGGTGAAACGGAGGAGAACCGTGGATTAAACCCAAAATTACAGAAAAAGGGGGAGACCCCTGACGAGTTACTGACCCGGTTATTAAGGGAAAATTCGGCGAGGGGAATGAATGAGACCCAATCATATTGACAGTCAGAGACAAAACACCTTAAATATTGTTCTAGAGATTGATTAGTCCTCTCAGTTTGGCCATTGGTTTCAGGATCGAAGGCAGAGGAGAAGGACAGATAAATCTCCAACTTCATACAGAAGGCTCTCCAAAACAATGAAACAAATTGTACCCCTCTGTCCGAAACAATATTGACAGGGACCCCATGGAGACGCAGGATGTGTTTGACAAACAAGGTAGCCAACGTCTTGGCGTTGGGTAGTTTCTTGAGGGGCACAAAGTGGCACATCTTACTGAAGCGGTCTACTACCACCCACACCACCGACTTGCCTTGGGATGGAGGCAAATCGGTGATAAAATCCATGGAGATATGTGTCCAAGGTCTCTGGGGAATGGGCAACGAACGCAGTAAGCCCGCTGGTCGGCACCTGGGAGTCTTGGACCTAGCAAAAAACCTCACAAGCGGCGACGTAGGCCTTAACGTCTTTAGGCAACCCAGGCCACCAATAGTTTCTAGTAATGAGGTGTTTGGTACCCAGGATGCCTGGATGACCAGATAGTGCGGAGTCATGATTTTCCCTAAGTACCCTTAGCCGGAATTGCAGGGGAACAAACAGCTTGTTCTCAGGAAGGTTCCCGGGAGCTGAACCTTGATCAGCAGCAATTTCAGAGACTAAATCAGAATCGATCGAGGAAATGATTATACCTGGAGGCAAAATACAAGCAGGACCTTCCTCCGAAGGAGGGCTGGCCATGAAGCTACGCGACAGTGCATCAGCCTTAATATTTTTAGACCCAGCCCTATATGTAACCAAAAAATTGAATCTGGTAAAAAATAACGCCCATCGAGCTTGTCTTGGGTTTAGCCTCCGGGCAGATTCTAGGAAAACCAGATTCTTGTGGTCGGTAAGGACCGTTACCTGGTGCCTAGCCCTCTCCAGGAAGTGGCACCACTCTTCAAATGCCCATTTAATGGCTAAGAGTTTGCGGTTGCCAATATCATAGTTACTCTCAGTTGGCGAAAACTTCCTGGAGAAGTAGGCACAGGGGCGGAGATGGGTGAGGGACCTGGTACCCTGGGACAAGACAGCCCCCACTCCGACCTCAGATGCGTCAACTTCCACGATAAATGGCTCCATTTGGTTGGGCTGAACCAGCACCGGGCCGAGATAAAGCACTTCTTAAGGACCTCAAAAGCCTGGACAGCCTCAGGAGGCCAGTGGAGGAGATCAGCTCCTTTGCGAGTGAGGTCCGTAAGAGGCTTAGCGATGACCGAGAAGTTAGCAATAAATCTCCTGTAATAATTAGCGAACCCCAAAAAACACTGTAACGCCTTTAGGGAGGCAGGTTGGACCCATTCCGCCACAGCCTGAACATTAGCGGGGTCCATGCGGAATTCATGAGGAGTGAGGATTTGACCCAAAAATGGTATTTCCTGTACCCCAAACACACATTTTTCGGTTTTGGCAAACAGTTTGTTTTCCCGAAGGACCTGGAGCACCTTCCTGACATGCTCAATGTGGGAGGACCAGTCATTGGAAAACACCAGTATGTCATCAAGGTACACTGCAAGAAATATCCCCAGGTAATTTCTCAAAACCTCATTTATGAAATTCTGGAAGACCGCAGGGGCATTACACAACCCAAAGGGCATGACGAGGTATTCGAAATGGCCTTCGGGCATGTTAAACGCAGTCTTCCACTCATCCCCCTCTTTGATGCGGATAAGGTTATACGCCCCCCGTAGATCCCACTTAGAGAACCATTGGGCCCCCTGAACCTGATTGAAGAGATCAGGAATCAAAGGAAGGGGATACTGGTTCCTTACCGTGACCTTATTCAGGCTACGGTAGTCAATGCATGGCCTAAGACCACCATCCTTCTTCCCTACGAAGAAGAAGTCAGCACCTACCGGAGAAGTAGAGGGACGAATGTAACCCTTGGCCAGGCATTCCTGGATATACTCTCTCATGGCTTCACTTTCGGGACAAGAAAGATTAAATATCCTACCCTTAGGAAGCTTAGCTCCTGGTACCAATTCGATAGCGCAATCGTATTCTCTATGAGGAGGTAACACTTCGGAGGCCACCTTAGAGAAAACATTAGCGAAGTCCTGAACAAACTCGGGTAGCGTGTTCGCCTCCTCAGGGGGAGAAATAGAATTAACAGAAAAACATGACGTAAAACATTCATTACCCCATTTGGTTAGCTCCCCAGTACTCCAGTCAAACGTGGGATTATGCAACTGCAACCAGGGAAGGCCTAGAACCAAATCGTACGATAATCCCTGCATCAACAGTACAGAGCACTGCTCCAAATGCATGGAGCCAACAAGGAGTTCAAACACAAGGGTATGCTGTGTAAAATAACCATTAGCAAGAGGAGTGGAGTCGATACCCACTACCGGGACAGGTTTAGGCAAATCAATCAGAGGCATAGCAAGAGACATAGCAAATTCCACAGACATGATATTAGTAGAGGACCCTGAATCCACGAAGGCACTGCCGGTAGCAGACCTACCACCAAAAGAGACCTGAAAGGGAAGCAAGATCTTAGTACGTTTCCTATTTACGGGAAATACCTGTGCGCCCAAGTGACCTCCCCGATGATCACTTAGGCGCGGAAGTTCTCTGGCTGCATTCTTACGCTTAGGACAGTTGTTCACTTGATGCTTGTCATCCCCACAGTAGAAGCAGAGACCATTCTTCCTGCGGAATTCTCTACGTTGTTGGGGGGACACGGAGGCCCCGAGTTGCATAGGTATCTCTGAGTCTTTTGGGGAGGAACGAAGCAACGGAACTTCGGGAGGCATCATGGGGGAGTTGGAGGAGAAAACACATAAACGTTCACGTTGTCGTTCCCTGAGACGTCGGTCAAGTCGTACCGCTAAAGCCATAACCTGGTCTAGGGAGTCAGAAGAGGGATAGCTAACTAGCAGGTCTTTCAGGGCATTCGACAGACCCAAGCTAAACTGGCACCTTAAGGCAGGGTCATTCCACCGAGAAGCTACGCACCACTTCCTAAAGTCAGAACAATACTCCTCAACAGGTCTCTTACCCTGACGTAAGGTCACCAGCTGACTCTCGGCAAAGGCAGTCCTGTCAGTCTCGTCATAAATAAGTCCGAGAGCAGAAAAGAAACAATCAACGGAGGAAAGTTCAGGGGCGTCAGGAGCCAAGGAGAAGGCCCACTTTTGGGGCCCTTCCTGGAGCCGGGACATAATTATACCCACCCGCTGGCTCTCAGAACCTGAGGAATGAGGCTTTAAACGAAAGTAAAGCCTACAACTCTCCCGAAAGGAGAGAAAAGCCCTCCGGTCCCCTGAGAACCGGTCGGGCAACTTGAGGTGGGGTTCAAGAGGTGAGGTGAGGGGAACTACCAAGGTAGCATCAGGCTGGTTGACCCTCTGAGCCAGGGCCTGGACCTGTAGGGAGAGACCCTGCATTTGCTGAGCCAGGGTCTCACGGGGGTCCATAGTGGTGTCAGGGACCAGGGTAGACTAGGTATGGGCTTGTGATTATGTAATGACGGGGGGTAGGGAAACGGACAAGTGAGCCCTAGTCTACCCGCCACTCTGTCCCTGCCTACTTGCAACGACCCGCCCTAGGCGACGGGGTACAACTGGGCGGCGGTCCCTGCACTCAGTAAGTGCACGACAAACACGACAAACATACAAGGGAATACACGCAAGGGAAAGGGGCAGTTGCCCACAGCAACACCGTGAGCAACCAGAGTGGTGAACGAGCTGAGTCAAGCCAGGAGTGTGCGAGGTACCAAACGAAGAGCAGAAGAGTAGTCAGTAAGCCAGGGTCTGTATGGAGCAGGATCAAAATAGAAGGAGCTGTAGCTGGGCCAGGAAACCACACGAAAAGAATCACAAGCACCGAGGGACAGGAAGGGCAGGCTTAAATAGACCGAGGGCGGGAGCTAGCTGAGTCTGGCCAGGTTGCGATAGGCTCTCCCACTCCTAAGCCTGCCAGCCTGAGTGGTGGAAGCTGGAGTCAGTCTCAGGGATGTAGATTCAGGTGCTGACTGATTAATTATGGGAGTTAACCCTGAAGCTGTGCCTGGCAGATCCTTTACAGTTTGCTTCTGTTTTTTTGTGTTGCTTGAGAAAAATCAGGGAATAAAATATACTCATTCCCATTATAGGTTAAAGATAGCTCTCTCACTTTACTCAAAATAGCTTCTTTGTCTGTATACATGAGCATTTAATATAGTATGGGTCTAGGTGGCATAGCTGAGTGAGGTGGTCTGGATGGGACCTGATGGGTGTGCTGTATTGTAAATAATTTCGAGAGGTTTTCCTCCCCATATTTTCCTTCACCCAGGATTAGATAAAGGACAAACAATTTCTATTCTCTGACCATTCTGGGAATCCCAAGCGCCTGATATTCATTCTCCTTGAGCAGTCAATTGTGACTTTTTGGGTCAATGAGTTAGAAGAATTTAAATGCGCCAATATTCCTACTCTGATACCAGCTTTCTTATTTTTGATACATCACCAAAAAATTTATTGCGACATCTTCCTTTAATCCTGCTACCTGCATAGTGGCGTCTTTAATTGAGGAGTTGCAACCCTTTACAGCGACAAGGATATCGCTTAGCGTAGGTTCTTTCCCGGGTGATGAATATTTTTTCTCTAAATGTTATTGCACACCCTCAATGATATCCATAGTTACCTCCTCTGTCCCCTCCAAACTCTGCAGCCTTCTTGTTGCTGCCCTAGGAAGCGTTTCCTGGTCTTTTCCTCCTCTATTTCTCATAGGAAAATTAAGGTAGCGGCCCATTTTATTCTCTCTCTCTCCCCTTACTTTGAGACAATCTGGAGTAGAATCGGCACCCACTGAGCGCCTATATTTAGGAGGTAAAGTGTTTTCATCTTTGTTTTCTTCTTTTTTCCTCGTCATTCTGTTGGAGCAGCAACACTTAAACGTGTTTAAGCTTCCCTATACAGTTGCTCTACTCACAGTATCCTCCCTCTGCTATAACAGGGACAGATCTCTATAACTATCACAGTGACATCAGTAAGTTATCAAAGAGCATGTCATATAGACACCAAAAATGGAAATTATCAAAGGGAACGTCATATAGACGCAGACATTTTTTAATTTTTCACCCAGTCCTTAATGAAGATGTTCCACGGTTGCAGTGTTGTGTCGCGGGAGGTCTCATTGATCAAATCCACAAGGGTACTTGGTAAATTGCAGAGCAGGAATGCAAACAGGGGTTAAGGCATACAACGGTGAAGGCATACAGTGGTAAAAACGTTGTTTCTTCAGCAAATGGTCAGCCCATCCAGTGCAGAGGAAAGAAAGGGGGAGTATATTAGTCCAGGAGTAACTGGGGGATTTCTTCCTGAAGTAACGTCAACACAGAGGAAAATAGTTCCTTGAGGCCGTTTTGCTACAGTACAAATGGCTATAGCCCCCAACATTATCTTCTCCCACAGTCCGGCAACAAGTAGCCCAACAGCCCCAACAAAGAAGGGGAGCCACACCACTTCTCACCTGACACGGATTGCCAAATGGTCAGGAGCAGGAGAACCAGGACGATGTCTCGCTTGCTGATCAGGTTCACTTTCAGCGCGTCAGGGGAGAGGGAGAAAGCGGTGCCAAGCTGACCCACGCCACAGCTCACCCCACAGGAGTCTCAGGAAACGAAAAGCACATGGAGGACTCAGAATGCTAGGCCTGGACTGGACCCCCTACCACCAACCAGGAACAGGACGATCCACCTTGGGTCCCGCTTCCAGCGTGCCATAGGGGAGGGAGAGAAATCGTTCATCAGCTGAGGAAAAACATCCGTGTTTGTTTTTCTTTTTTCTTTCGTTCTTAGGAGTATGAAGGTTCGAGTATGGAATGTTAGGGGAGTTAATGATAGGTTGAATAGGTTGGCTATATTTAATGCACTGAGGGATCACCTTCCTACCATTGTGTGTCTAGTGGAGATACAACTTATTATGGAAACAATAGGTATATTATATGATCGTTGGGTGGGGAAGTTACCATTCGGTATACACATCTTATTTACATAGGGTAAGCGTACTAACCGATTATAGATTAACTGTGAAATTGATAAGGTAAAAATAGATGAAGATGGACAATACGTGTTCTTGCAGTGTGTAACAGTGGAAATCTCGTGGATTCTAGTCGCGGTATATATTCCTCTTCCATACTCCTCCAAAGCGTTATTTTTGATTAAAATGTTTTTTTTTTTCAGATAAGTTGGATGTCTCTGTGCTTTTATTGGGTATTTTAATAATGTATTAGATACTGGAATGGATAGATGTAAAGCAGGAAATGTCCCTTCCCCTAGTGAATCAACTAATGAGGGAAGTGAGCTTTTGTGATCCCTGGAGAGTGAAAAATACAAATAAAAGTCAATATTTATGCTTTTCAAAGGCTTTTAATACCATGTCTAGGATGAATCTAGTATTTGCAGGTCAGGGCAGGTCACTTATCATCCCAGAGTTTTTTCGCACCACTACTCCGTGTCAGCTATCCTCCCTCTTGGCCCATTAAAAATTTCTAGGGAAATTAAAATTAACCCACACTGGCTATCTATTATTAAGGAGCATTCCTCGATCTCAAATGAAATTAGAGTAGAATATGCTTTTAGCGTCATCTCTCTGGGTTAATACAGCCATGTTCTCTTGACATAGATAATGTATGAGATTGGCACCCCCATTAAACTGCTGGCGAATCTAGTTTAAGCCCAACAAGGGGCCAGATACATAGGAGCAGTCAAGAGCAGGGATGGTAGACTGATGAATGAAAAGATTTTGCAGACATTCATGCAATATCATAAGAAGGTTTATTCAACCCAGCTAGATGAGGAAAAGTATCCAAGATTATTTAGCAAGCATTACTTCACCCCAGTTCAAGAAACAAGAATAAGAGTTACTAGAGGCCCCATTGAATATTGCAGAATTGAGGGAAGCCATGAACTAAGCAGCAAAAAATAAAGCACCAGGTACAGATGGCGTCCCATCTGAGCTCTAAGTTATATGAAGGAGAGATAGCGGGACACCTCTTGTCTTCATTTAACATGGCATTTGAGGAAGGGCAATTACCCCCCTCCATACAAGAGGCTAATATAGTTTTGATCCTTAAAAAGGTTGTCCAGTTTTTATTTATTTGTTTTACTTATTTGTAGAATAGGAAATTATATTGTTTTCTAATATACTTGTAATAAAAATTCTGCTCACATACATTTATTATAGTGCTTGTGGCCCTCATCAAAGTAGAATGGTATAGCCCACAGATTAGTAGTGTGTAATGCATCCACTGGCATAACTGAATATGACTAAACATGGCGTTAGTCATGTGACCCAAACCCCCTCCAAAAAAAAACCACTCTCTCTTTCTCTATCTCTCTCTCTCTTTCTCCTTCTCTCTCTCTCTTTCTCCTCTCTCTCTCTCTCTCTATCTCTTTCTCTCTCTCCTAATTCTGCAAAATGGATCAGTCTGTTGTATGCCAATCTCCGAGCAAGAATTATGCTAAGCGGACTTACCTCTGAATACTTTCAACTTCACAGAGAAACTAGAAAGGACTGAACTCTATATCCCTTCCTATTTTCTCTTATTATAGAGCCATTGGCTCAATACATTACAGGAAAGAAGAAAGAGGTGATGATCCAGCGCTTGTTAAACTTTTAAAAATGAAACATTAGTTTCAATTTTATTCAAAATTCTTAAGAACAGGAGATAGCTTCCAGGTACAGGGAGGTAAATCGGGGATGTTTTCCTACGCGTAGGAAAACATCCCCGATTTACCTCCCTGTACCTGGAAGCTATCTCCTGTTCTTAAGAATTTTGAATAAAATTGAAACTAATTCTTTCATTTTTAAAAGTTTAACAAGCGCTGGATCATCGCCTCTTTCTTCTTTCCTGTTTCAACGCCGTGTGTCGTCGCGGCGATCCTGGCGCTGCCCGCAGTCAAATCCTGCTAAATGGTGAGCTGGAGGATTCCTCCTTACATTCTCAATACATTACAACAGACTCATTGATAAGGGAATTTCAACATGGTAGAAAGGAGGAAAAAATTTGTCGTACATTTGGTTCTGTTAGGCCTCATGCACACATCCTTCACCGTTATAACGTCCGTTTAAAACTGATCCGTGTGTCCGTTGTGACATCCATGTGGTTTCCGTTGTCACTCTGCATCTGTTCTGTTGCTCTGTTTTAAATGGACGTTGTGCTTCCGTTTTAAATGGTCCATTAAAATCCATCTTGTGTGTTAAATGCAGGGAACTTTGGCACGCCCTGCCGTTGCTTGGCATGAATCTGTGAACATTTTATTTTTTGCTGATTTTCCTAAATAGTCTATGCAAATGACAGTCAGTATAATCTTCAAGCCATCAACCGTTGGAGTATAATGCAAATTTTATTGAACAAATCTCCTAATAATAACAGATTTTTTTTTAGAAGTAAAAAACTCAAAATGCCCTGTTTCAAATTATTATGCACAACAGAGATCAAAACATTTTAAAGGTTGTAAAGAGAACTAAAATGGTCATTTGTTGAATTTGCAGCATCAGGAGGTCATATTTACAGAAATCAAAAGCTCTTTCAATCAAAAAAAACTTAACAGGCCAAGTTACATGTCAACATATTACCCCTTCTTTGATATCACCTTCACAATTCTTGCATCCATTGAATTTGTGAGTATTTGGACAGTTTCTATTTGAATATCTTTGCAGGATGTCAGAATAACCTCCCAGAGCTTCTGTTTTAATGTGAACTGCCTCCCACCCTCATAGATATTTGGTTGAGGATGCTCCAAAGGTTCTCAATAGGGTTGAGGTCAAGGGAACATGTGGGCCACACCATGAGTTTCTCTCTTTTTATGCCCACAGCAGCCAATGACACAGAGGTATTCTTTGCAGCATGAGATGGTGCATTGTCATGCATGAAGATAATTTTGCTACGGAAGAAAGTGGTCAGTCATAAACTCTACGTACTTTGCAGAGGTAATTTTCACACCATCAGGGACCCTAAAGGGGCCTACCAGCTCTCTCCCCATGATTCCAGCCCAAAACATGACTCCGCCACCTCCTTGCTGACATCGCAGCCTTGTTGGGACATGGTGGCCTTTCACCAGCCATCCACTACTCCATCCATCTGGACCATCCAGGGTTGCACGGCACTCATCAGTAAACAACACGGTTTGAAAATTAGTCTTCATGTATTTCTGAGCCCACTGCAACCGTTTCTGCTTGTGAGCATTGTTTAGGGGTGGCCGAATAATAGCTTTATGCACACTTGCAAACTTCTGGAGGATCCTACACCTTGAGATTCGCAGGACTCCAGAGGCACCAGTGGCTTCAAATACCTGTTTGCTGCTTTGCAATGGCATTTTAGAAGCTGCTCTCCTAATCCTATTAATTTGTCTGGCAGAAACCTTCCTCATTATGCCTTTATCTGAACGAACCCGTCTGTGCTCTGAATCAGACACAAATCTTTTCACAGTACGATGATCACGCTTAAGTTTTCTTGAAATATCCAATGTTTTCATACCTTGTCCAAGGTATTGCACTATTTCACGCTTTTCGGCAGCAGAGAGATCCTTTTTCTTTCCCATATTGCTTGAAACCTGTGGCCTACTTAATAATGTGGAACGTCCTTCTTAAGTAGTTTTCCTTTGATTGGGCACACCTGGCAAACTAATTATCACAGGTGTCTGAGATTGATTACAATGATCGAAAGAGCCCTAAGACACAATACCATCCATGAGTTTAATTGAAAAACTAATAATTAAATGTTTATGACACTTAAATCCAATGTGCATAATAATTTGGAACACGGTGTAATCTGATGAATTCATTTCTCCAATGTATTGAATATGGGGATCTGTCCATGTTTAAATCTGGCTTTCCCCTCCTTTTCACTGTGGATAGTAAGGTTTGGGTCAAGAAATAAATGTAATCATTCATTTGTATTTTTCTACTTTGTCTTAGAAAAAAATAAAATACTCGGGGAACCTCTTTAAGGGGGTTGTATGAGACTAGAAAAAAAAAAAAGTTTGCTCTTTTCCCAGAAGTAGCACTAGCTGAGCTGCAATACCAAACACAGACTATGGACAAGATTGGTGCTGTTTCTGGGGATTATTTCAATTTTATACAACGCCCATTTTTTGGGACTGTACCATTTGTGCATCATGATACATCTTTGAGTAAACATAAGACAGTAGTATTACCAGAAGGCCTATGTAAAGTTACATCAAATGACAAACTGGATATTACCTGTATACACACTATACACATATAAATGGCACCAAGAAGCAGGATGTTAATAGAATTAGGTCAGAAAATTCTGCTTAACTGCATTCATACGGCTGTGTATCACTACTTGGAAGAAATATGCAGAAGTCAGTAATCAGCTGTAAGGCAATGATAGTGACAGCTGATATCACAAGACAAATAACATTCACAGATGTTTACTCAGGAAGACATGGCTGTAGGACCCTTACACAAGGCTTAAAATATGTCATATCTGCAGGGCCAGATTTAGGGTGTCTAGGATATGGAGGGAGCAGTTAATTTATCGGAGCCCTCCACCAACTCCAAACAAAAAATAAAGGCGTCACAAGAATGGGACAAGTATAGTAAGCGCCTGCGACAGGTACCATACAAACTTATTAATGGAGGACCACAGATACCTGAACAAGTCAGAATATTATTTGTGAATTAGTTGTGATTAAAAACAAATATAACTAGCAGTAGTGGAACTGTATGTCCCAGCATGCCTAGATCCACACTATACACAATAACTCCCCTGACGGGGTCATTAAGGGCTCGTCCACATGCTGCATTTTTTCAGTCCAAAATTTCGGATGGGAAAAACGCAGCAGAATACAGTAGCAGCATGGTGGGTGAGATTTAGCAAATCTCATCCACATGCTGCGTAAAAATTCCAAGCCGAAATTGACCTATGGTGCGTATTTTTCGGACCACAGCATGTCAATTCCTGCTGCGGAATGTGGATAGAATTGCTGCGTTTTCAAAGGAGATGTCACCATCTCCTTGCATTCGGAAAAATACAACAATTAAGCACCATTTCTGCCATAAAAAATGCAGGAAATTGTGTGTTTTTGCCGAAGCGGAATGTCTGCGTTTTTCAACGGAATTCTGTTGTGTGTGGACAAGCCCTAATGGGGGAAGGACCAGCACGGGGAGGACCGACCGGCCTTCGATTAGACGGCACCCTATGCAAACCGCTATTTTTGCGCTCCTTTCTTAAAAAAATAATTGGATTATAAGAAAATTGCTGGCAAGCAGAATTCTATGCTACTCCTGTTGCCTAAAGGTTACTAGCAATTTAATTACATATATATAGCACCAGAACAAAGCTCAGTACATATATACAGCACCAGAACAAAACTCAGTACATATATACAGCACCAGAACAAAGCTCATAACCTATATACATTACCAGACCCAAGCTCATAACATAAATACAGTACCAGAACAAAGCTCAGTACATATATACAGCACTACAACAAAGCTCAATACATAAATACAATACCAGAACTAAGCTCAGTATATATATACAGCACCAGAACAAAGCTCATTACATATATTCAGAACCAAGCTCAGTATGTAAATACAGCACCAGAACCAAGCTCATAACATGAAACCATGCTCAGTACATAAATACAGTACGAGAACAAAGCTCAGTACATATATGCAGCACTAGAACTAAGCTCAGTACATATATTCAGAACCAAGCTTAGCACATACAGTATATACAGCACTATAACCAAGTTCAGTACATAAATACAACACCAGAACCAAGCTTAGTGTCACGCTCTCGGAGTATGCGGACCCACTAGGCTGCTCCACCGTAGCGAAGAGGCAGCAGGCCAACTCACAGTCTATGCTAAGTCTTGTGGAAGAGGTTCATAGCACAAGGGTACCTGAGATAGTCCAGACAGCGGCAGGGCTCCAGCACAGATTTGGGCTAGGTGTAGCAGGTTACGCCAAACGTGGCGGATGGCACCGGGGATGACAGATGACAGAAGACGTGGTGTATCCAGCAGGCGGCACAACACGACTCCGATACAAGGCATGCTCAGGAACGAAACACAGCATGGGATACAGGAGATAGGAAGCAGGGCACGGGAACACTTGGAGCAGGAAAACACTTAGGGACCATTTGCAATACGAACATGTACAAAGTACAAAAAACGCTCATGCAAGGAGTGGGAGGGCGAAGCCCTTTTTATAGTCCAGGGTGCACTGGGGATAGGATAGGGAACTTTTAGGGAGTGCGCGCGCTGGCTCTTTAAGGCCGGGACTGAGCGCGCCCTATCACATAGTCCAGGAAGGGAAGGCCGCGCCAGACGGCATCTCCGGGGAGGAGGACGCTGGCAGACGGCCAGGAAGTTGTGGTCGCGGGTGTTCGCCGAGGGTGAGCGGCAGCAGCCATAACACTTAGTACATATATTCAGCACCAGAAGAAAGCTCAGTACATATATTCAGAACCAGAACCAAGCTCAGTACATAAATACAGCACCAGAATAAAGCTCAGCACATACATACAGCACTAGAACAAAGCTCCGTATATAAATACAGCACCAGGACCAAGCTCAGTACAGAAATACAGCACCAGGACCAAGCTAAATACAGCACCAGGACCAAGCTCAGAACATATATTCAGAATCAAACCAAGCTCAGTACATAAATACACTACCAGAACAAAGCTCAGTACATATATACAGAACCAGAACAGAGCTCAGTACATATATACAGAACCAGTATCAAGCTCATACATAAATACAGCGCCAGAATACAGCTCAGTACATAAATAGAGCACCAGGACCAAGCTCAGTACATATATTCAGAATCAAACCAAGCTCAGTACATATATATACAGAACCAGAACTGAGCTCAGTACATATATACAGAACCAGTACGAAGCTCATATGTAAATACAGCGCCAGCACCAAGCTCCGAACATACATACAGTACCAGAACCAAGCTTAGTACATATATACAGAACCAGAACAGAGCTCAGTATATATATATACAGAACCAGTACCAAGCTCATACATAAATACAGCACCGGAACATAGCTCAATACATACATACAGCACCAGAAGCAAGCTCAGTGCATAAATACATCACCAGAACCAAGCTCAGTACATATATACATTACCAGAACAAAGCTTAGCACATATATACAGCACTAGAAGTAAGCACGTGTAATGACTGCGGTCACGGACGTCCGGCATCTTCCACTTACCGGCAGCTGCAACTGCAGATCTCTGAAGACTTGCCGGCATCTCCTTCCTCAGAGATGCAGGCACGAACTGCTCTCCTTATCGGCTGATGCCCGTAGGGTGCGCTCGCCCCCGCTCTTAAAGGGCCAGCGTGCGCACCAGGAAATCCTTCCTCAACCTATCCTCTGACACTTGGAACCTTAAAAGGAACTTTACCCACTCCTTCCCTGCCTGAGCAATGTTGTGTCTTCCCTACGTTTGTCTTGCAAATGGTTCCTTAGCTGTATCCTGAATCTTGTTTCCTGTATCTGTTTAGTTCTAGTGCCTAAGTCGAGTGTCCGAGACGACTTCACCATCTGTGTCGGGTGCCCATGCCAAACCAAGTTTCCAAGACAACTTCACCATCTGTGTCCGGTGCCCGTGCAAAGCTATGTGTCCGAGACGATTTCACCATCTGAGTCCAGTGTCCTAGCCAAGTCCAGTGTCCAAGACGACTGCACTACTCCAGTCTGGTGTCCTAGCCAAACTTCATTATCCTGCACAGGCCTGCTACCCCCTAACTGTCCGGAATATACCCACTTCTGACCTTCCAGGGCCAGGGCCTGGATCTTCAATGATAATCTGGGCCTGCATATCTTTTATATTCTGTATGGAAGTAACAAAAGCTATGACTCTCTTTTTATAACTTCAAGCACAATAAGTTGCGGAACTTTATAATGCACATCATGTTCCAATGAGTCGAGTTATTCAAGACTGAGGCTGCATGTTAGTGTGTGTATAAATAAGCACTGCAGCTTCATACCGGCCTCCAACATCTCAAATGCATTGGAACAAGATGTACATTACAAAGTCCCATAACGTTTTGTGCCATTTACTGGCCAGAAGCAAAGCTTGGTCATTTACTTCAATAGTGTGGCATAAGGCATGGTGTAGGAAAGAGAAATATAAAAGTTCCTTATATATTTGTAAAAAGAAACTGTCCTCTCTTTCTTCTAGATTGTGGCAGATGCATTACTCTGAACCAGTATAAAGAACCCACTCACAGCAATCTAAAATATCGAAATAATGCAAACAGAACACAGCACGTTTAATTCAATTGTCATTTATTTATCCATACATTCAAAGTTTGCTCTGCTGTCATGGCAGTGGATCAGATCTGCAGAGTAAGGCTTTGTTCAGGTAAGGGATCAGTTTACACTGCCTTCAAAGCTAGGACTACATGGCAACTTCTGGTCACCTGGAAGTAGGGGTAAGATTGTGGCCTTATTAATTCCCTATTGTTTTCTTATGCCGAAACAAGGTCACGGGCCACTTTCCGATCATTGTAAAAAATTCTGACTGGGTGATGTTGCAGTAATGCCGCAATTTTAACACAACTTGTTAATCAAAAATCCCCATGTAATCTTAAAAAATCCTGGCTGGAAGGGAATGACAGACTGTTCTCCATCAATATCAAAAGATTCTGTCAGTGGCTCCTTAGAAACAGACAACAAGCTGTTAGGCCCCATGCACACGACCGTGTTTTTGCGTCCGCAATTCCCCCGCAAATCCACGGGAGAATTGCGGACCCATTCATTTCTATGGGCCCATACACACTATCCGTGTTTTCACGGGTCTCCGCATGTCCGCAAATCCGTGCCGCAGAAACTCAGGACATGTCTTATTACGGGCCGCAAATTCGATGCGGACATGCCAATAGAAGTCAATGGGCCCGTGGAAATTGCGGATACACCTCCGTGTGTCATCCGCAGTTTGCGGAAATGTTGCTAGGCGACGACCGGGAATGAGTTCTGTCGTCATCCTGTTTTACCTAGGCTTTTTTTTTTTAATCCGCATTTTGCGGATTACATACGGATGAACTGCGGATTACATACGGATGAACTGCGGATTACATTTCACGGAACACGGTCCTGGAATTTGCGGACCAGAAAAACACTACGGTCGTGTGCATGAGGCCTTAGGCTATGTTCACAGGGAGCAATTTTTGTGTCCTAACCCGTTGCAAAATTCTGCCTCCCATTCATTTCAATGGGAGGCAGACGCTTCTTTTTCCCGCTAGCTGATTTTTTTCAGCAAGCGGATGAAACAGGCGTCATGCCTGATCTTCGGGCGGATTCCGCCCAAACCTCCCATTGAAGTGAATGGGAGTAGGAATCTTCCTGCTAATGGCAGGAATAATATTGCAGCAGGTTTTGCGGCGGGAACCACCAAGCAAAACCCGCTATGTGAACCTAGTCTTACTGTGAATCTTGACAAAGTGTCCGTTTTTAGGCTAAGGAGATTACATTTTTTATTTATTTAATTTCAGACTGAAAAAAATGTGATTAGTTTAGGCATCAGTTTTCCTGACAGTAACCACGTATAAGTGTGAACAAGCTCTAAGACGGAAGAATGCTGAACACCTAAAGAGGGCCTTCCTCCTTTCACATTACACCAGTCATATCACTTTCCAATGTTCATTGATACATACCTGACAATGTTATAGCTTTTAGTAACTAAATATATAACCTGATGTTAGTCTTCAAAATGCAGCTCCACTTCTGGGCTACTTAAGCCATTTTGCAGAACATCATATATGATGTGTTTTGTTTTTTGCTCTCAGCCCTTTTTGGTCCTGGTGGATTCTAGTGCTAACAGCAGAAATCCAGCACACAATAAGTCCAAGAGCTAACAGTCTAATTTCGCAAGCCCATATAATTCCTTTCTATGGTAGGAAACTATCAGCAATTGCTAATGCTCTTGCTGACAGATTCTCATGTGTACCAAAAATGCTGACATCTGGTTCAAAGGAGCGATAAAAACAGATTGCCCCTCTTCACATGCCCCGTGATAAAGGTCATGGAGCTAACTGTAGAGAAGAGCACATTATTGGCCCTATTCGAGTTATGCCAATTCGCAAATTGGTTTGTGATTCGCTGGCCATTAGCCCATGTGATATTTGCTTCTGGAGAATTTAACAAAATAATAGACAAAACAATTCTCTTATTGTATTCTATGGAGGGTTAATCTGTGAATAGGCTGATTGGGTAAAACGATTCACTCATCACGACTGCACCGACAACTTGTAAAATAAAAGAATAGAAGGAGTGTGCCCTCATCTATGATATTACCTTCAACAGTATATTTTTTAATTAAAAAATGGAGCTTCACTTTAAAGGAATTGTCCTCCTGTTGTTTCTTCTGCCCCGATCTCCGGTGCCAGGGTCGCTGCTCAACTCTGATTAAAATCATGTGAGAGCCTTCGTTCAGACTAATAATAGAAACAAAACGAACGCAAAACCAAAAATAACCCATGAAAATTATTATCAGTGGGTTTATACATAACTGAGAGGAGAACAGTCAAAAACATTATAGACAAACACTTTTGCTAGCCCATAAAGATGAATAAACCTTTTTCAATTACCTTATTCCTATACAGAGGTATTATTGTTTCAGGTTACAGGTCTGATGCCTTCAGCTGCTCTGCTATAGTTCCCCATTACAACAATTCCTGCCCTGTGTCCTGGTGATTTAGTGTTGGCATATGGACATTTTGTGGATCCAAATTTCCATTGACATCAATGTCCAAATGCTAACTATTTAAGGCAGTTAGGAGGTGGGCAATGATGTGGATGAAGACTTTAATCATTAAAATTTACCCCCCTATAAAAAACAACTACCAAAGTACAAGGCAGAAAGTGTTGTCATAGGGACACTGCAGAAAAATGATAGCAGCCTTCCCACATCTGTAATAGTAAAGGGACATTGATATAAAGCTTGTTATATAAAGCTAGTTCTCCTTTAATTATTCAAAATGGCTCCAATTACTGTCAGTTTCTATGAAATGCAAGCTGGTGCAGAGTAATATATTTTACACAATTCATCAAAAAAAGTAAACTTTTTCTTTAAATGTTTTTTTTCTACTGCTAGGAAATTGCCATTAAATAATTGTTTCTCTTTGAAATGTTTTACAGCATATAAAAATATCAGGTTTGGTTTTCAAATGCAAAATTATCTATTCTAAATATTTTTAAATTTAGGATTGGTCTGGATTTGGATTATATTTGTAGCCTCTTACAATTTTATACAGTGCCCACCAAAAGTTCCGAAGCACCCTCATAACTTTTGAACAGCTCAAGGTAGAGGGTTGAAATTTGGTGGGATTTAATGGGGTCATAAAATCTACCAGTTAACGCCCCAAAAAAACACCCCCCCGGTGTTAGCATTACCCAAAATGTACCGCACGGGTAAAATCCTATATGTGTGTGGGCGCATGTGCGTGTGTGTGTGTGTGTGTGAGCTTGGGAAAGTCACATCAATGTGACTTTAAATTACGTATTATTCCAATCGGTCTCGGCGATACAAAATGGACCTTGTCTACGATTAGACAATCGGAGATAACATGATAACATACAATAACATGATTTCATGTGTACACATTTCGGTAGTCGCTTGTGAATTTCAGAGAGCGCGAATTCGGAGAGTAATTTTCATTTTTGTACATTTCTATTGTCATATCACAAAATGCATTTGACCAAAACGGAAAGGATCACTTTATTGATGAGAGGGT
Organism: Rhinoderma darwinii; assembly: GCF_050947455.1. NCBI lineage: Eukaryota > Metazoa > Chordata > Amphibia > Anura > Rhinodermatidae > Rhinoderma > Rhinoderma darwinii. The sequence continues at coordinate 563,824,402 of NC_134687.1, read as the reverse complement.
ATGGCGAAGAAAAAATAAGATCCTATCAAGAAGTAGCGGCTTTATTCAATGCCACTTATCCTATCCGTGATCCAATTTCATTGTCAACTGTTAAAAGAACTGTTCACTGTTTTGAAATAACCGGTTCAATTAAAGACGCACCAAGATCCGGAAGACCCAAACATGCTAGTAATGATGAAAAAGCTTTAGATGTTCTGCTCACTATACATGATAATCCTCATACATCTGTCTCGAGTGAAGCACAACAAAATGATATCAGCGCCACATCAGTCTGTTGAATTCTGAAGAGGCATCATTATCATCCTTATAAAATACGTCTAGTTCAGGAGCTATCCGAAGAGGATTATGACAGAAGAGTGGAATTTTGCGATACAATGATGACACGATTTGGTGCTAATCATCAGATTTTCAACTGGGCCTGTTTTTCGGATGAAGCTACGTTTGAACTAAACGGTTCTGTAAATCGACAGAACATGAGGTATTGGGCAGACGAAAATCCACATCGGATGAGAGACAGTCATACCCAGTAGTAGAGATGAGCGAACCGGGACAACCGAACCCAGTTTCGGTCCGAACATCAGGAAAAGTTCGGTTCGCAGCGAATCCGAACTTCACCGGGTTCGGCCGAACCCGTTTTGAACGAACCCGGTCAAAAATATTATACAAATCGGCAGCCACTTGCCTCTATCAATCACTGATAGAGAAAAGAGGCTGCTGATTAAAAATAAAATAAAAAGCATTTCATACGTACCCGGTCGTTGTCTTGGTGACAAGTCCCTCTTCTTCCTCCAGTCCGACCTTCTTTTCTGACGCGGCAGCCTGTGATTGGCTGCAGAGGTTTTTGCAGCCTGTGATTGGCTGCAGAGGCCTCTGCAGCCTGTGATTGGCTGCAGCGGTCACATGGGCTGTAACGTCACCCAGGCAACGGCCAGGAGACCGGACTGGAGGAAGCAGAATGTTCTCGGTAAGTATGAACGTCTTTTTTTTTACAGGTTGATGTATATTGTGATCGGTAGTCACTGTCCAGGGTGCTGAAACAGTTACTGCCGATCAGTTAACTCTTTCAGCACCCTGGACAGTGACTATTTACTGACGTCGCCTAGCAACGCTGCCGTAATGACGGGTGCACATATGTAGTCACCGCCTCATGCACACGACCATAAAAACACCCGTTATTACGGGTCGTAATTACGACCCGAAATAGCGGGCTCATAGACTTCTGTTAGCCACGGGTACCTTCCCATTTTCTCACGGGAAGGTGCCCGTGCCGTTAAAAAGATAGAACATGTTCTATTTTTTTATTTTTCGGGCTGTGCTCCTATACTTTATAATGGGAGCACGGCTCGGAAAAACGACCGGCTGCCCGTGGCCGGCCGTGCTCATCTCCTGAAATACTCTGTGCTGCCTTAAACTCTGTGGACAGGGCAGGATCCTGTTTCTTTTAAATGCTGCTGGGGAATCCGCTCGATCCACTATATAAGGCTGCGCTACAGTGCAGCATTTAAAAGAAACAGGATCCTGACCTGTCCACAGAGTTTAAGGCAGCACAGAGTATTTCAGGACATGAGCGTGCAGATTCAGTGCTGCTGTGAACTCTGCTCTTACCATTACGTAGCTCTCAGTCTGTTACCTCTCCTCCACTCCTGTCCTCGATAACACCTTCACATGATTGGCAAGTCACCACGTAATGGTAAGAGCAGAGTTCACAGCAGCACAGAGTATTTCAGGAGAGGAGGGTGCAGATTCTGTGCTGCTGTGAACTCTGCTCTTACCATTACATAGCTCTCAGTCTGTTACCTCTCCTCCACTCCTGTCCTCAATAACACCTTCACATGATTGGCAAGTCACCACGTAATGGTAAGAGCAGAGTTCACAGCAGCACAGAGTTTTTTAGGAGAGGAGGGTGCAGATTCTGTGCTGCTGTGAACTCTGCTCTTACCATTACATAGCTCTCAGTCTGTTACCTCTCCTCCACTCCTGTCCTCAATAACACCTTCACATGATTGGCAAGTCACCACCCCGCACAAGATCCGCACGCTCATCTCCTGAAATACTCTGTGCTGCTGTGAACTCTGCTCTTACCATTACGTGGTGACTTGCCAATCATGTGAAGGTGTTATTGAGGACAGGAGTGGAGGAGAGGTAACAGACTGAGAGCTACGTAATGGTAAGAACAGAGTTCACAGCAGCACTGAATCTGCACGCTCCTCTCCTAAAATACTCTGTGCTGCTGTGAACTCTGCTCTTACCATTATGTAGCTCAGTCTGTTACCTCTCCTCCACTCCTGTCCTCAATAACACCTTCACATGATTGGCAAGTCACCACCCCGAACAAGATCCGCACGCTCATCTCCTGAAATACTCTGTGCTGCTGTGAACTCTGCTCTTACCATTACGTGGTGACTTGCCAATCATGTGAAGGTGTTATTGAGGACAGGAGTGGAGGAGAGGTAACAGACTGAGAGCCACGTAATGGTAAGAGCAGAGTTCACAGCAGCACTGAATCTGCATGCTCCTCTCCTGAAATACTCTGTGCTGCCTTAAACTCTGTGGACAGGTCAGGATCCTGTTTCTTTTAAATGCTGCACTGTAGCGCAGCCTTATATAGTGGATCGAGCGGGTTCCCCAGCAGCATTTAAAAGAAACAGGATCCTGACCTGTCCACAGAGTTTAAGGCAGCGCAGCACAGAGTATTTCAGGAGAGGAGCGTGTGATTGGCTGCAGAGGCGGTCACGTGGGATGAAGCATCATCCCTGGAGGCCGGCCTTCTGACGTCATCCTGACGTGCGTGACCGCCGCTACAGCCTATGATTGGCTGCAGCGGCGACATGGATGAAACGTCATCGCTGGAGGCCGGTCAGGAGGAATGTAAGTATGAACGTATTTATATATTTTTTTTATTACATTAAAATTGCAGCTCATTAACTCTTTCAGCACCCTGGACAGTACCATGCTCGGCGCACGGAAATTACAGGTTCGGTCCGAATCGAACTTTTTCGTGAAATTCGGCGAACTAGCCGAACCAAACTTTTCATAAGTTCGCTCATCTCTACCCAGTAGCCTCAGAAGGTTAACGTTTGGGCCGGAATATTGCTCAATCATATTGTCGGACCGTTTTTCATTGAAGGAAACATAAATGCAGAAAATTACTGCAATTTGCTAAGAAACCAAGTGATACCGGCTATTCAAAATATTGCTGGAGAAGCTTTACGCAATGTTTGGTATCAGCAGGATGGAGCTCTGGCTCATTTTTCTCTGCGAGCTTGAAATCTTCTGAACGATAATTTTCCTGATCAATGGATTGGTAGAAGAGGCCCGATAGAATGGCCACCGAGATCACCAGAGCTGACCCCATTAGACTTTATTTACTGGGGGTATTTAAAAAGTAAAGTCTATGAGACTAGGATCGCAAACTTAGACGAGCTGCGGGAAAGAATAGTGAACATTTCAAATTTAATCACGCTAAATGTTATAAATAACGTTATCGACACGTTTTACGTTCGCTTAGGACACTGTCAAGTTGTTGAAGGACATCAGTTCGAACATTTGATTTAATACAGTAATTGTTATGTATGGCAAGGGGACTCACATTAATCTAGCACCCCGATGAGATGTAAATCCGACCGTGCGACCTCTGCGCGGTACATTTGAGGGTAATGCTAACATTTTAGGGTAATGCTAACATTGGCGGTATCCGATAATGAAGATGATAACTTTAACGTTAAATATCTCAGCGAAAAAAAAATCCTATCTCAAAATCGTTTGCAGCTTCGTTTTAGGATTGAAAAGAGCTTTCAAATGAGCCCCCACTCGACCCCCCGTGCCATTTAAGATTTTGCTGCCCCCGTCCTCGGGTGTTTTTTTTTGGCGTTAACTGGTAGATTTTATGACCCCATTAAATCCCACCAAATTTCGACCCTCTACCTCGAGCCGTTCAAAAGTTATGATGTTGTTCTGGAACTTTTGGTGGGCACTGCATACTAGGACAAGACTACCAGAGACAAGTGACATCCTTTTGTGAAATATAGCAAATTCGTAATATATCGGCTTTACTTTCCAATTGTCCGCCCTCGAAAAAAAATAATTGATTTAATAATCTAAAAAGATCCAAATTAATTTGTCGATTGATTTCTTAATATATCTTTACTGTGGTCAGAGCTCGTTTTTTCTGATACAGAACTCTGAATCTTCTGCATAGATAATACAGTAGAATGAGAAATTTCTGCCTGTCTGCAGTCACCACAAGGGGGAGCATAGGAGCTTACTGTACATTCGATTGCTAAATAAGTATGCCTTAAGCGCCTACACTCCCTCTAGTGGTGGATTCACGCAGCCAGAATTTTATAATTTGACTCTATGTCCATACAGCTCTGTATGAGAAAAATGGAGCATTGACTGCTATAAGGAAGTATTAAGAAATTAATCAGCATAGAAATTTGGACATAAAAACAACATGATGTTAAAAGGTGGAGATTTCCTTTAGGCTTTTCCGATTATTCAGAAAATATATTTATTTTCTCTCATAGTCAAGTTTGTTAAAAAGTCTGAGCGGAGTTCAGTCAGAATATCCGCTTAGTTCAGTTTAACCTTGCTAAGTGTTAATGATCTTTTCCTTAGGATAACAGGAGATATTGGCATTAAGACATCTAATTACATGAATCTACTCTCTTCAAAGAGTTTTGCTTAGGCTTTATTGATCTGAACTACTCACAGTTCTCTATGCAGAGATCAGAAATCCTACCCACTCTCACTGATCCTACCACCATTACTGATAATGTCCAGCTTGCCCTACATAAACCTGGAAGAAAAGCTGAGAAAAACAATTCAAAAACAACCCCCCAGAGAAACCATGTTTGCATAAAAATCAGGTTTGTGCTATGTCGAATATTAACAGTAATTGTACTATTCCCCTATATCCCCGCACACAGTGACTCTGCTATAAAGCAGGGGCTAGTAAACACAAGTTATGGCTTTTAAGCATTTGAACACCTCTGGGAGTTGGGTGCTAGCTCTGCTTGGCAAAATGAGGCAGTTCGATTCCAGTATGAAGGTGAATTTCTCCAGGGGCTTCCAAGGCAAATGTGGGGTGAGCTGCCTCTGTAAACTTGTGTCTAAAGGTGAACAGCAACTGCCCCTTCTGGACATTGTAGAAAGACAGTCTCCCCTTCCTGTAGTCCAGGAGAATCCCGACCCGGACTGGCGGCTCCGTTAAATGAACTTCACTCCATATTTCATTGTGAAGGAATCTGTAAGAAAAGCTGGAAAAGGAAATATCTGCATGTTATAGACAGTACTGTATTATATTCATAGCACTGTCTGATAAAAGGTAGTGTATGTCCTTTTTAGGTTAGACATTATACAAAACTTGTGGCCATATGGTTTACATAAAGGTAAGGCTGGGTTCACACGAGCACATTAACGTCCGTAACGGACGGACGTATTTCGGCCGGAAGTCCCGGACCGAACTCAGTGCAGGGAGCCGGGCTCCTAGCATCATAGTTATGTACGATGCTAGGAGTCCCTGCCTCTCCGTGGAACTACTGTCCCATACTGAAAACATGATTACAGTACGGGACAGTTGTCCTGCAGAGAGGCAGGGACTCCTAGCATCGTACATAACTATGATGCTAGGAGCCCGGCTCCCTGCACTGAGTTCGGTCCGGGACTTCCGGCCGAAATACGTCCGTCCATTACGGACGTTAATGTGCTCGTGTGAACCCAGCCTAAAGGTCATCCTTATTATCATGTAACATTGTCCATGGGCTTTGCTTCTGTGTGGACCTGTGCGTTTCAGAGCCTTCTGAACAAGGGCAATGATGGATGATGTAATCAAATAAATATGTCACATGACTGCATGGACATGACATCACAAGGACAGCCTTTACCCATGACCACATTTCTGGAAACCCCTATAAATGCAACAAATAATAGTTCACCTGTGGTCTATGCACAGTAAATATATGTTTTTATGTGTTTAACCAATGAACAATACAGTACAGCTATTTCCGCAGGGCTTTCATTAATGATGGATCACATCCTCACAATTGTTAAGCCTAAAACCTTTTAAATAACATGATGCCATCCATAGAACCCATTTACTAAGGGGAAATCATGGCCCAGAGCATTTTCTTTTATGTTTATTTATTCTGTTTTTTTGAGAGGCTAGTTTTTCACTAAAGCACATCAGGCACAACAATAACTAGCTCTCATGGGCTCATTTGGCTGCGTTCACTCATCACATTTAAAGGGAAACTCCAGTGAGAATGAAAGTTTTCCATGTAAATTCTCACCTATAATCGTGTTGTGTGATGTCACTGTCTCTTGTAGGTTACTGAATAATAAATTCAGGCAGAATGTGACTGGGCCATTTTAAGGCAACAATCTAGAAATGTACTGGAAGACACCTGCAATTCCGCATAGCCCTGCGTATTCTGCTGTTGTCACTTAGGCCTAATGCATATGACCGTGTGTGCCACCCGAGTCCCGTCTGTGATCCATGGAAAGCTAGGACATGTCCTATCTTTACACGTATCAGAGAGTCTGTTTTCACGCACCCGATTCACCCACTAAAATGAATGGGTCCATGAAAACTATTGGGTGCCACTCGGATGCCATGACCGAGTGGCATTCGGTCATGTGCAATTGGACTAAATCACCCCCTGACTGCCTCCTCTGAATGATGTAAGACTCGCGCCAACCGGTCATTTATGCCCCTCCCTGCAGATGTATCTAACAGATGCAATCTGGCCACGCCAACCTTTCTGATGCCTGGGCAAGTTCTACATTTAAGATGGTGGACAAAAGCTGGAATATTTCTTTGCTTTTGGACTATTTCTGCTTCGGATTTTGCTGCAAATCTGCATCAAAATCTGCATTTGTTGCATCCAAAATTTGATGCAGATTTTGCATGCGAATTTGAACTATGCATTCCTTCCAGGGGCTTCCAAGAATTCGGCAATGAATAAAATCTGTCCTTGTGATGTCATGTCCATGCAGTCATGTGACATACTTATGTGGTTGCATCATTCATCATTGCCCTTGTGCTGAAAATTGTGGTAAAAATCTGCGACACATGCCCAACAGAATTGACATGCTGTGGATTAGAAAATCTGGAGCATGCGCTCAATTGCGCATTTATTTTGTCCATTATATAAGGATAGAGTTTTTAAAGCCCCATCCACATGTCTGTGAATTGCTGTGGATTTTCAGTGCCGTGTAATTTGCTGTGTAACAGAAGTGCAATGTATTTCAATATCTTGTGTTACAAAGCAGACTATTACCTTGTGCAGGAGCTGGAGCACTGCATACACCATGATGTACTGTCTTGTGTTGTGGCAGATTCATCTGGAGAAGGATGAAATGTTGCACCAACGCTGTATGAACTGCATTCTGTAACCATCATCTCCCAGTAATGTTGTCCTTTAGCCGGCAGCAGCTCCCCGAGAATTAAAGGAATTCTGCAAAGATGAAAAAAGGAAATGACGTATCAGCTTCCACAGCCATAGTAACCAGTCTAAATATTAATCCAGCAGATAGAGCAAAGCATAAAAAATAAATTCCTAGACATTTTTCTCACTTAAAATTTTTTCTCCATAATACGCTGCATGGTATCTCACGTGGCTTGGGTACAAAAACATACTAGCCACAGAGGAAGCCCATCGGTGGGTAATAGGCTGCTGGTAATGAGGCATTCTGGAACCATTAGCTTCCTTCAAATATAATGGTATTTATGTTTAATGCAGATTTTGCTGCGGATATACACTGGATTTTATCCATTGCACTTTGACATAATAATGTGCAGGATTTTTCCGCTATGTGTACATGGGCTTTTGAAAACCACTCCGCACACCATACCTATGTCCCAAGGTCGGCAGTTCTGCAATGACTGACTATTCCCACAGCTCTGGTGTATGAATAACTGATCAAGGGACTATACAAGAGAGAGTGTCCATGTTGTTTTTAAATCGCTCTTAGGGCAGATTCAGACGAACGTTGCGTTTTTGCGCGCGCAAACAATGCAGCGTTTTGCGCGCGCAAAAACCATTTGACAGCTGCGTGTGTCATCCGTGTATGATGCGCGGCTGCGTGATTTTCGCGCAGCCGCCATCATAGAGATGAGGCTAGTCGACGCCCGTCACTGTCCAAGGTGCTGAAAGAGCTAACTGATCGGCAGTAACTCTTTCAGCACCCTCGACAGTGAATGCCGAACACAATATACAGCAACCTGTTAAAAAAAAAGAAAAAGTTCGTACTTACCGAGAACTTCCCTCCCGGCCGTTGCCTTGGTGACGCGTCCTTGGTGACGCGCCTCTCTTGACATCGGGCCCCACCTCCCTGGATGACGCGGCAGTCCATGTGACCGCTGGAGCCTGTGCTTGGCCTGTGATTGGCTGGAGCTGTCACTTGGACTGAATTGTCATCCCGGGAGGTCAGACTGGAGGAAGAAGCCGGGAGTTATCGGTAAGTCAGAACTTTGTTTTTTTTTTACAGGTTCGTGTATATTGGGATCGGAAGTCACTGTCCATGGTGCTGAAACAGTTTAACTCTTTCAGCACCCTGGAAAGTGACTATCTCCTGACGTCGCGTACCGGAAATTTTTTTGCCGGGTTCGGTTCGGTTGTCCGGATTCGCTCATCTAAAAAGACACTCCGTTTGGATGTTTGGAAACAGAAAAGCACGTGGTGCTTTTCTGTTTACATTCATCCTTTTGACAGCTGGTGCGCTGTTTCAGTCGGTTCGCACGGAAGTGCTTCCGTGCGACCTGCATGGTTTTCACGCACCCATTGACTTCAATAGGTGCGTGATGCGCGAAATACGCGGAGATATTGAACATGTCGCGTTTTTTGCGCAGCTGACAAACGCTGCGCAAAAAGCACGGACTGTCTGTACTGCCCCATAGACTTGTATTGGTCTGTGCGTGGCGCGTGAAAACCACGCGGCCCGCACGGACCGAATACACGTTCGTGTGAATCCCCCCTTAAGTGTATGTTGTTTCAAATTTTTCCAAGTGTAGAAATATATGGCATTAATATTGCCCACTGAGCAGATCCCCAAAAAAGCTGACATGGGGCAAGGCTTTGTATGCTACATATGTTAATGTTACCAGTTACTTTTGCGACTCGAAGTGGCTTATATGGGATACTCTTCAGTCTTCATGACTTCACACATGCCCCCTTAAATTGCCATGGACTACAGTGTTGAATTGCCTTTTGTTATAACTTACACTCATACTTTATAGATTTTCATAAATATCCATAGATTTCTTTTATGTAGTGGAGCATTAATTCTAGGGGATAATAGCTCCATACATAGGGCACCCGACGGAACTTGTGGCATGGAGGCCATACCGTTTTGTACAATGCACCTTTTATCCGGGTCAATGACCGGGCAAATAAGCGTTCATCGGCTGATCAGATCTTTTATGTGGCCAAAAATTGTTTGCTAGTTGTGTAAACAGGGCGATGTGCAGCTGATATTATTTAAATGTATGGGACGAATGGTTGTTAGGGATTGTTTGTCCCTATACATTAAAGGGAATGTATTACCTATTTTTCCCAATTAAAACTAGATAGTGAAACATATTCTTTTTTTCTAAACTATTTTTATTTTTTCATTGTACATTTTTTGTCTGTTTTGTGTGCATGATTATGGGGGTAGCCATCTTTCCTGAGCTGTTAACAGCATTTAGACATATATTTTACAGCAGCCACATGGACCATAGGAACCTGTGAACAGGAGGTGTCCCATTGACTTCTATGGGACAGATTTCTGCCTTGTGCAGAGGTCACTTTGCAGGGAGAGGGAGGAGGGGAGCTGTGTCTATAACCTATTGTCAATGGTGGATTCTATCTACATATAGAGTAGGTGTTACCTTTCATTGTAATCCTGCCTGTGATGATAATGAGATGACTGCTGAGAAGTGATCTCTACAGAACAGGAAGGGTCAGTCTATTGTGAGGCTCAGTGGCCAGAAGGAAACTGCAAGATTTTAGGATTATTTTTTGATATACTTAATGACATAGAAAATTAAATAAAAAAATAAAAAAAAAATATTGAAAAATATGTTTTAACATAAAAACTTGCTTTAACCCCTTTACGACGAAGGACGGATATATCCGTCCTGTGCAGGAGCTAGTTCCCGCAAAAGGATGGATATATCCGTCCTCTGATCGCGGGGGTACTGCCAGTGCTCCGATTCCGGCAGTTTAACCCATTAAATACCGCTGTCAATAGCGACAGCGACATCTAATGTGTTTGACAGAGGAAGGGAGCTCCCTCTGTCAACCATCGGCGCCCCCGCAAAGAAATCGCGGGTCACCGTCGGGTTTCCATGGCAGCCGGGTGCCTAACAAAGTCCCGTAGTTCTTCCTTCAGCAAATGCCTCCAGCATGGCCTAATAGATTGCCTGTCAGTTTTACACTGACAGGCAATAATGTTTTGGTATACTAAGTATAGATCACATAGTGAAGTCCCTTGGTGGGACTAAAAAAAAAAAAATGTAAAGCAGTTAAATAAATAAGGCCTGTGAAAACAACAAAAATTTTTTTTACAGGCAAAATAAAATAAAACTACTTTTTTTGCCCAAAAAGTGGTTTTATTTAGTAAAAGTGTCAAAACAAATAACACATACACATATATGGTATCCCTGCGATCGTAACAACTTGAACAATAAAATTAACACATTCATTAAACCGCCGGATGAACGGCGTCCAAAAAAAAATGCAAAAAACAACGGCATAATTCTCTCTTTTCTCCCATTCTCCTCATAATTTTTTTAAATAAAAGTTAATCTATAAGTCCTATGTACCCCAAACTAGTACTAATGAAAACTACACCTTGGCTCGCAAAAATCAAGCCTACATACGGCCACATTGACAGAAAAATACAAAAGTTACGGCTCTTGGAATGCGGCGATGCAAAAACAAGTAATTTTTTTCTAAAAGGGTTTTTATTGTGCAAACGTAGGAAAACATATAAAACCTTTACATCTTACCCTTAATCGTGCTGACCCATAGAATAAAGTTAACATGTTATTTACGCTGCATAGTAAATGACGTAAATTTATAACGTGAAAATCAATGCTGGAATAGCTGCTTATTTTCAATTCTCTCCTACAGTAAAGTTAATAAAAGTTAATCGATATATTATAAGCATCTAAAAACGGTGCAATTACAAAATACAACTCGTCCCGCAAAAAACAAGCCCTTATACGGCTATGTCGACAGAATAAAAAAAAGTTACGACTCTTGGAATGCGACCGTGAAAAAGCAAAAAATAATCCTTGGTCATTAACACGCAAAATGGCCTGGTCATTAAAGAGGCTCTGTCACCAGATTATAAGTGGCCTATCTTCTACATAATATGATCGGCGCTGTAATGTAGATTACAGAAGTGTTTTTTATTTAGAAAAACGATCATTTTTGAAGGCGTTATGATCTATTTTAGCTTTATGCTAATGAGTTTCTTAATGGACAACTGGGCGTGCTTTACTTTTTGGCCAAGTGGGCGTTGTGGAGAGAAGTGTATGACGCTGACCAATCAGTGACCAATCAGCGTCATACACTTCTCTCCATTCATTTACACAGCACATAGCGATATAGCTATATCGCTATGTGCAGCCACATACACAAACACTAACGTTACTGCAGTGTCCTGACAATGAATATACATTACCTCAAGCCAGGACGTGATGTCTATTCAGAATCCTGACACTTCGCTAACGTTTCTGTGAGATTTACAGCAAGGCAAACGTAATCTCATTTTAAATGAAATTTTACAGCGTAATCTCGCGAGATTACGCTTGCCTTGCTGTAAATCTCACAGAAACGTTAGCGAAGTGCCAGGATTCTGAATAGACATCACGTCCTGGCTTGAGGTAATGTATATTCACTGTCAGGATGAATGGAGAGAAGTGTATGACCCTGATTGGTCAGCATCATACACTTCTCTCCACAATGCCCACTTGGCCATATAGTAAAACACACCCAGTTGTCCTTTAAGAAACTCATTAGCATAAAGTTAAAATAGGTCATAGCTCCGTCAAAAATAATCGTTTTTCTAAATAAAAACCACTGCTGTAATCTACATTACAGTGCCGATCACATCATGTACAAGATAGACCACTTTAATGTGGTGACAGAGCCTCTTTAAGGGGTTAAACAATAGGTCATTTTCAGATGACACATCCATGTGAATGGAGCTAACGAGTGCTGATCGACGCGCTGTATTGTTGATGAGCACTCGTTTGTTTCGGGCCAGTATCTGGGCTGTGTAAAATCATCTTTAGTCCTAGTCACCTGACAAAACAAACTTTGGATTCATTTGAATTTCGGGAAGAGATGGAGTAAATAAAATGATAATGATTTTGGATCCACTAATATCATAAAAAGACCCAGATTAGGGTGCATGCACATATATCAGTTGCATCCCCATCAGTTTTTTGCCTCTCAAGTGATTACAACTGATGTAAAAACTGATGCAAAAATTTATCAGTTGCCATTAGGCTTTTCACAATTTTTACTACAGAACCATCAGAGAGCCCAGAAGGCTGCTGCTGTTCACTGACCTCACCTAAGATCAAATCTTCAAAGCAGCCTTGTGAACCTGCAAAGATGCCAAACACTAGCCCTAAGTTCAGGGAGTAGATAGTTTTTGGCACCCTTAGGGTAAGGCCACACAGTGCGTGGTTGACGTGGTTTTGCTGCGTTTGAAAACCGCATGTGGTCAACTGCATGCGGTTTTTTGTCTCTGTAAGGCCTTATATCACACGAACGTGTGCGCGCGTAAAAAAGCGTGACCACTAACCCCGATACCCCTGAAGACGCTACGTCGGTAGCGAAACATGTCGGGGGGGCTTTTTTGAATTTTAACCTCTGGTCTTGCTGATTCTCTAGTAATTTAACTTACAGCGTGGTGTTGCGGTCTGCAGTCGCTAGCACCTTGCTTTTTCGAGTGTCTACACATTGCACTATGCTGATTTCAATCAGCAATGGACCAGGAATTTTAACCTTTATGTAGTCTGTTTATGGTCGTCTATACCAAATAAAACTTGTTATTTTAATTTTGGTAGTTGGGAAACAAGGGCTCTGTTTGCCGGCAGGCACTCCATACATTCCGTCCATTATTTTCACGCACCCATTGACTTCAATGGGTGCGTGATGCGCAAAAAACACACAATTATAGGACATGCAGTAAGTTTCACGCAGCGGACACACGCTGCGTGAAAAACACTGAATGTCTGAATGGCACCATTGACTTGCATAGGTCCGTGTGACGTGCATTATTTTCACGCGCGTAAGACGGACGTGAAATACGCTCGTGTGAATTAATGCTGCAGTTCTGTTGCGTTTTTAAAGGAAATAATTGATGGACATAGTTTTCACCTGTGTTGAAGTTTGTTAGGTGCTTCCTGTATATAGTTCATTACAATGCATTGCAGAACTGTTAGCAAGAACGCAAGCAGTTCAGCAACAACTTTTGCAGCGCAGTCATTAACCCCTTCCCGCTCCTGGACGTACTATTACGTCATGGCAGCTGTATCGTTCGCGCTCCATGACCTAATAGTACGTCTCGGGAGTAACGGCCGTTTCGGCCGTCCTCCCGACACATACAGGCGCTGTGACAGCTGCTGTCTTGTTCAGTAGCTGTCACAGCTCCTACAGCGGGGACCGATCGCTGTGTCCCCGCTGATTAACCCCTTAAAAGCCGCGTTCTATAGAGATCGCGGCTTTTTAGGGGTTAAGCTGCCATCGCCGGCCTGCTACGCGATAGCGGCCGGCGATGGTGACTATGGCAACCGGACACCAAACAATGGCGTCCGGCTATGCCATAGACGGAAGCCTAGTGGGTCCTGACAACGTCAGGACCCACTATGCTTGCTGTCAGTGAGTAGCTGACAGTTCTAATACACTGCACTACACATGTAGTGCAGTGTACTAGAATTGCGATCAGGGCCTCCTGCCCTCAAGTCCCCTAGTGGGACAAAGTAATACAGTAAAAAGAAAGTTAAAAGAAGTTGTGTAAAAATAAGAAAATAAAAGTTTTAAAAGTAAAAATCCCCCTTTTTCCCTTATCAGTCATTTATTATTAATAAAAATATATAAACAAACAAATAAACGATACATAATTGGTATCGCCGCGTCCGTAACGGCCTGAACTACAAAATTATTTTGTTATTTATCCCGCACGGTGAACGCCGTAAAAGAAAATAATAATAAACCGAACCACAATCACAATTGTTTGGTCACTTCACCTCCCAAAAAATGGAGTAAAAAGAGATCAAAAAGTTGCATGTACCGAAAAATGGTACTGATCGAAACTACAGTTCGTTACGCAAAAAATAAGTCCTCGCACGGCTTTATTGATTGAAAAATAAAAACGTTATGGCTCTTAGAATAAGGCAACACAAAAAGTAAATGATTGTTTACAAAACGTATTTTATTGTGCAAACGCCATAAGACATAAAAAAAACTATAAACATCTGGTATCGCCGTAATCGTATCGCCACGCAGAATAAAGTGAATATGTCATTTATAGTGCACTAGGTGCTTCTTTGCTTCTAGGGCTTGTGTTTTAGTCCATGAGCGCAGTAGGGCCACATGTGGGACATTTCTAAAAACTGCGGAATCTGGACAATACATATTTAGTAGTGTTTCTCTGGTAAAACCTTCTGTGTTACAGAAAAAAAATGAATAAAATTGAAATTCAGCAAGAAAAATGAAATTTGCAAATTTCACCTCCACTTTGCTTTAATTCCTGTGAAATGCCTGAAGGGTTAAAAAACTTTCTAAATGCTGTTTTGAATACTTTGAGGGGTCTAGTTTTTAAAATGGGGTGTTTTATCAGGGTTTCTAATACATAGGCCCCACAAAGCCACTTCAGAACTCAAGAGGTACCTTAAAAAAAAAGGCTTTTTAAATTTTCTTAAAAATATGAGAAATTGCTGTTTATGTTCTAAGCCTTGTAACGTCCAAGAAAAATAAAATAATGTTCAAAAAATGATGCCAATCTAAAGTAGACATATGGGAAATGTGAACTAGTAACTATTTTGGGTGGTATAACCGTCTGTTTTACAAGCAGATGCATTTCAATTCTGAAAAATTCAATTTTTTCAAACTTTTCTCTACATTTTGCAATTTTTCACCAATAAACACTGAATATATCGACCAAATTTTACCACGAACATGAAGCCCAACGTGTCACGAGAAAACAATCTCAGAATCGCTTGGGTAGGTTTAAGCATTCCGACGTTATTACCACATAAAGTGAAATATGTCAGATTTGAAAAATGGGCTCTGAGCCTTAAGGCCCAAACTAGGCTGCGTCCTTAAGGGGTTAACTGCATGCAGTCGGACATTATGAAGATGCAGTTAACTGCACAAAACACACATTGTAATATAACAGCAGCAGTCTGTCCATAACAAACATTTCACCATCGACTTCTATTGAAAAATGACTTGCTGCGGTTTAAAAACACAACATAAGTGAACCGTGACCGCAGCGTGTGACCCTACAGCTACCCAATCCCACACCACACTGGGATTGCTGTTGTTTCTATTCACACAACAGTGTCCGGGTGTCGGACGTTAAAAATGTCAGTCTCGGTCTGTTTTGCATCCGTTCCGTGTCCGTGTTTCCGTTTTTGACGAATTTTTAAAAACAGATGAATTTTATGTGTAGTTAATGCCACAGTGCCCTCTGTAGATAATGCCACAGTGCCCTCTGTAGATAGTGCCACACACCCCCGGTAGATAATGTCACACCGCCCCCTGTAGCTGGCGGCTCACTGCTCTCTGTATATAGTGCCACACAGACCCTGTAGATAATGCTGCAGTGCCCTGTAGATAGTGCCACACACCCCCTGTAGATAATGGCGCAGTGCCATCTGTAGGTAATGCCACAGTACCCCCTGTAGATAATGCCACACAGCTCCCTGTAGATAGTGCCACACAGACCCCTGTAAATAGCGCCACATAGCCCCCTGTAGATAGCGCCACAGAGCCCCCTGTAGATAGCGCCACACAGCATCCCCGGTAGATAGCGCCACCAACACCCCGGTAGATAGCGCCACTGACGCCCCCCTGTAGATAGCGCCACCCACGCCCTCTGTAGATAGTGCCACCCCCACTGTATATAGCACTACCCCCTTCCCCTGTAGTTAGCGTCACTGTAGCTCCCTCTAGCAGCGGAATTCCCGACCAGAGCATTGCCAATGCTGAATTCTCTCCAGGAAGAGGAGCCCCTAATGCCACAGTCCATATATGGACAGTGATGTCAGGGGTTACCTCTAGAAGCGGAATCTCCAGCCAGAGTGTTGCCGACGCTCTGCTGGCAGGGGATTCCACTCCAGGAGTAGCCCCTGACTTCACTATCCATACATGGACTGTGGCATCAGGGGTTCCGCATGGAGAGAATCCCTGGCCACAGCATCGGCAATGCTCTGGCCGCTGCTAGAGAGAGCTACAGCGGCGCTATCTACAGGGGGGTAGCTCTATATACAGGGGGGTTGAGCTATCTACAGGGGGGCATGTGTGGCACTAAATTAAGCTCCTGCTGCCCGGCTAGAGCGTCAGCAATGCTCCAGGAGTAGCCCCTGACGTCACTGTCCATACATGGGCTGTGGCATCAGGGGCTCCTCCCCTCCTGGAAAGAATCCCCGGCTACAGCATTGGCTATGCTCTGGCCAGGGATTCCGCTGCTAGAAGGAGCTACAGTGGTGCTATCTACAGGGATGGGGTAAGACTATACACAGGGGTGGGGTAGCGCTATCTGCAGGGGGGCATGGGTGGCACAAAATTTTGCTCGGCAGCACCCAGCGTTCATCTGGCTACAATGTATTAAGATAGGATACGGCGCTGGATGATCATGTGAGCGAGCGTCCGTGAGCTCTCTCGTCTCTCCCATCCTCACCTGTTCAGAGCATGGTGTTTGCTGCAGGTATGCGGTGAGGTTCGGCGGGACTCAGTATGCACAGGCAAGTTTGTTGTGGGACTCTGGTGGCTGTTTGATGGGGCTGGAGGAGTATGCTGGAAGTGTATGCCAAGTGGGACACTACGGAGAGCTACCTGCTTCCTTATTAACTGCGGTGTTTGCTTAAGATTCCTAGGCGTTTCTTATGCTAATCTCATTGTACTGCATTTACTCATCACTCATTGTGTGCCTCCATTACTGCTAAACTCCTCCAGCAATGTACAATTCCTCCATTGCTGATGAGTTCCTCCATTGTGGCTGAGCTCCTTCATTGCTGCTGGTTTCTTTCATTTGCTCTGGAGCCCCTCCATTGCTGCAGAGTTTCTCCATTGTTGCTGAGTTCCTCCATTGTTGCTGAGTTCCTCTACTGCTGCAGAGTTCCTACATTGCTGCAGAGTTCCTACATTGTTGTGGAGTTCCTCCACTGCTGCAGGATGCCTTCGTTGCTGCTGAGATCCAACATTACTGCAGAGTTCCTCCACTGCTGCAGAGTTCCTCCACAGATGCTGAGTTCCTCCATCGTTGCTGAGTTCCTCCATCGTTGCCGAGTTCCTCCATCGTTGCCGAGTTCCTCCATCATTGCGGAGATCCTCCATCATTGCTGAGCTCCTCTATCGCTGCTGAGTTCCTCTATGGCTGCTGAGTTTCTCCATCGTTGCTGAGCTCCTCCATCATTGCTGAGTTCCTTTATGGCTGCTGTGTTCCTCCACCGTTGCTGAGTTCCTCCACCATTGCTGAGTTCCTCCATGATTGCTGAGTTCCTCTATGGCTGCTGATTTCCTCTATGGCTGCTGAGTTCCTCCATTGCTGCCAAACTCCTCCATTGCTGCTGGGTTTCTTCATTGCTGTTGGGTTCCTTCGTTGCTTTAGAGTTTCTCCATTTCTGCCGAGTTCCTATATTGCTGCCGAGTTCCTCCATTGCTGCTGAGGTCCTCCTTCGCTGCCGAGTTCCTCCACTGTCGTTGAGCACCTCTACTGTTGCTGAGCTCTTCCATTGCGACTGAGTTCCTCTATTGCTGCAGAGTTCCTCCATTGCTGCTGTGTGCCCCCACCTCTGATGTGTGTCTTCATTGCCAGTGAGATCCTTCACTGTTGTCGAGACCCTCCATGGCTGCAGAATTCCTCCAACGCCGCTGAGCGCCTTCATTGCTGTGGAGCTCTTCTATCGCTGCGGAGTTCCTCCTTCCTTGTTGAGTCTCTTCCTTGTTGCTGAATTCTGCTACGGCTGCTAAACTTTTCCACTGCTGCTAAGTTTCTCCATTGCTGCTGAGCTGCTCCTGAGTTGCGGAGCTTTTATATAGGGAAGATAAACGCCCTGAATATGCCGGCTGAAAAACAGCCTGAAAAGGGCAATTTTCAACACAGGTTGGGGAATTGTCTACTAGAATCCGAGAAAGAGAAAAACTCCCAAAATTTGGATAAATTTCTTAGCTCCCCGCTGTCTTCTGGCATATAAACAACAAATAAAACTTTGCCTGCTTTAACACCTAAGCAAGGAGATAAAGGTACTACTTCAATACGCTCTTTAGGAGAAGTGGTCACACCTATTATTGTGGATACCTCAGATACTAATCCAGGGTCTCAAACGGAACCCCAAGGGTTAGATAACCCTCTGATACTACAGGAGATACTAAATACATTAACCCCTTCCCCCTGCTTGCATTCTGGGCCCTAATGACCAAGCCATTTTTTACGTTTTTCCATTGTCACATTTGAAGAGCTATAACTTTTTTATTTTTGCGTCGACATAGCTGTATAAGGTCTTGTTTTTTGTGGGACAAGTTGTACTTTTTAATAGCACCATTTTGGGGTACATATAATTCATTAACTTTTATAAACTTTTTTTGGGAGGGGATAGAAAAAAACCTGAAATTTCACCACTCTTTTTTTGTGCCCTAAGTCTACGTCGTTTACCGTGTGGTATAAATAACACAATAACTTTATTCAACGGGTTGTTACGATTGCAAAGATACCAAATTTGTATAGATTTTGTATGTTTTACTAATTACACAGTAAAAACACTTTTTTTCAAAATTATTTTTTCTGGCGTCTCCATATATGAAGAGCTATAACTATTTTATTGTTCCGCCGATGAAGTTGTATGAGGGCTTTTTTTTTGCGGGACTTGTAGTTTTTATTGGTACCATTTAAGAGTAGATGCGACTTTTTGATCACTTTTTATCACATTTTTTTAAAGTCAGGATTAACAGAAAACAGCAATTTCTCCATTGTTTTTTATTGAAATTTTTACGGTGTTCACCGAGCGGGTTATATAATGTAACCGCTTTATAGTCAGGGTCGTTACGGACGCGGCGATACCAAATATGTGTAACTTTTTTGCTTTATTGTGTTTCTTTAATAGTAAAGCATTTTGTAAGGGGGAAAAGTGGGTCTTTCATTTTTTTATTTTTTTTGTACTAACTTTATTCAACTTTTTTTAACTTTTATACTAGTCCCACTAGGGGACTTTAATATGCGATCATCCTATCGCTATTATAATACACTGCAATACTTTTGTATTGCAGTGTATTACTGCCTGTCCGTTTAAAACGGACAGGCATCTGCTAGGACATGCCTCTGGCATAGCCTAGCAGGCATTCACTACAGGCAGACCTGGAGGCCTTTATTAGGCCCCCCGGCTGCCATCGGAGACACAGACACTCGGCGATCTTATCCCTCTCTCCAAAACTCTCTCCCTCCCTCCCTCTCTCCAAAACCACTCAGATGCGGTGCACGCTATTGAGCACCGCATCTGAAGGGTTAAACGGGTGATATCGATACTAATATCGATCTCAACCGGTTGAGCAGGGACGCCCCCAGCCCTCAGCTACATCTGGCAGCTAAGAGCAGGGAGATTTGACAACTCGATGCTCTGTTTACTTTATTCTGATGCAGTGCCGTGGAATGGCGGCGCTGTAGAATAAAGCCCACTAATGACCGCCGTGATAAGGCTTATCGGCGGTCATTAAGGCTTTAAAAAGGAACAGACTGTAAAGTTACGGGCTTGCATGTTTAGTTGGATGGGATAGAACTCGATATTTCATCAATAAAGTCTGATGTGTTGGTAATTCGCAATAGAATTGATGAGGCTGAGGGCAGATTTCCCTCCTGGAGGACTCTATGGCCGTACTATCAACGGAGGTTACGGAACTTAAACAGGATGTTAAACTCCAAGAAAATAAGCTTACGGATATGGGGGATAGAGCTAGGAGATATAATCTGAAATTTGTGGGATTCCCCGAAGGGGTGGAAAACAAAGACTGTGAAAAATGTATTCAGGAATGGATTTTGGACCAGAGTCCCTTTCTAAAAATTTTTGTGTAGAACGAGCCCACTGGCTCCCGGTCAAATCTAGATCAGCAGGTGCCTCCTCTAGGCCTATTTAGTTAAAATTATTATGTCATCTGGATCGGGATGCGATTATCCAGGAAAAGAGGAAAAAGGGAGATTTGTTTTCTAATGAGGCCTGGATTTCTATCTATCCTGACTTCTCTATGGCAACAAATAAGCTCAGGCTAAGCTTTCTTGAGACCAAAAGGAGATTGTTCAAGGCAAATAATCAATATTTGCTTATATATCCAGCAAAATTAAACATCTCCCACGAAGGAACTATGATCTTTTTTCAATCAGCAATGGAGGCAGATCACTGGCTGGACTCTAAAGGGTTCTAAATATAAATCCGTAGTTTACGATCACTATGGGTGCTTAGTGGGGGGGCCGGCAGCAATGGCCGAACTTTTAATCTTTTTTATGTTTTTCACCATTATTATTGGTATACTGGGTCCCCTAGTGGTGTCCTAATTTATCTACCTTTGTTTGCATGGGGGGAGAGATGGTAGAGCGAGATGAGAGAGGATCTTTTTTTTTTAAATTGTATTTCGTTTTTTCTTCTCTGTTGGCCATTTATAAAGCGGAACCATGCTGAAAATAGTGTCATGGAACATTGGGGGGGGGGGGGGGGGGCCACTGCAAGACTAAAGAGGTACACTATCTTTAACTTAAAGAGGCTCTGTCACCACATTATAAGTGGCCTATCTTTTACATAATGTGATCGGCGCTGTAATGTAGATTACAGCAGTGTTTTTTAATTAGAAAAACAATCATTTTTGATGGAGTTATAAATGACCTATTTTAGATTTATGCTAATGACTTTCTTAATGTACAACTGGGCGTGTTTTACTTTTTGACCAATTGGGCGTTGTGGAGAGAAGTGCATGACGATGACCAATCAGCGTCATACACTTCTCCCCATTCATTTACACAGCACATAGTAATCTTACTAGATCACTATGTGCAGCCACATACACACACATTAACGTTACCCAAGTGTCCTGACAATGAATAGACATCACCTCCAGCCAGGACGTGATGTCTATTCAGAATCCTGACACTTCGCTAACGTTTGTGTAAGATTTACAGCAAGGCAAGCATAATCTCGTTTTAAATGACCGTTTAAGAAAGTCATTAGCATAAAGCTAATATAGGTCATAACTCTGTAAAAAATGAACGTTTTTCTAAATAAAAAAATACTGCTGTAATCTACATTACAGCGCGGATCACATTATGTACAAGATAGACCACTTATAATGTGGTGACAGAGATTCTTTAATTAGGAATTACTTCCCAGCTATTATATGTCTTCAGGAGACCCATTTGGTCAAAGATAAAATTAGCAGCTTTCAGAGAGGCTGGATAGCCCAGTCTTACCATTCGGTATACACGTCTTTTTCCAGGGGAGTTTCCATAAGACACCCTTATCGATACAGAAGAAATGTATATCATCCTTTATGGATGTTTTGATGGAGTAATCGGTGTTCTTGCAGTGGTATACACCCCCCTTTTCGTCATGTGTGATCAAGGTGGTCTTGCAATATTTGATATCGGAACCAAAACGCCCCTTTTTAATAATTGGAGATTTCAATGAAGTCATGGATGCCAAGTTAGATCCATTCAGGAAAAATCCAATAATATCACAAAGGTCAGCAACTAAGTTAATATGTTTAACATCTGAACTGGGCTGGCATGATATATGGTGGATGAGGAGCCAACATGCTAAAAATGTTCATGCTTTACAAGTTCATTAATGAACTAATGAACTAATGTTGAAGTATATAAAGAAAGTCTTATGAACCGTGTGGGGTTTCAGACTATGCTCCTCTTGGTCGGGCTTGATCTGAGTCCTAGACGGGTTAGTAAGGCCTTATTGAAACAACGTCCGTCACATGGACCTATATAATTCAATGTGGCCGTTCACACGGCCGTTGTTTCAACGGACCGCATGAAGGGTCCGTGATAAAATAGGACATGTCCTATTTTTTCACACTTCACGCATCCCTGAGACTCTAGTCTATGTTGGATGCATGATATCGCATCCCGCAGCGCAGAGCACGGACGCACCTTGGACGTTAAAAACTACCGTTTTTTACATCCGAGATGTGCAACGCCTGTGTGAATATAGCCTAAGGTATATAAGATTTTTCTATCAGTCTTGGTAAAAATTTCATTAGACGAGATAGATAATGAATTGTCAGTGTTTCTGGAAGTCAACTCGGGTTACCCAGATTCAGCGATATTATGGGATACCCTAAAAGCATACATTAAGGGAATTGTTTTAAAAAAACAAAATATTATTAAGCAAAGAAAGTATATTCAGAGATATTATTTTAAAAAAAAAACTAGAGGAGGATGAAAGGTAATATGTACATAATCCTTCAGAAGCTACTGAACCTCAATGGAAAGTCTCCCAAATGAAATATGAAAACTTGATACAGGAGGAAGCACAATCAGAAATTCTTTTGAGTTGCAAACAATACTATTTTGAAGCTAGCAAATCAAGTACACTTTTGGCCCATATTGTAAGTAACCAACGGCCTTCTAATTCTGTTTCCGCTATTAAAAATACAAAGGGGCAACTTGCTCATGACGCTAGGGAAGTAGTAGAAGAATTCAGAGGATTCTATCAAGACCTGTACCGCTCTAGGTTAAAAGACTCTGAGGATAGCATAGATAGTTATCTGGATGGAATGGAATTCCCTAATATTGATAACGAACAAAGATCAATGTTAGACCACTCGATAACATCGGAGGAATTGAGAGTGTCCTTGCTGGAAACGCCAAGTAACAAATCTGTGAGGAAACACAGAATTCCATTTGAACTATATAAGTTATACCAGGATAAATGAATCCCGATTCGAGTGGAAACAGCTAATTTTTCCTATGTTAGCGGTAGGCTTCCTGAATCTATGGAGGCCACAGAAATTATTGTGATCCCTAAGAAAAATAAGAACCCTCTCTTGCCAGAATCGTACCGGCCTATTTCAATGTTGAGTACTGACATCAAGCTGTAGGCCAAGGTTCTGGCCGGCAGACTGATGAAGGTAATGAATAGTATAATTCACCCGGACAAGACCTGGTTTATTTGGAGCAGGGTTATGGTAAAGAATGTCCGCCAAGTCTTTGCTAATTTACAATATGGTAAAGGAGGGGGGGATGCTGAGAGCTCACTAGAGCGAGGGCTTTTTACCCAATTTTGCAGCAGAAAAGCTATGTGGTTGCTTTACCACATATTTTTGGGAATGGCTCCATCTAGTGACCAGAAATGGTAAATACTATAAATTTGAATCCAATTGAATCCAATTTATAATATTTCCTGACTCGTGAAAAAAATAAAAAAAATTTGAACAATGTTTAATCACCCACACACTAAATGTTTAATTTAAAAAAAAAAACATGTTTTTCTGGCAACACATTGCCTTTAAAGGCAGAAAGACCCACAAACAAGCAACAACGGAAGACAGCTGCAGTAAAGGCCGGGCAAAGCATCACAAAGGAGGAAACCCAGCGTTTGGTGATGTCCATGGGTTACAGACTTCAGGCAGTCATTGCCTGCAAAGGGTTCTCTACAAAGTATTTAAAAAAAACATTTTATTTATGGTAATGTTAATTTCTCCAATTACTTTTGAGCCCCTGAAATGAGGAGGCTGTATAGAAAAATGGTTGCAATTCCTAAACGTTTATCAGGATATTTTTGTTCAACCCCTTGAATTAAACCTGAAAGTCTACACTTCAATTGCATCTCAATTGTTTTCTTTCAAATCCAATGTGGTGGCATGCAGATCCCAAATCATGAAGATTGTGTCACTGTCCTAATAAATCTGGACCTAACTGTTTTTAATAATGCACAACTAAAAACTTTTACGGAACTGCAGAGACTGTACAAGGTCCCCGATTATGGTCTGTTTAGATATTTTCTAATTAAACACGCCTTTTTGACCATTAACCCGCTAGTGACCGGCCCATAGTGTTTCTACGTCGGTCACTAACGGGCTTTATTCCGATGCAATAGACTTTCTACGTCACTGCATCGGAATAAAGTAGCGCCGCCGGGGGGAGGTTTAGCTCCCTCCTCTCAGCTGCCGGAGGTAGCTGAGGGCTTGGAGCAGTGACTGGGGACCGCTGTTTGCAGTCCCCATACCGGCGATTACAATGTATGTGCCGATGTAAATTAGTTTTTTATCTCCTCTCACCATGTATATTTGGTGAGAGGAGATAAGAAAAACTACTTGTTGTTCCATCTATTCTTTCTTCTGCGGGAACTCTGTGTACTGTCCCTAAAGACTTGAATAAAGTGTTTGGTGATTTTTATGCTGAATTATATAGCTCCAGATGTAGTGGGCCTCCGGAGGATATAGAGCTCTTTTTAGATGACCTCCCCCTATGGCGTTTGACTGATGAGCAGGCAAAGGAGTTGGACAGCCCGCTTACAGAGGAGGATATCACTAGTGCAATTCAGTTGCTGCCATCTGGAAAAACCCCGGGACTTGACGGTCTGGGGGCTGATTGGTATAAGGATAGCTGTGAGGTTGTGGTGCCCAGGCTTAAGGAAGTCTATTCTGCTGCTCTGGAGATGGGGGTTCTGCCTGCATCTATGAGAGAGGCCCTAGTTGTGGTGTTGTTGAAGCCTGGGAAGGATCCGACTCTTCCTGATTCATATCGGCCCATTTCGCTGATTAATTCAGATGCCAAGATACTTGCCAAAATATTAGCTACCAGATTAAACAAAGTTATACTATCCCTCATTCATCCTGACCAAACAGGCTTTATGCCTGGGAAGGGTACGGATATTAATGTGCACAGGTTGTTTCTTAACCCCTTCCCTCTTTAGCCACTTTTGACCTTCCTGACAGAGCCTCATTTTTCAAATCTGACATGTGTCACTTTATGTGGTAATAACTCCGGAATGCTTTCACCTATCCAAGCGATTCTGAGATTGTTTTCTCGAGACACATTGCACTTTAAGTTACTAGCAAAATTTGCTCGATATGTTCAGTATTTAATTGTGAAAAACACCAAAAATTTGCGAAAAATTGCAAAAATTTGCATTTTTCTCAATTTAAATGTATCTGCTTGTAAGACAGGCAGTTATACCACACAAAATTGTTGCTAATTAACATCCCCCATATGACTACTTTAGATTGGCATCGTTTTTTGAACATCCTTTTATTTTTCTATGACATCACAAGGCTTAGAACTTTAGCAGCAATTTCTCACATTTTCAAGAACATTTCAAAAGGCCATTTTTACAGGGGCCAGTTCAGTTGTGAAGTGGCTTTGAGGGCCTTATATATTAGAAACCCCCAAAAAGTCACCCCATTTTAAAAACTTCACCCCTCAAAGTATTCAAAAGAGCATTTAGAAAATGTCTTAACCCTTTACACATTTCACAGGAATTAAAGCAAAGTAGAGGTGAAATTTACAAATTTCATATTTTTTTGCAGAAATAAATTTTTAATACAATTTTTTTTATAACACAGAAGGTTTTACCAGAGAAATGCAACTCAATATTTGTTGCCCAGTTTCTGCAGTTTTAGGAAATATCCCACATGTGGTCGTAGCGTGCTACTGGAATGAAGCACCGGCCTCAGAAGCAAAGGAACACCTAGTGGATTTTGGGGCCTTATTTCTGTTAGAATATATTTTAGGCACCATGTCAGGTTTGAAGGGCTCTTGCAGTGACAAAACAGTAAAAATCCCCCAAAAGTGACCCCATCTGGGAAACTAGACACCTCAAGGAAATTATCTAGGGGTGTAGTGAGCATTTTGACCGCACAGGTCTTTTACAGAAATTATTGGAAGTAGGCCGTGAAAATTAAAATCAACATTTCTTCAAAGAAAATGTAGGTTTAGCGATTTTTTTTCTCATTTCCACAAGGACTAAAGGAGAAAAAGCATCGCAAAATTTGTAAAGCAATTTCTCCCGAGTAAAACAATACCCCACATGTGGTAATAAATGGATATTTGGACACACGGCAGGGCTTAGAAGGGAAAGAGCGCCATTTGGCTTTTGGAGCTCAAATTTAGCAGGAATGGTTTGAGAGGCCATGTCACATTTACAAAGCCCCTGAGGGGACAAAACAGTGGAAACCCCCCACAAGTGACCCCATTTCGGAAACTACACCCATTGAGGAAATTATCTAGGGGTATAGTGAGCGTTTTGACCCCACAGGTTTTTTGGATAAATTATTGGAAGTAGGCTGTGAAAATGATAATCTAAATTTTTTCAAAGAAAATGTAGGTTTAGCTAATTTTTTCTCATTTCTACAAGGACTGAAGGAGAAAAAGCACCATAAAATTTGTAAAGCAATTTCTCCCGAGTGAAACAATACCCCACATGTGGTAATAAACGGATATTTGGACACACGGCAGAGCTTAGAAGGGATGGAGTGCCATTTGGTTTTTGGAGATCACATTTAGCAGGAATGGTTTGCGGAGGCCATGTCACTTTTACGAAGCCCCTGAGGGGACAAAACAGTGGAAACCCCCCACAAGTGACCCCATTTTGGAGACTACACCCATTGAGGAAATTATCTAGGGGTATAGTGAGCGATTTGACCCCACAGTTTTTTTGCAGAAATTATTGGAAGTAGGCCCTGAAAATAATAATCTACATTTTTTTTTTTTTTAAATCTAGGTTTAGCTAATTTTTTCTCATTTCCACAAGGACTGAAGGAGAAAAAGCACCACAAAATTTGTAAAGCAATTTCTCCCGAGTAAAACAATACCCCACATGTGGTAATAAACGGCTGTTTGGACACACGGCAGGGCTTAGAAGGGAAAGAGCACTATTTGGCTTTTTGAGATCACATTTAGCAGGAATGATTTGCGGAGGCCAT
This sequence comes from Rhinoderma darwinii, assembly GCF_050947455.1. NCBI lineage: Eukaryota > Metazoa > Chordata > Amphibia > Anura > Rhinodermatidae > Rhinoderma > Rhinoderma darwinii. The sequence continues at coordinate 563,797,262 of NC_134687.1, read as the reverse complement.
GTCACATTTGAAAGCCCCTGAGGGGACAAAACAATAAAAACGCCCAAAAAGGGACTCCATTTAGGAAACGACACCTCTTGAGGAATTCATCTAGGGGTGTAGTAAGCATTTTGACCCCACAGATGTTTCATAGAATTTATTAGAATTAGGCAGTGAAAATAAAAACAGTCCTTTTTCTTCAATAAGACGTAGCTTTAGCGCAAATTTTTTCATTTTCTCAACAAATAAAGGAAAAAAAGAACCCAACATTTGTAAAGCAATTTCTCCCGAGTATGGCAATACCCCATATATGGTCATAAACTGCTGTTTGGGCAAACGGCAGGGCTCAGAAGGGAAGGACCGCCATTTGGAGTGCAGATGTTGCTGGATTGGTTTCTGGGCGCCTGTGGGCCCAAAACAGTGGAAACCCCCCAGAAGTGACCCCATTTTGGAAACTACACCCCTCAATGCATTTACCAAGGGGTGTAGTAAGCATTTTAACCCTGCAGGTGTTTTGTAGAAATTAATGTTCACTCGATGTTGCAGAGTGAAAATGGGATTTTTTTCCATAGATATGCCAATATGTGGTGCCCGGCTTGTGCCACCATAACAAGACAGCCCTCTAATTATTATGCGGTGTTTCCCGGTTTTAGAAACACCCTACATGTGACCCTAATCTTTTGCCTGGTCATATGACAGGGCTCAGGAGTGAAGAGTACCATGCGGAGTGGAGGCCTAATTTGGCGATTTACAAAGTATTGGTTCACAACTGCAGAGGCTCAGATGTGAAATAATAAAAAGAAACCCCTGAGAAGTGACCCCATTATGGAAACTGCACCCCTCAAGGCATTTATTAAGGGGTGTAGTGAGCATTTTCACCCCACAGGTCTTTTACATAAATGAATGCGCTGCGGATGGTGCAAATTAAAAATTTATATTTTTCCCTAGATATGCCATTCAGTGGCAAATATGTCGTGCCCAGCTTATGACGCTGGAGACACACACCCCAAAAATTGTTAAAAGGGTTCTCCCGGGTATGACGATGCCATATATGTTGAAGGAAACTGCTGTTTGGGCACGCTGTAGGGTTCAGAGCCGAGGGAGCACCATTTGGCTTTTGGAGAGCGGATTTTGCTTGGTACTATATTAGTTTGAGTATTGCTGGTGTTTTATAATGTGGGGGTACATGTAAGCGGGGCGGAGTATATAAGGGGCATAGTCAGGTGGTATAAAAAAAATAAAATAATCCATAGATGTGTGTTACGCTGTGAAGCAATCCTTTCCGCACAGGCCAGTGTCGCACTGATAAATGGTGTCATTTCTTATCCCCCTTTTGGTCCACACTCCGCACCTTTTGTAGTTTGGGGAATTTTGCTGGGAAAGTGTTGTCCTGGTATAATACGGGCACCCTCACTTCCAGCGGATATGTTTGGGCTCTCCCCTTCCTGGTTCCCTAATTTTAGGTCCTTGATAAATCGCCTCTTGAAACAGAAGAAATGTTCCCCTCGGGCACAACTGCATATTTTTTTATTTCCTGACTTATTGGAGCCATAACTAATTTTATTTTTCATAGACGTAGTGCTATGAGGGCTGGTTTGTTGCGGGACGAGCTGTAGTTATTATTGGTACCATTTTGGGGTACATGTGACTTTTTGATCACCTTTTATCCTATTTTTTGGGATGCCAGGTAAACAAAAAAACGCAATTCTGGCACAGCTTTTTTCATTTTTTTTATACAGCGTTCACCATGCGTTATAAACTACATGTTAACTTTATTCTGCGGGTCCGTACGATTCCGGCGATACCTATTTTATAGCACTTTTTTATGTTTTACAACTTTTTGCACAATAAAATTACTTTTGTAAAAAGAATGTATTTTTTTTGTCGCCAAGTTGTGAGAACCATAACTTTTTAATTTTTTTGCCGACGGAGGTGTATGAGGGCTTGTTTTTTGCGGGACGAGCTATAGTTTTTATAGGTACCATTTTTGGATACGTGCGACTTTTTGATCACTTTTTATTCTAATATTTGTAGGGCAAAGTGACCAAAAAACAGAAACTCTGGTAAAGTTTTTTACGTTTTTTTTTACGCTGTTCACCGCGTGCAATAAATAATATAATATTTTGATACCTCAGGTCGTTACGGTCGTGGCGATACCAAATACATATGGTTTATTATTATTTATCAATAATAAAGGACTTGATAAGAGTAAAAGGGGGATTGTGTTTTATTTGATTACTTGAAACTTTTATTGTTTTCAAACTTTTATTTTTTGCACTTTTTTTTACACTTTTTTATACTTTTTTTACACTTTTCTTCAAGTCCCACTAGGGGACTTGAAGGTCCAACGGTCAGATTTATTTTTTTCTAATACATTGCACTACCTATGTAGTGCAATGTATTAGATCTGTCAGTCATTCACTGACAGCAAGCCGATTAGGCTTCGCCTCCCGGCGGGGCCTGAATCGGCTTCCGTAATGGCAGAGCAGGAGACCATTGTGTCTCCTGTTGCCATAACAGCAGTCGCCAGTCCCGATTGCCTCTCAGGGCTGGCGATCTGCTAGTAACCGCTACGATAGCAATCGCTTTCGATTGCTGCATCGAAGGGGTTAATGGCAGGGATCGGAGCTAGCTCCGGTTCCTGCCGTTACAGTTCGATGTCAGCTGTACAGTACAGCTGACTTCCACCGCTGATGACGCCGGATCAGCTCCTGACCCGGCGCCATCTTGCCGGCAGCTACGGAAGCCGATCAGGCTCCGCCGCCGGGCGGATCTTGACCGGCTTCGGTGCTAGGCAGACCGGGAGGCCAGTATTAGGCCTCCGGTTGCCATTGCAGCCACCGGAACCCCGGCAATTTCATTGCTGGGGCTCCGATGAGCTGCAAACACCTTAAGTGCAGCGATCGCGTTTGAGCGCTGCACTTAAGGGGTTAATGGCGGGGATCGAAGCTAATTTCGGTCCCCGCCATTACAGTCGGATGTCAGCTGTAAGATACAGCTGAGATCCGACGATGATGGCACCGACTCAGCTTCTGAGCCGGTGCCAAACATTTGACGTAAATGTACGGCATTTTGCGGGAAGTCAATGCTTTCCATGACGTACATGTACGTCAAATGTCGGGAAGGGGTTAATATTGATGCTGCACAATACGATGCCTCCCCTGGGTTTGTTCTCTCTCTGGATACATATAAAGCCTTTGATTCGGTTGAATGGAGATATCTCTGGATACTGCTTTCCCGTTTAAATTTTGGTCCAGGATTTATTGCTCTTGTCCGTCTGTTATATGAACAGCCTGTCGCTAGGGTGAGAACAAATCTGGATGTCTCTAAACCCTTCTCTTTGGGTCGAGGTACATGCCAGGGGTGTCCACTTTCCCCTTTGTTGTTTGCTCTCGCGATTGAGCCTCTGGCGCTGGCAGTTAGGCATTCCCCTAGTTGAGAAAATATCCCTATATGCAGATGATACTTTGGTGTACTTGGCGGATGATGGTCCTTCGTTGGCTTCTCTTCTGCAGCTGATTGACACTTTTGGGGCATTCTCAGGTTTGTCGGTTAATTGGTCCAAGTCGGTTATGTTTCCTCTATGTGCAGACTATCGCTCCCTGTCCCGTCACAGGTCGTATCTCAGTTTACGTTTCTTGGGGTATGGATTTTCCTTAATCTGTTACGTTTTCGTGAACTATGTCCATTGGTGGCCTCTACTGAAAAGCAGCTAAACTCTTGGAGGAACCTCCCCCTCTCTTTATATGGTAGGATAAATCTTTTCAAAATTATATGCCTGCCCAAATTTCTTTACCTCCTCCATATTTGTCCGATTATTTTGCCCAAACTATTTTTTGGACAACTGGATGGGGTTTTACGTGGGTTTTACTGGCAGGGGTGTACACCTCAGTTTAGTCTCAGTCTTCTGCAGGCCCCAAGGAGTATGGGGGGGGGTGGCGGCACCCAACCTTTACCTATATTATTTGGCTTCGCAGCTGGTGGATTGACATTGACTTAAGTAATGCGGCCACGGCGCTGGCAGGAGCACTTATGTCCTCCTATGAGAGTCTTACCAACTTCTTATATAGGTTTAAATCCTCGTGTCGGGCTCCATTACCATTAAAAACTATAGTTAATGCCTGGAAGAAGGCGCATTTATTAATACGGGATGATGGGGATTCTTCTGTTTCCCCTAGGACTCCGTTATGGAACAATCCAAGGCTGCCTCAACTGGTGTCCCTGCTGGGAGCGACGATGTGGGCTGGGGTAGGGGTTTCATTTTTAGGCCAAATATACTCGGACAGTAGTTTTGTCTCCTTCTCTGAGCTTGGGGAGAGGTTTGGGGTCTCGAGGAAGGCTTTTTATCATTATCTCCAATTGAGACATGCCTGCTTGGCCCAGTTTTGATCTGTCATGCCAGCTTTGGGATTTTCCAGATTGGAGGACCTGCTCGGCACCCCAGACCTTCCTAAGACCCTTACTCAGATCTATGCCTTGTTGCTGTACTCTGTAAAACGTCCCTTTGATAGGGCATTCCTAGGGTGGAAGAGAGTTATCCCTGATTTGTCGGAGGAGGAGTGGAGGGAGGTAGAGCTCTCATTCTTTGATTCAGTTACTAGTGCTCGAGACTTTTTAATACAGTCGCGGTTCTTACACAGAATTTACTATACTCCGGTTAGACTTACGTACTTCCACTGTGTATGGTCCTGTCCTAGGATTTCGCTATTCTGGTCAAGGGTTGTAGAGTTTCTGCATGATAAATTTGAGTTTCCCCGGGTTCTCTCTCCTCAGGTGTGCCTCTTGGGCATTATGAATGAGATAGTACAAGGCTATTATGACAAAATATTTTTTAGATTTGTTTTGTTCTGTGCGAGGAAAATCATGATTATGGAATGGAAGGCCACGGTGTGTCCTAGTCTAGAACATTGGTTGCAATTGGTAAATAAGTATATACCCTTGTATCAGAAGTTATACATTAGCAGAAGGTGCCCCGACAAATTCGGGAAGATATGGGCTAGGTGGATGGAGATATCGGACACTGCTGTCTAATTCACATGTGTGAATGGTGTGTGAATGGATGTCTGTTTTGGGCAATAATAATGATCACCTACTTAGCCTGACCTTGCAAAAAACGAATATACTCATGTGATCCGTTTAGTTTACATATTAAAAAAAACAACAAAAAAACTACTTGTTAGGCCCCCGCTGCCACCGATCGTGTCGTCCCCCCCCCCCCGTGCCCCCACCCCTAACTGCCGGGAAAAAAAAGAAAAATGGCGCACGCATGCACTGTCAGTGTAAGGCAGCTATTCTGCCTGTAAATAGAAACTGATCAGGGACCCTTATAATTGGTCCCTGATCAGATGGTCACTGTGATATACCTATCACAGTGACCATAGTCCTCTATTTTCAAAATACAGCACAGGATTTGTGCTCTTTCCCTCACTCCTCTCACTGTAGTTGATCTGTGAGAGGAGAGAGAGAAATACTATGCAAATCTTGTGCTGTATTATACTGTGAAATACACCACATATTTGCCAGCGTTCCTATATTACCTATAATCACTCCCCAGATTACCCGTAATCACCCCAGATTACCCGTAATTACTTGTTATCTCCGTAATCCTTTATTTTTCCCGCTGATTTAGTTTAGTTGCTGTTATTAACTGCGGTTTACCATATTTTTTTCTGTTAGTGTTGTGTCTATATTATATATATATAAAAAAAAAAAAAAAAAAATGTAAAATACAAAAAAAAAAAATTAACTTGTTAGTTTACTGTTAAAAAAAATGAACTGCAGAAGCCGCAGAATACGCCATGCTGTGCTCTAGCAGTTCCGGGAGCGGTACGGACACTGCGTCAGAAGCAAAACTTGTCTCAGAATGCGACACAAGTTCTGCTTCTGCCACTGGACCCCCCAGCCCTATGGTGGTGGACGCAGCTGTCACTGGTGAAGGGTCAGGAGCAGGGCCTAGTAATGCAGTCCCTCCCGCAATGTGGGATCCTGCAGTTTCTTTCTCCCCCCAAATTCCGCCATTTACAGCGACTCCAGGCATCAACTCTGATGTCGCAAATTTTACCCCCTATAATTTTTTTCATTTGTTTATAGGCGATCAGGTCCTGGAACGAATTGTCCAGCAGACAAATTTATAAGCCAGGCAATTTGTCACCCAAAATCCCAGGTTTTACTATGCCAGAGGATGGATCCCCACAACCGTCTGTGAGATTAATTTTTTTTTTGTGACTTACACTAAACATGGGGATAGTAAAAAAACCTTCTATCTGCTCCTACTGGGGTACCAGCGCTATCCATAGCACGCCTGTATTTGCTGCTGTCATGGCCCGAACGCGCTATGAGACTCTAATGCATTTCATGCACTTCTCAGACAACTCCCAAATCCCCCCAAGAAGTGACCCAGGCCATGATCGCCTCAACAAGTTAAGGCCCCTCATCTCCCTCCTATCTGAGTTATTTCTAAATTTGTACACCCCAGGCCAAAAAATAGCGGTAGACGAGTCCCTTATGTCCTTCAAAGGCCGTCTATCGTTTCGCCAATACATCCCCTCCAAAAGAGCCCGAAACGGGCTACTACACCTGTGCCTTTTTTAGATATGAGGGCAGGGACCGCCACCTTAATCCCCCAGGATACCTAGAGGATGTTGGCATTAGTGGGAAAATTGTCTGGGAACTCATGGTGCCATTCCTACAGAAAGGTAACCATGTGTACACCGACAATTATTACACCAGTGTCCCCCTGTATAAGTCCCTCCATGCTGCTAATACAGGGGCCTGTGGGACGGTATGCAAAAATAGATTCGGCTTCCCTCAACAACTGGTGTCCAGGCGAATAGAAAGGGGTGCGACACTCTCATTTGCAAGCAACCAGTTGCTCGCTGTCAAATGGAGTGACAAAAAGGAGGTTTACATGCTGACCACCGTGCATGAGGACACCACAGTGGCAGTAAGAGAGAGGGGAGCTACCTCTGATAAGAGGAAACCGGTTTGCGTGGTGGACTATAATAAGTTCATGGGGGGAGTCGATCTATCTGACCAGGTCCTACAACCGTACCTGGTCAAGCGCAAAACTAGGGCCTGGTATAAAAAGGTAGCGATCTACCTCATCCAAATGGCTACTTACAATAGTTATGTGCTCTATAAGACCCAGGGAACGCTCAGTTTCCTCCATTATCAGGAGAAAGTTATAGAGTACCTCCTGTTTGACTCCCCCGCACCTGGAGAATCCTTTGAGTCAGGGGATGTCAAAAGGCTCACTGAGCGCCACTTCCTTCACCCCATCTCTGCCACTGAGAATAAGGAATACCCCCAAAGGAGATGCCGGGTGTGCAGTAAACATGGAAGGAGGAGGGATACCCGGTTTTACTGCCCCATGTGCCCTTCAAATCCAGGCCTGTGCAACTTCCCCTGTTTTGAGACCTATCACACTGTTTCTAATTATTGATTTTATATATAATTTAGGGAACACCGAAAAGGGTGGGGTGGGGGATTCATTTTAGGGAGTCAATTTCATTTATTCATATTTTTTGTTTAGTTTTTGGGCTTTCCAAGGGAGGGAGGGATTTTCACGGGGAGGTAGTAAAGTATTTATTTCAGACTGTAAAACAAATTTTCCCCTTTTTAATTTTTTTATACATTTCTTGGACAATTAAATCCTGTACATGATCACTCACAAATGAATACTGTTTATTGTGCAGGAGCCCACATCTGTCTATTCAGAACATGGACCCCACAAGTGTTCTTGAAATAAAAAATAAATGTGGGCATTGTATTTAATAGTAGATAAATCCAGCACCTGCGGCCCGTGCCGCCCCTGAATTAGTGGAAGTCGTGCATTTTAGCAATGGTTACAAGAATAAATTGGGGATGTATTTCCTTTTTCTTATGACTGTATCCTGCCACATACAGCTGTTACATTCCTAATTCTGTACCGTGATATGGGCATGATATTTTTTTTTTGGAGGATCTCTAATAATCGAGCTGTTCCTTATCAATACACCATGGGCTTTGTTACAGTTCTTCTGGAAATACTGACATCATTTTGGGGATTAGTGATCCTTTAGGCTGGGTTCACACGACCTATTTTCAGGCGTAAACGAGGCGTATTATGCCTCGATTTACGCCTGAAATTACGGCTCGAATACGTCGGCAAACATCTGCCCATTCATTTGAATGGGTTTGCCGACGTACTGTGCCGACGACCTGTAATTTACGCATCGTCGTTTGACAGCTGTCAAACGACGGCGCGTAAAATGACTGCCTCGTCAAAGAAGTTCCGGCACACTTCTTTGGACGTTTTTGGAGCCGTTTTCTCATAGACTCCAATGAAAACAGCTCCAAAAACGGACGTAAAAAACGCAGCGAAAAACGCGAGTTGCTCAAAAAACTTCTGAAAATCAGGGGCTGTTTTCCCTTTTTCTCTCCGTATTTTCAGACGTAATTGCAGTTATCGTGTGCACATACCCTTACTGTTCCTATAGACGGTTTTGGACACTGCCCCTTTATATATTCTGTAGGTGATTGGTTGTTTTGTGGACATAGCGGTTCCTACCTTGCCGGGCAGGGGCCTGTTATGGTGTACCGCGTCACTTGGCACATTCTTCCCTCATAAGGATTGATGGAGCCAAAGAGACGTTGTACAACCAGTCACTGAAAAAAAAAACCTTGTCTTGACAGCCCTGCAGGTGTTCTTCTATCTAGTGAACAGACTCGAGTTTGCAACATAGTTGGATACATTTTCCTCCATTTGTTTGAAGATATTGCCCGTCACTCCAGTACAGTTTATTTTTTCCTCTCTGACTGATTTTATATTAGGACAGAATTCTGTCCACAATGACATCATAATGGCACAGATGCGGGACAACTGCTTCTTCAGCAAGACATAGTCATAAGTACAGGCAAATATGTCTATAGCGACATGTATCCGTTATGAATACACGGCTTCACTTCTCTTCTGTATGCCGCACAAATTTATTAATGTGGCATATTTCTAACAAAATAACCTTCTACCACGTCTCCTCTATTTTATCTGGAAACGTAATAAGAATTTGAAGAAAACATTATATACCCATAGTGTCTGAAATAATACCCATTATTTCCTCCTTTAAAAATGTTTTGGTCCGCATGCCCACTACACCACTAGATGAATACCTTTAGGGGTTTAGTTTTTAAAATGGGGTCATTTCTGCGTGGTTTTTTTTTTTTTGTTCAGGCAGCTCAATGCCTCTAAATGCATGATATGGGGCCTAGAATTTATTCAATTGTGCCCTGAAAGCCAAAGGGTGCTCCCTCTCTTTTTGGCCCAGCCACACGTCTAATAAGCAGATTGGGGCAACAATGGGAGTATTTTTTAAAACAGGAGAAACAGGGTGATAGATTTTGGCATGTGTTTCTTCATATTCATGTTCACTTTACAAAGAAATTGGTCTTCAAACTGATACTTTTATGAAAAAAGTGAAATTTTATTTTTTTCACCTGCTATGTATTACATTTAGCAAAAAACTGTGGGGTCAAAATACTTACTATACCCCTAGGTAAATACCTTAAGGGGGTCTAGTTTTCTAAATGGGGACATTTATGGGGAGTTTCTATCGTTATGGCAGCTCAAAGCCTCTCCAAATGTACAGTGGGGCCTAAAACATTTTCAAGCAAAATATGAGTCCTGAAAGTCTCTGGGTGCTCCCTTCCTTTTGGGCTTTGTTGTGTGTCCAGGCAACGCATTAGGGTCACAATGGGGGCATTTTTGAAAACAGGAGAAACAGGGTGATAGATTTTGTGGTGCGTTTCTTCATTTTCATGTTCGTTTTACAAAAGAATCGGTTTTCAAACTGATACTTTTATGAAAAAAGTGAAATTTAAATTTTTTTCACCTGTTATGTATTAAATTTAGCAAAAAACTGTGGGGTCAAAATACTTACTATACCCCTAGATAAATACCTTAAGTGGTCTAGTTTTCTAAATGGGGTCATTTGTGGGGGTTTCCATCATTCTGAGACCTATGAGCCTCTGAAAACCTGGCTTTGTGCAGGAAAACAAAATGTACTTCAAAATGTATAAAATTATTATTCAATTTGTAAGTCCTCTAAATTGCTGAAATTTATTTATTTTTTTCAAAAGTGCTGCCAAAATAGAGTAAAGAGATGGAAATACATATTTAATTTAAAAAATTGTACAGTATGTGTGTACGTACATATGTGACATATTGCAGTTAAAAATCTGTTCTTCTATCTAGTGAACAGACTCGAGTTTGCAACATAGTTGGATACATTTTCCTCCATTTGTTTGAAGATATTGCCCGTCACTCCAGTACAGTTTATTTTTTCCTCTCTGACTGATTTTATATTAGGACAGAATTCTGTCCACAATGACATCATAATGGCACCAACTGCTTCTTCAGCAAGGCATAGTCATAAGTACAGGCAAATACGTCTATAACAACATGTATCCGTTATGAATACACGGCTTCACTTCTCTTCTATATGCCGCACAAATTTATTAATGTGGCATATTTCTAACAAAATAACCTTCTACCACGTCTCCTCTATTTCATGTGGAAACGTAATAAGAATTTGAAGAAAACATTATATACCCATAGTGTCTGAAATGATACCCATTATTTCCTCCTTTAAAAATTTTTGGTCCGCATGCCCACTACACCACTAGATGAATACCTTTAGGGGTTTAGTTTTTAAAATGGGGTCATTTCTGCGTGTTTTTTTTTTTTTGTTAAGGCAGCTCAATGCCTCTAAATGCATGATATGGGGCCTAGAATTTATTCAATTGTGCCCTGAAAGCCAAAGGGTGCCCCCTCTCTTTTTGGCCCAGCCACATGTCTAATAAGCAGATTGAGGCAACAATGGGAGTATTTTTGAAAACAGGAGAAACAGGGTGATAGATTTTCTGGTGTGTTTCTTCATTTTCATGTTCGCTTTACAAAGAAATCGGTCTTCAAACTGATACTTTTATTAAAAAAGTGAATTATTTTTTTTTCACCTGCTATGTATTCAATTTAGCAAAAAACTGTGGGGTCAAAATACTTACTATACACCTAGATAAATATCTTAAGGGGTCTAGTTTTCTAAATGGGGTCATTTATGGGGCGTTTCTATCGTTCTGGCAGCTTAAAGCCTCTCCAAATGTACGGTGGGGCCTAAAACGTTTTCAAGCAAAATATGAGTCCTGAAAGTCTCCGGGTACTCCCTTCCTTTTGGGCCCTGCCGTGTGTCCAGGCAACGCATTAGGGCCACAATGTTGGTATTTTTGAAAACAGGAGAAACAGGGTGATAGATTTTGTGGTGTGTTTCTTCATTCTCATGGTCGCTTTACAAAGAAATCGGTTTTCAAACTGATACTTTTATGAAAAAAGTGAAATTTTATTTTTTTCACCTGCTATGTATTAAATTTAGCAAAAAACTGTGGGGTCAAAATACTTACTATACCCCTAGATAAATACCTTAAGGGGGTCTAGTTTTCTAAATGGGGTCATTTGTGGGGGTTTCCATCATTCTGAGACCTATGAGCCTCTGAAAACCTGGCTTGGTGCAGGAAAACAAAATGTACTTCAAAATGTATAAAATTATTATTCAATTTGTAAGTCCTCTAAATTGCTGAAAATGTATTTTATTTTTTCAAAAGTGCTGCCAAAATAGAGTAAAAAGATGGAAATACATATTTAATTAAAAAAATTGTACAGTATGTGTGTACATATGTGACATATTGCAGTTAAAAATAGGGAAAAATTTAAATTTTTACAAAATTTCTTAAATTTTTCTGTTTTTTAATTAATTTCCGCAAATTGTATCAGTCTACTTTTACCACTAAAATAAAGTATAACATGTTACGGAAAAAACAATGTCAGAATTACTTGGATATTCAAAACTTTCGCAGAGTTATTCTCTATTAAAGTCAGACATACCAGATTTGACAAATCTGGCTTGGTCATTAAGGTTCAAACTAGCTTGGTCATTAAGGGGTTAAATATAAATCACGGTTTGTTCTTACACCTTTTCAATCATTAGAATGTTTAAAAAATAAGAAAGGACTTTTGTCCTCATTATATAAAACATTCCTTTTAGGGGATGAATCATATTAAATCACAAAGAAACTGGGATAAGGACCTTGGGATTAGGATCGATTGGGGGTTAGTTTATAAACATATCGGAGAAGCATCATTGAATCACGATCACCAATTTTTTTTTTTTATGATCAATCAGAGACTTTATTATACATTGAAGCTTTTAAAGGTTAAAGAATAATGATAATTGTCAAAAATGCGGTATACATCAAGCGGATTTCATCCACTTGTTGTGGCATTGTCCCAAGCTATGCTTTTAGAAAGATCATATTACTGGACAATAAGTAAAGAGGAAGGGGATTTTTTTTTTATATGACCTGGAACAGTTGGATAATGGAACTATCCCCCGAACAGAAAAAGACCTTAGGGCTGGTTGTGTTAATAGTTGTTTGAGGAGTAATGTTCTTTTTTTATTATAATTTTGTATTATATATATATATATATATATATATATATATATATATATATATATATATATATATATATTTGTTTTTTATATTTATTTTTATTTTATTATTTTTTCTTTTTCTGTTTCTCTCTCCCCTCCGCATGCAATATTTTCCAGGGGGATTTAGTTTTAGGGGGTGACTTGATTTTCCAGCATTGACTTTTGTGATAATGTCTGTGCTACATAATATTTTGTTTAATATCATTTTAACTCTGAACATTTTCTTAGCTATGGGTTCCGTTCTAGCATCAGTTTCCCTTTGGCATTTCTACAACACGACGGAGGGTAACTGAAAGGGACAACGGATATATGTGAACGGCCACTTAGAATCACATGCAGAATTTCATTTTCTGCTTATCATCTAATGTATTCAGCAATATGAATTTTGTAAAGGGATACCAACCCAATAATCTCACTCTGCTCTGCAATGCTAATCACAGTCCCATCTGGTGACAAGTCCACGGCTGGGTGAGCTGTATCTCTTAGTAAGTGAAATCTGGTACCTGCAAAAATAAACGACAGAATGTTTATATTTCTCCTCCCTATTACAGAATTCATGTTCAAATACCTGCATTGTATTGTTTTTATGTACAGTCAGACAAAAGCTCATGCACACTGACATATTACTGATCGTGCAGAACAGATCCGTAATACTAGGCTCATAGCCTGCTATGGGCAGAGGCATAACTCGAAACACCTGGGCCCCAATGAAAAATCTGTAACAGGGCCCCCAAACTATCAAGCGTTATTTGTAGCATTGGTCTCCTCATATGGGGCAGAGAAAGTTTTTTTGGGCCCCTTTAAGCTCCAAGTCCCGGTTGCATCCCCTATAATTACGGTCCTAGAGGCACACACAAGTTTTTTTTTCTCACGGATTCAAGAAGAAAAAATTGTGGCATGATCTGTCATATGTTCTCCCCTAAAAGCAAATCTCATGGAGGCACCATACAGTGGTACACTATGCCTGGTCTGTAATATGGACACACAGAGAATCCATGTGACACCCTATAGGTTCAGTTTGCCATGTGCATGAACCCTAATGCTGTGACCTACCATGTGGCTTTGGCCTTGCCGTTTGGACTGCATGTGGCAGCAACAGAATTTTGTCATGAAGAGATAAATTGAGGCAAGTAACTGACAGATAATAAAATTAGTGAACTACTTCAGTAGTACTGGTTGGCTATTTGAAAATCTTAAAAATGTTTCTTAAATTGTTGTTAAAAATGCAGGTAAAAAGAGCATTGTGATATCAAAGTGTTTTACAAATGGGTAAAAGTCACAGAATTACTGCCAGTGCAGTGAAGTTCTTACCTTTGGTAGATATTAGAGCAGCTTCACTTTGTTCACTTGACCCAAAGGTATTGGCAGCTTTTACATAGAAAAAATAGTTCTCTCCTGGTTGTAGGGCAACCCGCAGCTGTTGATCTTTGATTCCAGCCACAGACCTGAGAGGAATGGTATTACAGAGAGATTTTCATAGAGATCATAGAGATTATTACAAAATATACCAATGCACTTTAACTGGTTGCCGACACAGTACGAGAATACTCGTGCTGAGCGGCGGGTACTTGGCGCATTAGGACGAGTTTTCTCGTCCTGTGTTACAGCCAGTGTCCGCGCGCCACGATGAGTGGGACAGCGGCTGTAATACACAGCCGCAGCCCCGCTCTATCAGCGGAGACAAGAGAAACCTCTTCTCTACGCCGGTTGTGTCTTGGTGTGGTCTGTGGTTGACTCCTTTAGGGGCAGACATGCAGAATATGGGTTGGTATTTGACATGGATCTGATCCTGATTTTATATATTTTTTATATCTTGGATCAGTCTCTCTGACACTGTCATTTGTATTTTTTGTCCAGTGTGTACATATTTAGTATACCGTTAACTGTTGAGGTATTCTTGTACAGTATTGTCAATACCTTGACAATACACTGTTTGATTCAATGGCTGTAAATATAATACATTTGTTACTCCTAGATGCCGCTACCACATTTTTATTATGTGTTATTTTATATTGTATGTGATGGTCTATGTATGTTTTTAAATATTTTCCAAATAAAGATATTTTTGGGATATTGGTTTGTGCTTTACTTGTACTATGGTTATTTACACTTCTAGTATTGTTGTCTATATATGTCTTCATAGGTATTCTATATCCAGTATGGACGTACAGTGAAGGAAATAAGTATTTGATCCCTTGCTGATTTTGTAAGTTTGCCCACTGTCAAAGACATGAACAGTCTAGAATTTTTAGGCTAGGTTAATTTTACCAGTGAGAGATAGATTATATAAAAAAAACAAAACAGAAAATCACATTGTCAAAATTATATATATTTATTTGCATTGTGCACAGAGAAGTAAGTATTTGATCCCTTTGGCAAACAAGACTTAATACTTGGTCGCAAAACCCTTGTTGGCAAGCACAGCAGTCAGACGTTTTTTGTAGTTGATGATGAGGTTTGCACACATGTTCGATGGAATTTTGGCCCACTCCTCTTTGCAGATCATCTGTAAATCATTAAGATTTCGAGGCTGTCGCATGGCAACTCGGATCTTCTGCTCCCTCCATAAGTTTTCGATGGGATTAAGGTCTGGAGACTGGCTAGGCCACTCCATGACCTTAATGTGCTTCTTTTTGAGCCACTCCTTTGTTGCCTTGGCTGTATGTTTCGGGTCATTGTCGTGCTGGAAGACCCAGCCACGAGCCATTTTTAATGTCCTGGTGGAGGGAAGGAGGTTGTCACTCAGGATTTGATGGTACATGGCTCCATCCATTCTTCCATTGATGCGGTGAAGTAGTCCTGTGCCCTTAGCAGAGAAACACCCCCAAAGCATAATGTTTCCACCTTCATGCTTGACAGTGGGGACGGTGTTCTTTGGGTCATAGGCAGCATTTCTCTTCCTCCAAACACGGCGAGATGAGTTAATGCCAAAGAGCTCAATTTTAGTCTCATCTGACCACAGCACCTTCTCCCAATCACTCTCAGAATCATCCAGATGTTCATTTGCAAACTTCAGACAGGCCTGTACATTTGCCTTCTTGAGTAGGGGGACCTTGCGGGCACTGCAGGATTTTAATCCATTTTGGCGTAATGTGTTACCAATGGTTTTCTTGGTGACTGTGGTCCCAGCTGCCTTGAGATCATTAACAAGTTCCCCCGGTGTAGTTTTCGGCTGAGCTCTCACCTTCCTCAGGATAAAGGATACCCCACGAGGTGAGATTTTGCATGGAGCCCCAGATCGATGTCGATTGACAGTCATTTTGTATGTCTTAT
The DNA here is from genome assembly GCF_050947455.1 of Rhinoderma darwinii. NCBI lineage: Eukaryota > Metazoa > Chordata > Amphibia > Anura > Rhinodermatidae > Rhinoderma > Rhinoderma darwinii. Next base: position 563,781,492 of record NC_134687.1, on the reverse strand, counting down.
ATTTTCTTACTATTGCACCAACAGTTGTCTCCTTCTCATCCAGCGTCTTACTTATGGTTTTGTAGCCCATTCCAGCCTTGTGCAGGTCTATGATCTTGTCCCTGACATCCTTAGAAAGCTCTTTGGTCTTGCCCATGTTGTAGAGGTTAGAGTCAGACTGATTAATTGAGTCTGTGGACAGGAGTCTTTTATACAGGTGACCATTTAAGACAGCTGTCTTTAATGCAGTCACCAAGTTGATTTGGAGCGTGTAACTGGTCTGGAGGAGGCTGAACTCTTAATGGTTGGTAGGGGATCAAATACTTATTTCTCTGTGCACAATGCAAATAAATATATATAATTTTGACTATGTGATTTTCTTTTTTTTTTTTTATATAATCTATCTCTCACTGGTAAAATTATCCTAGCCTAAAAATTCTAGACTGTTCATGACTTTGACAGTGGGCAAACTTACAAAATCAGCAAGGGATCAAATACTTATTTCCTTCACTGTATATGGATGTTATTGCTGAAACAGGTTTTCTGTCTGGCCTGGACTTTATAGGTATTGATAATGGCTATACCTGCTATGGGCAGACAGCCCAGGGTCTATTGAAGGACCCTAGGGCTGTCTGACCATATTTCCCGTTGTTACGGCATACTTAGGTATGTCCTAACAACTTCCTGTGTACAATCAGTACACAGGCTAATGTACTGGCATATAGATAAATGCCAGTACATTAAAGTTTAAAAATCAAAATGAAAAAAAAAAGGTGAATTAATAAAAAAAAAGTTTTGTTAAATAAAAACAAAAAATAGTATAAAAAATACACAGAAATACACGTTTTACAATAAATAAAGTTTTCAAAATATAAGTCCCAAAACATGGAATAATAAACGCATATTTGGTATCGCCACGTCCGTAACAACCTGTGCAATAAATGTGTAATGTTATTTATGATGATCGGTGTATGGTGTAAAAAAAAATAAAGAAAACTGCAGCGGAACTGCTTTTTTTTCTACGTTTTTGCCAAAATAAAAATGTATAGAAATTAAACGATAATGTAAGTGTACCAAAAAAACAAAGTCTCATAAAGCTACATCAGACAAAAAATGAAAAAGTTATAAGCGCCGGGTTGCAAAGAGGGGAATATAAAAAAAATTGTTCGGTCCTCAAGGCCAAAATTGACCGTGTCCTTAACCGGTTAAGGGTTACCAGGTACATTTTATAGCAGATCCTATAGTATATATACTCTGTACTATTAGTGTTTACCTGAGCCCTTCTCCTTCTGAAGAGTACTGTTTGCACCATTCCAGTGTGAAGGACTCTGTGGATTCTGAATGTGATGTGCTCCATCTGATGATCGCCGTGTCCCAGGAGACTGTACACTCCTCTGCTTTAATCACAGGGGTGGAAGGAGCTGGACAAGAAAAATATATTAAACAAATAATCTCAACATGACAATAAAGTATTTTTTATAAGGAGCTACAAATTCCTCAGTACTGTACACAGGTTACATTGATTTACTTTACAGTTGTCCCTGTGGCGCTCACAATCTAATTTCTCAACTTCAGTCAGGTCAGGATACACACTTAGACCTCATGTACATGGCTGTAGTAGGTTGTATTCTTATGTTCCAGTATGCAATGGTAGTGTGATGCAGGTCAGTTAACCAGTTCAACTTATACGACCTAGTGACAGGTCCTCTTTAAAAACATACGTTTTTACATATAATTACTATTGAAACATAGAATAATAGAAGTTTATGGCCCTAAACTTTATCTCCTTGTGCCTCTAATTGTACACAAAGGTTTTTCTAAAAGCAAAAAACAAAACAAATTATGGTATGCTCCTTCACATGCTGTATTACAGAGTTGTTCTCATCTAAAAGTATCTAGGACAGAATACAAAGCCTCCCAAAGGCACCATATGGCGTGCCTATGGTTCTGTTGAGGGGCTGAATAGTGAATTAGCTTGTCTGTATCTCTCTCTCTCTTTGCTCTTTCACCTGCTGCCCAGCAAACCCTTTGTCGCTGTCCACTATTATTTCTACAGACAAACTGATTCAGCATTCCCCACTAACACACAGCATTACCTGCATGTGACTAAACCTGAATGGAGGGGGTGCTGGATTTCTATAGGATGCACTTGATTGATGCCCGGTGAGGCAGAGCAGCAGCCAAAGTATATGTAGGTTTCTTTTGTATGATTTGGTTATGTGTATAGAGATTGTGAGCTCCTTTTCATTTTAAAAGGAGACAGGCAGTATGGAATGGCAGTATGGAATAAGTATAATTTATGGTTTATGTATAATATGTATGTTCTTGAAATGTAAACAAATGTGTGTGTGTCTTTAAGACTGTAGAGTTCTGGGAAATACAATATTGTGTATTTAAGTGAACCCAGAGGAGGGTGGGACAGGTTCAGTTCAGGACATATGAGTGGAGGATTGGGGTGCTGCTTGATATGAAGGTAGCTGCAATTTAATCCCTAATGTAGCGGCTTTTTGTTGTTATTTTACTTTTGTTTTATATTTGCTCAAAATAAATACGAGCATTGTTTGCGAAATCCTGAGTGAGGACTGTTTATGACGGCAAGAATACCCACACCCCAACAGAGTCTACAATACAGCATTGTCATGTGCATGAGTCCTAAAGTCCATCATTAGTATCCATATCTTTAAAACCTATGTCCCTCTTCATAACAATTTTACATTTTACAATGCACCTAAATGAACAATGAAACATCTTTGCAAATAGTCTTAATTAAAAACCTACCAAATGTATGTCAGTAAAAATTAGAGGACAAATGGAAGAGAGCATTACTGCAGGAACAGACTACACAGGATTTATTTGTAGTCTGTTACCATGGAGACATAGCATAGCAAGAAACACCAAACTGTAGGACATTTTGTAAGACTATTTGCAAAGTTATTTCATTTAGATGCATTGGAACAATAAAATAAAATAAAAAGGTTGTCAAGGTGGACCTTTCCTTTAAGATGTGATGAAACATTGTGAGAGCATACAAACTCCATGCAAATCTTGTCCTGGGTAAGCTAACTAGATTTGTTACTCCAAATCATCAAGGCACAACTGAAAATAAGAAAAGACGATGAATACTAAGTCTGTCGTCTTGTACTCTACTACATATCAGTGTAGGCGCTATAAGAAATGTTCATCAGTTGGCCAAGTGGATGATGTGCTAAGCCCTGACACCACAACTACATTATCTGATGAACAACAGTATCAGATGTGTTGGGTGAGTCAACAAGGGACTTTTGTTTCTTACATGCTGGCATAAAATGTAATTAAGTTAAATAGAATGACATTTTAGGGAATCAAGAACCACATTATTGTATACATTGCAGGGGAAGTTATGGGGATTATTATGGAATGGATGTTGGCATGGTGTTAAAGGGGGTTTCCACAGACACAAGCGTTAGTCTCTAGATAACACTGTGCTCAAGTTAGGGCACCGCAGAGCTGGATTACGTCTCAGGGCAACAAAAACAAGCAACAATAAGGATGTAAAGTTATGTCTAGACAGACAAAGGGGTTCCAGACAGATATAGCAGTATATTGGATTTTTGTAACTGCTGAAAACAAATGGAGAATGAACAATGGACCTCTTTTGCACCCTTAAAAGTATTATTTAGTTTAATGTCTATTTTGCCCCATTAAAGAGGTTGTCCAGTTTCATGTAAATAATGTTTTTTCATCCTATGATGAAAGTTTTGCAACAATCTATTACACTTTTGTGGAAATGTATTAAGAGCAGTCTTTAAAAAAAAAAAACAAGTGGGAGGAAGATCCCACAAATTTATTAAGATGCACACACCTCTTAATAAATTTGCCACGTGTTCGGCTGTCCATGCAATGAAATCCAGGCCAGCTCCTGTCTGGCTATAATTTAGGCCTGTTTCTGAAATGATAGTAAATGTGTGGCGCTGGTGGTGGCCACGACCCTTTTCGCTAAGCTCTGAAAGTGGCAAAAAAAAAAAAGGGAAATGGCCCAAAAGTCGCAATTTTCGCCACGTTTTCTAATGCCCCTCCCCCACCCCCCCTGTCGAGTTTCAATTCCTGGACAGTTTTTGCTTCATGCCAGCAAATGGGAAAATTTTTATTTACATCCAGACAGTATTGGACTTTGCTTCCTTCTGCCTAACTTCAATCTAAACAGAATTTGTGCACGTTCATTTTTCATTGCATCATAAACTTTGTTCTTCACATTGTACATACAGGACCTATCATCAATAAGGTCAAATAAGTTATTTGTGAATCAACTCATGGGAAGAAGACCCTAGTGGCAGGTGATTGAATCAAAAGTCAGCTACAAATGGGGTTGTCTTTTGCAGAACCAATGGGTCCCATTATTGCGACAGTGTCTGAACCACCAAAGGAATATCTGGTACACCTGGAATGATCAAATTCAACTGACAGTTCGTTACAGTGTCAATTGAACGCAATCACCACAGGTTTTTCCTGCCTCTAGATCTATATAATATTTTATACATGATATGTTTTAGATTTTACAATATTACTTTTAGACCATTGTTTTTCCTTTCAAACTTCTCAATATTTATACCTTTCATTGATGGAACACGAGGAAGGTCTTTCCTAATCCATGAAAAGCTGCCTTTGAGCCTAGTAGGGTTTACATGAAAATCCTTTATCCTTACCAGTCCCTGATCAAATAGATTGTGTCCACAATATTTCTACCAAAACAGTTGGTTTCCATTCACAGAACGACACATGAAACTGGCAACATTTATATCCTGAATGTCTGACTGTACTGTATCAAAGGTGATATTCAAATGCTTAATAACTGGAGATGTCCAGAACTATGCCAGAAATGTGGGGTGCTAAGATGTTGTATTAAAAGAGGACACACGAAGGACAATCAAGAAGCCAGCTAAGAAATTCAATCTCTGATAAATAGTAGATTAACAAACCAAAGACGCACAACATCAGAGTATCTACACATAGTGACTATGAGGAAACATTGACATACTGGTCCTGTTAAAAAACAAAAATGGCCTCTTCAAACTTCTACAGGCCCTGCTAAGACCACATCCAAATCCTTCCAGAGTCATCTCCCTAGAACTTCAAGTCCGGAACCTCCTATCAACATCCCCCCTCCCCATTGGTCTTAACTCTTCCTTGCTTATGCCTTTTAGGCATTGATGGTTTTTGGCACCTTCGGTTTTAATTGCTGATGCTATGTTTGTTGGTTGTGTATTCTTTGATGTTAACTCATCTTATTTGCCTCTCATTGTTACGTTTATTTTTATTTAATAAAAATTCAATAGAAAATGCAAAAATGGCAACAATATTAGATTTATGCATCTTTTAAGGCATCTTTTAACATGTTGGATAATGTCTCCAAAATGACCTCAATCCAATGACCTCTTAGGAGACCTGAAGAAGGCCTTATGTCTCACCAGACATTGCACAATAATATAGTTCACTGCAGCTTTGTGTAGCACTACCTGATGACCATGTGGGACACTGTTCAATATAGTACACTGCTGTTATTATAAAGCTTATGTGGAAGAACGTTACGTATACTTGGAATAAAGTGTCTTTTTGATGCCTGCTCATGACAGCAATCATGTGGTTAGATGGAAAGAACCAATTTGCTATTCACAAGATCATTTTTGTGACACTTTAATGGTAGGGGGACACACAGCGTAAACACTGCAGATTTATCGCAATGGATTAATTGTGGAAAATCCGCAGCGTATTACAGTAGCAGCAGTGTGGGTGAGATTTCAACAAATCTCGTCCCCACACTGCGGTAAATAAACTGTGCATAAATTGACCTGCGGTTCGGTTACTTCAACTGCAGCATGTCAATTAATTCTGAGGATACGCAACTCTTCTGTTGCGGGTTTACCCATTGAATTCAATGGGGTGCTTAAACCGACAACAAAGCAGTGTGTGTTGTGATATTTGCGGCAGAATCACAGCAATGTGCCGCAAAAATGACAAGTAATAAAAAAAATTAAAAAAAAATTATACTTACCCAGAGTCCCTGCTTCTTCTCCAGTCTGGCCTACCTGCAATGTCATCCCAGGAGGCTGGAATATGCGCCGAGAAGAAGGAGGGGGTAAGTATGAACGTTTTTATTTTTCCGGCGCCGCTTCGCAGCGGAAATTCCCCTGAAAAAACACATCACAATGTGGTGCCATTTTTCAGACAGCATTCCCTTGCGGTGTTCAGGGCGGATACGCAGCTTAACGCACTGAAAACATTGTGTGTGTTCCTTACCCTAAACATCTTTGGCTTCCCCCAAGCATACCTATCTTGAATATTTCCAATATATAACCTACTGCTAAAATGCAAATCAGAGACACTCACCTCTTTGCATGGTCCTAGGAACAGAAACTGGGAGGTCCCTATGCTCCCTATCATTAGTCCAGCAGGTTTTTTTTTAATCCCTTCGCGCACCCTGACGTGCCATTACGTCCGGGTGCGGGGGTTGATGTTTGGAGCGCTTTCAATTTGTTGCAGTTGTCGGCTGTGTTTTACAGCGGACACTCGGGACTAACAGCCGGGAGCAGCGATCGCGCTGTTCCTGGCTGTTTAACCACTCAAATTCTGCGATCAATCGCGACCGCAGCATCTGAGGCGTTGAAAAGAGGGGGACGGCCCCCTCTGACAGCTCATCACCCCCCACCCGCAGTGAGATCGGGGGTGACAACGGTTGTTATGGCAGCCCAGGTGCCTAATGAAGGCCCCCAGGGCTGCCTTCACTCTGCCTCTGCTAAGACCTGCCTGTGGCAGGGCTTAACAGAAGCCTGTAAAAATGACGATATACTGCAATACGTTAGTATTGCAGTATATTGTACCAGCGACCTAATGATCGCTGGTTCAAGTTCCCTAGGGGGCCTAATAAAGTGCGTGTAAAAAAGTGAAAAAAAGTTTTTAGTAGTGAAAAGAAAAACAAAAAAACAAAATTGGTATCGCTGCGTCCGTAAAAGTCTGAACTATTATAATATAGCATTATTTAATGCGCACGGTGAACGCCGTAAAAAATAAAAATGTAAAACGCCAAAATCGCTGTTTTTTGGTCAACTTAGCTCTAAAAATTTTTGGGATAAAAAGTGATAAAAAGTTCTACATACCAAAAAATGGTACAGATAAAAACTACAGCTCGTCCCGCAAAAAATAAGCCGTCATACTGCTCAATGGGTGAAAAAATAAAAAAGTTATGGCTCTCAGAATGTGGCTATACAAAACATTTTTTTTTAACAAAGAGTTTATTATCAATAAAAGAAGTAAAATATAAAAAAAACCTATATAAATTTGGTATCACCGTAATTGTATTGAGCCACAGAATAAAGATAAGTTGACGCTTTTTACCGCATGGTGAAAGCCATAAAAACGAAACCCAAAAAACAATTGAGGAATCGCAGTTTTTTCCAACTTCAGCCCGCAAAGAATTTTTTTTCAGTTTCCCAGTACATTATATGGAACCTTAAATGGTACCAAAAGAAACTATAACTCCTCCTACAAAAAATAAGCCCAGACAGAAAAAATATAAAAGTTATGGCTCTTGGAATGCGGGGAGTGAAAACCGAAAATGAAAAATCAAAAATGGCTTCGTCCCGAAGGGCTTAATCTTCTCCTTTAATTATGTGTTCAACACTGGTACTTTTCAGTAGACTAATCCCAAGATTCTATGGTCACTGGTATAAATTATTCTCTGATTTTTACCAGATTCATTCTGAAGTCGTGCTGAAGTGTAAATTGAAATACAAAAAAACCCACAAAAACAGGCCATACTTACCAAACAGGCAGGTTAACACCAGTTCCCAACAGGAGGAAGACAAACCACAAATGCTACATAGGGAGAGAGTACTGAGGTACAATATGCTAGTGATATCCACTCCCACTAATCTTGAGGGGAGTGACTGCTCAGTGTTTTCACAGCATTTTTCGCCTGTGGCCATTGAGTGCTGTGGGCAAAAAATGCTGCGAAAAACTCTTTTTCTGCCTCCCATTAATTTCAATGGGAGGTCAGAGGCGGAACCGCAGCAAGAAAGCATATGCCGCTTTTTTTTCCTGGGAAAAAAAAAGCCTCCACCTCCCATTGAAATCAATGGGTGGTGGTTTCGGACGTTTTTGGGCACTGATTCTGACGTGGTTTCCGCACCAAAATCAGCGGCAAAAAACTGTGTGAACTGGGCCTAACACAACATACATCCACTATGGTCTGCATTACCTTTCCAAGTGGTTCATCGTCATTTGATTCCCTCCCCATATTCTTTTTATTTTTTGGCCCCCAGCATGTTGTATAACATCATATGCATTAGGGTATGGTCACACGTACACGTCCGATACGCCTGAAATTATGGAGCTGTTTTCAGGAGAAAACAGCTCCTGAATTTCAGACGAAATGGCAAGTGCAGGCGTTTTTCGCAACGTCCATTACGGACGTAATTGGAGCTGTTTTTCTATGGAGTCAATGGAAAACTGCTCCAATTACGTCCCAAAAGGTGACAGGCACTTCTTTGATGCGGGCGTCTTTTTTACGCGCCGTCTTTTGACAGCGGCGCTTAAAAAAAATGACCGTCGGCACAGTACATCGTAAAACCCATTCAAATGAATGGGCAGATGTTTGCCGGCGCTTTGGAGTCGTATTTTTGGACGTAATTCGAGGTTAAAACACCCGAATTACGTCCGTAAATAGGGTGTGTGAACCCAGCCTCAGGCTTCTCTTCACCAAAGTACAATTGCTAGTTGTATATAAAGTCACATAATGTTGCATGTATCCATGTAATATTTAGTAAAAGAAAAAACAAGTGTACATTTCAAAGCTAGTGTTTAAAGGGAGTAATGCCATAGTCAATCCAGATTGTAATGCACAGTCTACAATTGTAGATGACAAGCCAAAATACGCTGTGCCATCCAGATATTGCACTCAGCACCTCACTAGGAATAGCACTATGGTCACATAACCCACACTTGTTTGCTATTTGAGCTCCTCTGCCTTGAATTACTCGCTGTGTATACACCTTAAGCTGTTTGAATGTCTTCCTAAATCTTAGGCTATGTTCACACTTGCGTTATATAATCTGTTACTCTGATCTGTTTTTAGCTCAGAATGAGGATAAAAACGGATCAGTTAAAAATCCCGATGAAATAAAAATAACGGATACAAACGGATTACAATCCGTTTGTATCCATTTTACAATGACACCAATGATAAAAATAAACCATAAAAGTAAAGATCCTGTACTCTGAACTTTTAGCTCAGTCAAAATAACAGATTACTAACATAACGGACGTGAACAGATGCAATTAAAAATCCCATTGATTTGAATGGGATTTTTAACAGATCAATTTTTATCCTTATTCTGATCTAAAAACAGATCAGAATAACGGATTATACAACTCAAGTGTAAAGTTAGCCTTAGGAGACAATAAATGTAAATATATAAATTAATATTACAGTTCAGTTGTAAAGATTTGATGGGACATGGGACACTCTCTGCTGAGTCGATGTATCTACTGTAAGTCTATCATGTGTGATACTGTCTGCTGAGGCCCTGTATCTGCAGTGCATTCGGAAAGTCTTCAGACCCTTTTGCTTTTTTTCACATTTTGTTATGTTGAGGTCTTGTGCTAAAATAAAAAAATATCACGTTTTTCTTCATCATTCTTCACTCAATTCCTCATAATAACAAAGTGAAAACAGAATTTTAGAAATTTTTGCAAATTTATTAAACAATTAAAAACTCAAATTTCGCATGGACATAAATATTCAGACCCTTTGCTATGACACTTGAAATTTAGCTCTAGGGGCCTCTCATTTACATTAGATAATCTTTGAAATGTTTCTACACCTTGATTGGAATCCACCTGTGGTAAATTCATTTGATTGGACATGTTTGGAAAGACACACCCCTGTCTATATAAGGTCTTACAGCTGACAATGTATATCAGAGCAAAAACCAAGCCATGATGAGGAAAGAACTGCCTGTAGAGCTCAGAGACAGGATTGTGTGGAGGCACAGATCTGGAGACGGGAACAAAAAAATGTCTGCTGCACTGAAAGTTCCCAAGAGCACTGTGGCCTCCATAGTTCGGAACAACCAGGACTCTTCCTAGAGCTGATAATCGGGGGGAGAAGGGACTTGGTCAGAGACGTGAACAAGAACTCAATGGTCACTCTGGCTGAGCTCCAAAGATCCCATGTGCAGATGGGAGAAACTTCCAGAAGGTCAACCATCACTGCAGAACTCCACCAATCTGGGCTTCATGGCAGTGGCCAGAAAGAAGCTTCTCCTCAGTAACAGACACATGAAAGCCCGACCTGGAGTTTGCAAAAAAGCACCTAAAGCACTCTGAGACAGAGAAACAAAATTCTGCGGTCTGATGAAACCAAGACTGAACTTTTTGATCTGAATTCTAAGGGCATGACCAGACGTGGCGGAATTGCTCTGGAATTCCGCAGCGGACAGTCCGCAGCGGAAATCCGCAGCGTACACATTTCTCCATTGCCTTCCACAGCTTTGTAGTTGGGTTCGTTTACACGTTGCGGACAATTCCGCTGCGGAGCATAGGCTGCGGTGCGGAATTTGGTGTCCGCAGCATACACTGACTGTTGCGGACATGTAGCGGACTTGTTGCGGACTCATTGCGGAATTTCTCCATTGACTTCAATGGAGAGTCAAAATTCTGCAATGAAGTCCGCAGATGTTATGTGTGCTGCGGAGCGTATTGGTTTTACTAACATGATAGTTCTTCATTCTGGCTGGACCTATGTATTTCTAGGTCTACAGCCAGACTGAGGAAGTCAATGGGCTCCCATAATTACGGGTGACTACGTGAGTGCACCCGTAATTACGGGAGCGTTGCTAGGCGACGTCAGTAAATAGTCACTGTCCAGGGTGCTGAAAGAGTTAAACGATCGGCAGTAACTGTTTCAGCACCCTGGACAGTGACTTCCGATCACAATATACATGAACCTGTAAAAAAAATAGAAGTTCATACTTACCGAGAACTCCCTGCTTCTTCATCCAGTCCGGCCTCCCGGGATGACGTTTCAGTCCAAGTGATGGCTGCAGCCAATCACAGGCTGCAGCGGTCACATGGACTGCCGCGTCATCCAGGGAGGTCGGGCTGGATGTCAAGAGAGGGACGCGTCACCAAGACAACGGCCGGGTAAGTATGAATTTCTTTTTCTTTTACTAGGGAAAGGGCTGTCCCTTCTCTCTATCCTGCACTGATAGAGAGAAGGGAAACCCTCTTCCCCTCAATAGGCAACGGCTAGTCCGCATCAATTTAATGCCCATTTTAGGCAAAGTCGCAACAGAATCTGCAATGCAGATTCTGTGAGGCATTGATGCGGACAGTGTATGCAGAACTCCGCCACGTCTGGGCATACCCTAAGTGTCATGTCTGGAGGAAACCAGGCACTGCTCTGCACTGCCCAATACCATTACTACAGTGAAGCATAGTGGTGGCTTCATCATGCTGTGGGGGTGTTTTTCAGCGGCTGGGATAGGGAGACTGGTCAGTGTTGAGTGAAAGATGAATGGAGCAAAGTACAGAGATATTGTCAATGAAAACCTGATCCAGAGTGTTCTGTACCATAGACTGGGCTGAAGGTGGTTAACCCTCCAACAAGACAATGACCCTAAGCACACAGCCAGGACAACACAGGAGTGGCTTAGGGACAACTCTGTGAATGTCCTTGAGTGGCCCAGCCAGAGCCCGTCTTGAACCTGATTGAACATCTCTGGAGAGACCTGAAAATGGGTGTCCACCGACGCTCCCCATCCAACCTGACAGAGCTTGAGAGGATCTGCAGAGAAGAATTGCAGAAAACCCACAAATCCCGGTGTGCAAACCTTGAGGCATCATACCCAAGAAGACTGGAAGGTGTAATCGCTGCCAAAGGTGCTTCAACTAAGTATGCAATATTTTAGTTTTTCCTTTCAATAAATTAGCAAAAATTACTAACATTGTGTTTTCACTTTGTCATTAAGGGGTATTGAGTGCAGAATGATGGGGAAAACTTGAATTTAGTTTTTATTTTAGCACAAGGCCTCAACAGAAACAAAATGTGAAAAATTGAAAGGGTCTGAAGACTTTCCAAAAGCATTGTAATTCTATCATGTGTGATATTGGCTGCTGAGCTTCTATATCTAAGCCTATCAGGTGTGCTACTGTCTGATGAGCTTTGTATCTGAGCCTATCATGTGTCATACTGTCTGCTGTTTGGGGTATCTAAGCCTATCATATGTGATACTGTCGGCTGAACCATATATCTAAGCCTATCATGTGTTATACTGTCCGCTGAGCCACAGTACCTATTCCTTTCATGTGTGATACTGATTGCTAAGGTCCTCTATCTAATCCTATCATGTGTGCAGGGGCGTAACTAGGAAAGACTGGGCCCCATAGCAAACTTTTGACTGGGGCCCCCCCTCCCCTGGGTGTCACACAACCCTCCCCCCCTTGTAGATAGTGCCTTTTTTACAGCCCCCTTGTAGATAACGCCATACAGCCCCCCTGTAGATAACGTCATACAGCCCCCTCTGTAGATAGCGCCATACAGCCCCCTCTGTAGATAGCGCCATACAGTCCCCCCTGTAGATAACGCCATACAGCCCCCTCTGTAGATGTCTACAAAGGGGGCTGTATGGCGTTATCTACAGGGGGGCTGTATGGCGCCATCTACAGAGGGGGCTGTATGGCGCTATCTACAGGGGGGCTGTATGGCGCTATTTACAGGGGGGGCTGTATGGCGCTATCTACAGGGGGGCTGTATGGCGCTATCCACAGGGGGACTGTATGGCGTTATCTACAGAGGGGGCTGTATGGCGCTATCTACAGTGGGGTTGTATGGCGTTCTCTACATAGGGACTGTATGGCGTTCTCTACAGAGTGGGCTGTATGGCGTTATCTACAGGGGGCTGTATGGTGTTATCTACAGGGGGGCTGTATGGCGTTATCTACAGGGGGTCTGTATGACGTTCCCTACAGGGGGGGGCTGTATGGCGTTATCTACAGGGGGTCTGTATGGTGTTCCCTATAGGGGGGGGTCTGTAGGGAACACCATACAGCCCCCCCTGTAGGGAACGCCATACAGCCCCCCCTGTAGGGAACGCCATACAGCCCCCCCTGTAGGGAACGCCATACAGCCCCCCCTTGTAGGGAACGCCATACAGCCCCCCCCTGTAGGGAACGCCACACAGCCCCCCCTGTAGGGAACGCCATACAGCCCCCCCCTGTAGGGAACGCCATACAGCCCCCCCCTGTAGGGAACGCCATACAGCCCCCCCCTCTAGGGAACGCCATACAGCCCCCCCTGTAGGGAACGCCATACAGCCCCCCCTGTAGAGAACGCCATAAAGCCCCCCCCTGTAGGGAACGCCATACAGCGTCCCCAACCCCCCCAAAAAATGCGACCTACAGTGTGATACATGTGTGATCGCTGGCAGCGATAGGGAGAACAGGGGACCGAAAGTCCCTCCAAGTTCTCCATGACTAACCTCTGACTTCCGGCGTCTGCGCAGCTCAATAAACATGAAAGGAGCGCTGGTCACGCATGCGCACAAGCGCGACCGGCGCTCCATTCATTTCTACGGAGCTGCCGACACAGACCCCGGAAGTCCGAGGTTTGTGATGGAGAACTTCAGGGGACTTTCAGTCCCCCGTTCTCCCTATCGCTGCCAGCGATCCCACATGTATCCCCAATCCTGTGAAGAGGGGATACATGTCTTTTGTTTAATGGCAGAGCGGGGAGATACCTCCCTGCTCTGCCGTAAGTGGCGTCCCGCTGTAGCAGCCATAGCGTCTGCTAGCGGAGCCTCCTGCCATGGTGGGGGCCCGTGCCGGTGGGCGACATGGGCCCCCTCATGCCACGGGCCCCGTAGTAGCCGCTACGGTTACTATAGCGGTAGTTACGCCACTGCATGTGTGATACTGTCCGCTGGGCCCTGCATCTAAGACTATCATGTGTAATACTGTCTTCTGGACTGCTGTATCTAATCTTATCATGTGTGATATTGTCTGCTGAGCCGTGCATCCAATCCTATCATGTGTAATACTGTATGATAAAATGATGTATCTAATCCCATCATATGTGATATTGTTTGCTGAGGCCCTGTATCTACGCTTATCATGTGTCATACTCTCTTCTGAGGCCCTGTATCTAATCCTATCATGTATGATACTGTCTGCTGTAGATAGTTCCACATACCCCCCTTGTAGATAGTGTTACATACCCCCATGTATATAGCGCCACATATCCCCTCTTGCAGATAGTGCCACACAGCCCCCCTTGTAGATAGTGCCACACAAAACCCCCCTTGTAGATAGTGCCACACACAACCCCCCTTGTAAATAGTGCGACACACAACTCCCTTGTAGACAGTGCCACACACAAGCCCCCCATAGATAGTGCCACACACAACACCCCTTGTAGATAGTGCCACACACAACCCCTCTTGTAGATAGTGCCACACATAACTCCCCATAGATAGTGCCACACACAACCCCCTGTAGATAGTGCCACATGCCCCTTGTAGATAGTGCATCATACCCCCCTTGTAGATAGTACCACATACCCCTCCTTGCAGAAAGCGCCACATACACCCCCTTGTAGATGGTGCCACATACCCCCTTGTAGATAGTGCCACAGACAACACCCCTTGTAGATAGTGCCACAGACAACACCCCTTCTAGATAGTGCCACACACAACCCCTCTTGTAGATAGTGTCACACATAATTCCGCATAGATAGTGCCACACACAAACCCCTGTAGATAGTGCCACATACGCCCTTGTAGATAGTGCCACATACCACTCCTTGCAGATAGTGCCATAAACCCCCCCTTGTATATGGTGCCACATACCCCCTTGCAGATAGTGCCACACACAACCCCTCTTGTAGATAGTAACACATACCCCCCTTGAAGATAGTGCCACACACAACCCCTCTTGTAGGTAGTGACACACACAACCCGTCTTGTAGAGAGTGCACATGTCCCCTTGTAGACAGTGCCAAATACTCCCACTTGTAGATAGTGCCACATACCCCCTCTTGTAGATAGTGCCACATACAACTCCTCTTGTAGATAAAGCCACATACCCCTCTTTGTGGATAGTGCCACAAACCCCCTTGTAGATAGTGCCACACGCAACCCTTCTTGTAGAAAGTGCCACATACACCTCCTTGTGGATAGTGCCACATACCCTCCTTGTAGATAGTGCCACACGCAACCCCTCTTGGAGATAGTTCCACAGACACCCCTTGTATATAGTGCCACATACACCTCCTTGTAGATAGTGCCACATACGCCTCCTTGTAGATAGTGCCACATACCTCTCCTTGTAGATAGTGCCACATACCTCCACTTTGTAGATAGTGCCACATACCCCATAATGTTATGTGTGAGGCTGGGTGGCATGGGCCCCTAATGCCGCGGGCCCCATAGCAGCCACTATGTCTGCTATAGCGGTAGTTATGCCACTGCCATCACAGACAATCTATGAGCACTGGGACGGAGTGTGAAAAGTGACTGAACTTCAAGCAAAAGAGATGCGTGGTGTCATGTCTAGTGCAGGGCCTAAGGGGGTGATGCATAACATGGGGATTCTATCTTAGGTGTTCTGTAAATCCCTATGTCACGCACCGTCCACTCAGGCTTTGCACAAGACATAACACAGTGAATCCGTTCTGCCTGAAGTATTCCTTTAAAATCAGATTAACAGCCTTACAAATTTGATAATCCAGCACCCACATGCCAAATTATTTAAATTTTTCTGTGCATGCTCATATCCTCCCATAATTTCCCTTTTAATCATGCGGGATTGCAAGGAACCCATGTTCAAGACATGCAACTAGTGTAATTACTGCTGTAGAAATTACATCTGCAAAACGTATACAATTTATCAAGAGTCTTATCTCTAAAGATCTAATTGGTATTCCATTCCTTCTAGCAATGTTCCTAAGTGTTAATAGGATCAGTGTTGCACATACCAGTCCTGAATATTGACTTGTCGCTGGGTATGCTGCAGCCAGTGTAATTCACAGCCATAACCCAGACACTGTAACATTTATCTGGCTCAAGGTCCTCCAAGTTGCAGAAACTTTCCTTCACTGTGACTCTGTACTCCTCCAGTAGACCTAGAGTTATAAGATGATACAACAGACAACTATAAATCTCACTGCTATTTATACAGAATTACAGCACAAGTAAATGGATTGTGTTTCACAGGATTCCAGGTAAACATTACATATAAGGACTATATGAGGTCATGTATTTTTCTTTTTTTTCCTCTGTGTGAAGATGCAGGGTGGAATTTTGGAAGTCAAGGTTTATTGTAACGTCAATCAGTACTTTAGTTGGTGTGTGTAAGGAAACCAGAGAAACCTCGTCAATTTCGAACCTATACTTCAAGAATTGCCAAATTCATATACTTAATTCTCCAATCCTCAACCATATAGTACCAGAGGGGAAGAATGGAGCGGGGGAAGGGAAGTAATAGATGTAATGTATTCTAAAAGCAGGCAGATTGAGAATTGATTTACAAATTGTCAAAATGTGGTTCTGGCGCACAGCGACAGTTCTAACCATCGAGCTACAGCAGAGCCTCATACAGTGCCGTGGAATGTAAAAAGATGTTGGATTAAGCATTTACAGTATATTACATTAAAGCTGGCCATACACATAAGAGAAAATTCATCCAAAATGGGCAATTTTGGGCATTTCGGCCGACCATTGCTTGTAAAATTAACACAAACAATCGTTCTCAATAGCTGAAAGCAGCCTTCTATCTGTAGAAAATGTGATCAGCCAGGTTGGAAAATTTGGAGATATAAAAGCAAAGAGAAAGAGACAACACAAGGCGCCACATCGTGCAGATGACCCAAGGATAAAAAAGTCAAGGAGGGCAAAAAAAGTCAGTATGCTCACCTTGAATGGTTGTGCAATTGCAGGCACAACACTGATGCAGGTATTGAAACAATTTCCAGCCACGTAGCAATTTCCACTGCAATAGAAGTGCTTGTGCAGACACAACTAAATTGCGTGCAGGTTATTTTGGAACAGGAAAATCAGCTGCTGCCAGGGTCCGAACCAGTAAACGAAAGGTTACCGCCAGATATCAAACAATAAATTAATGGTGAAAAGATAGGACCAATGTAACGGCACTGCTGAACATGTAAAGGATTTATTAATATAATAGGCTACGTGTTTTTACACAATGGACATGCGTCTTCATCAGGCCAAGAACATGCACTAATAGTTCCTTGAACTTTCCTGCCCCCCCTTTTTTTTTCATTGATTGTTTTTTTCTGCCCTTGTGTATATAAGTTGTCATTGCTATTAGTGCATGTTCTTGGCCTGATGAAGACACATGTCCTGAGTCTAAATGAGTAGCCTATTATATTAATAAATCTTTTACATTTTCAGAAGCGCCGTTACATTGGTCCTATTTTTTTCCACCATTAATTTATTGCTTAATTTTGAGATATTAGATAGATAGATAGATAGATAGATAGATAGATAGATAGATAGATAGGAGATATGTATATAAAGTAGAAGAGCATACATTAAAAACACACCCAACAGACTAATTCTTCTGGATAATTTCAGTCTTCCATGCATCCATATTTTACTTTGCTACCCTTAAAATCGAACAACTGCCATGAATAGTGACAACCATCCGACTGATGATTAATGATAACACTTTTCTAGCTTACCGTTATCATCACCTTTCCCTTGAGGCTCCTCCATGCAGTACACCTGAAAACAGTCAATGATGTCTTCCTCGCTCATTGTCCAGTACACAGTAATAGAACTGCTGTTTGCAGAATTGGGCTCCTGGGATTTTAACTTTGGTGTCTGAGGAACTGAAGTATAAAAATGTAAAAATATTATGATACCCCCTAAGGAGAGCTTTATTCTTACAGTCATAACATCTAAGTAAAAAAGGCATTGACACCCACATACAATATATGGACAAAAGTATTTGGACACACCTCTTCTTAATGATTAAATTCAGGTGTTTTATTCTGTCCCATTGCCACAGGTGTATAATATCCAGTACCTAGCCCTACAGTCTACCTTTACAAACATTTGTGAAAGAATGGGTCATTCTAAAGAGTTCTTTAAATTGGAGCGTCGTAATGTAATAGGATGCCACCATTGTAACAAGTCAGTTCGTGAAAATTCTTCCCTTCTAGATATTCCACGATCAACTGTGAGTGTTATTATTGCAAAGTGGAAAAAGGGAAAGGCCCTAGCAGCTGGCAGGCATTGCAATTATTCAAAAAATTACTAATTTACCATTAGGCAAAAAGTAACCCGGTTTTCCGGCTACCTAAATAAGGTTGGTAATAAAATATAACTTTTATTGGATACTTATAAACTAACAATAACCACACGATTAAAAGTAGCCAACGCTAGCTGACAGTAACGAGTTAGTATGGCATGTTGCCAAAATACACTTGGTTGGAAATGACCTGGTGTGCGAGTGTTAGGACAGCGGCTGCGGAACGTTGTGCTACCGCTGACTCTATATATATTAATTTCTGTCTAGCTATCAGCTAAGCGTTGAAATTAAAATGAAAAGAAAAGCCCCCGCGACATGCTTCGCTATCAACGTAGCGTCTTCAGAGGTTTGAATGGGGCTAATGGGGCGTGCTCCAGTCCGACCCCTTATACAACCTCCAAATGATGTATTAGTGGGTGTGAGCCAATGACAAAGGTAGTATAGGGACAAGCCCATAAGCAAAAAGACAGGCAGGTCATCTGTCCAATCAGAAAAGCTCTGAGTTTAGCCAATCGATGAAGAGAGCCGTGCGCCTGCGTATTAATGCAAAGCAAACGTGTCCAAAACATAAGTACCGAAATGCTGTTACTGCGCATTTCAGGACACTTAAAAATATCAGAATAACAGACAGGGCTCTACATCTCGCTAATCAAAATGGAGTATCATGCGATAGGGTGCTAATATAGAAAAAAGCGTCTAGACTCTAGAATATAGGTATCAAAATACCCTTAATGCGCATGTCAGAATAATTAAATATATTAGGTAAGTGTCTCTTACGCATGTCAATAGACTTAAAATAGAAAGTGCAACGGAGTTACATATAAGCATTGGTAATGCGCATGTCGAAGTACTTACAGATTATTCCCAAGAATATGGACTAAGACTAATAGTGTAGAGTCAAGCTCCGAGTGAAAATGAATTATCAAGCAAGGAGGTTAATGGGGAAAGTAGGAGAAGGAAGAATAAATGGAAAGGTGGTTATGAATTTAAGTTAAGCATACACAGCTAAAGATAATAGTCATATGGAAATAACTAAGATCTATAATGTATGTATATTAAAATCAGTATTATAATCAGTGAGTGACAACCAGGAGGATATGTAAAAGGAATGGTAGAGGGTCACGAATATTAGTAATACTATATTAGTAGAGTATGTTATAGCTATCTGCTTAAAGAAAGGCTATAAAGGTGAAACCCTCATTGAGGCCATTTGGGCTCAAGGAACTTGTTCCATGTAAAACCCCCTCAAAAAACAAGGGGGCACTCCCTCCGTCTGGAGAAAAAAAGTTTCAACCTGCAGAGGCAACAAGCCTTCTTTACTGTGAGAACTGTGAATCTATGGAATAGTCTACCGCAAGAGCTGGTCACAGCAGGGACAGTAGATGGCTTTAAAAAAGTCTTAGATCATTTCCTAGAACCAAAAAATATTAGCTCCTATGTATAGAATTTTTTTTACCTTCCCTTATCCCATCCCTTGGTTGAACTTGATGGACATGTGTCTTTTTTTCAACCGTACTAACTATGTAACTATGTAACTGAGCCTATGGATCCAATGAGCTTCCTCCTGCAAAAGTTTTTTGTCCAAATTTCCAGCTCTGCGGCCCAATTTGAGTTGGGTAATACCCCAGAATTGGAGGGTTTTAAAATTCCCATCATGTATGCATCTCATATGCCTGGGTACTGGAGTGTCTTCTTTATTATTAATGGTACTGATATGCTTAGAGATCCTTCTTCTCAGTTGCTGTATAGTCTTACCCATGTATAATTTCAGACATGGGCACTTAGCAGTGTACGCAACTGCACTGCTCTTTCAGTTTATGAATTGTTTGATAATATAAGATTTCCCATCGAGAGGATTACAGAATCTCTTAGTGGTAGGCATCAAAGCACAGAAGGAGCATCTACCACAAGGGGGGACCCCTTTATAGTAGAAGGGAGCCAAGTGCTCAGCGAAATGGATGGTTTAGAATAGTGACTATGTGCCAAAAATTCTCTAAGGTATTTTCCTATTCAGTATGTAATATTCAGGATGATAGTTATAGCATCTCTTAAATTAGGATCGGCTTTCAGAATGGGCCAATGTTTTTGTAGAACGTTAAAAATTTTGGGGGAACAAACATCAAAATTCCCTATGCACCTGATAAAGGTTTAAGATTTGTTAGATCCTCTGCCTTTACCATACAGTAGCTAACTTCTTGTAGTACCATAGCCCTGGCATAGGCTCTATGTAAAGTTTTTTTTGGGTAACCATGTGCAAGAAATTTATGATAAAGAGTATCGCACTCAGATTGGAAAGTATATTCATCAAAGCAGTTCCTCCTCGCTCTAAGTTACTGCCCTATCGGGATACCTTTCTTCAGTACACGTGGATGGAAACTCTCCCAGTGTAGAAAGCTATTCGTAGCTGTAGCCTTGCGGAATATATTAGTATGGACACTGCCACCAGGGTCCAAGGAGACCCTTAAATCGAGAAAACGGATTTCATTCCCATGTATTTCATGAGTGAATTTCATCCCTATGGTATTGATATTCAGAATCTCCATAAAATCTGAGAAAAGTGTTGTAAAGGATCTGCCAGACACAGCTTCTGTGTCGACGCCTGTGGTTAATCAGTCTGCACCTACTCCTAAGTCTGATAGAGTGACTCGATCTGCTACCACTCAGGCTGGTAGGCTCAGGAGTGGGAGAACCTATCACAGCCTGGCCAGACGGTTCTAGCTCCCACCCTCGGTCTATTTTTACCTTCATTTCCTGCTTGTCTCTGCCTGTGATTCTTTCCTGTTTCCTGGCTCTGCTGCTCCTGCTATCATTATTGACCTTGCTTCATTTTGACCCTGGCTTTACTGACTACGCTCCTGCTCTGCTTTTGGTACCTCGTACACTCCTGGTTTGACTCGGCTCGTTCACTACTCTTGGGCAACTGCCCCATTTCCCTTAGCTTCTGTGTACCCTTGTCTGTTTGTCTGTTGTGCACATATTGAGCGTAGGGACCGTCGCCCAGTTGTACGCCGTCACCTAGGACGGGCCGTGCATGTAGGCAGGGACTGAGTGGTGGGTAGATTAGGGCTCACCTGTCTGTCTCCCTACCCCGTCATTACATAATCACAGGCCCATATACCTTTTCTACCCTGGTCCCTGACACAACTATGGACCCCCTTGAGACCCTGGCTCAGCAAATACAGGGCCTCTCCCTACAGGTCCAAGCCCTGGCTCAGAGGGGCAACCAGCGTGATACCCTGGTAGTGCCCCCCACCTCACCTCTTGAACCCCACCTCAAGTTGCCTGACCAGTTCTCAGGGAACCGGAAGACTTTTTTCTCCTTTTGGGAGAGTTGTAGGCTCTATTTCCGTCTAAGGCCCCACTCCTCAGGTTCTGAGAGCCAGCGAGTGGGTATAATTATGTCCCGGCCCCAGGACGGGCCCCAAGAATGGGCCTTCTCCTTGGCTACTGACGCCCCTAAACTTTCCTCTGTTGATCTTTTTTTTTCTGCTCTCGGGCTCATATATGACGAGACTGACAGGACTGCCTTTGCCGAGAGTCAGCTGGTGACCTTACATCAGGGTAAGAGACCCGTTGAGGAGTACTGTTCTGACTTTAGGAAGTGGTGTGTAGCTTCTCGGTGGAATGACCCTGCCTTGAGGTGCCAGTTTAGATTGGGTCTGTCGAACGCCCTGAAAGACCTGTTAGTTAGCTATCCCTCTTCTGACTCTCTAGATCAGATTATGGCTTTAGCGGTACGTCTTGACCGACGTCTCAGGGAACGACGACTTGAACATTTTTGTGCTTTCTCCTCTGGCTCCCCCATGATGGCTCCCGAGGTTCCATTGCTTCGTTCTTCCACGGAAAACTTGGATGAACCAATGCAACTCGGGGCCTCCGTGTCTCCCCAACAACGTAGAGAGCTCCGCAGGAAGAATGGTCTCTGCTTCTACTGTGGGGATGACAAGCATCAAGTGAACAACTGTTCTAGGCATCAGAATAAGCAGCCGGAAGAACTTCCACGCCTAAGTGATCATCGGGGAGGTCACTTGGGCGCACAGGTATTTCCCGTAAATATGAAACCTAATAAGATCTTGCTTCCGTTTCAGGTCTCTTTTGAGGGTAGGTCTGCTACCGGCAGTGCCTTCGTGGATTCAGGGTCTTCTGCTAATATTATGTCTGTGGAATTTGCTATGTCTCTAGTTATGCCATTGATTGATTTGCCTAAACCTAATTGACTCCACTCCAATTGCTAATGGTTATTTTACACAGCATACCCCTGTTTTTGAACTCCTTGTTGGCTTCATGCATTTGGAGCAGTGCTCTGTACTGGTGATGCAGGGATTATCGTCCGATTTGGTTTTAGGCCTTCCCTGGTTGCAGATGCATAATCCCACGTTTAACTGGAATACTGGGGATCTTACCAAATGGGGTAATGAATGCATGACGTCATGTTTTTCTGTTAATTTTATTTCTCTCCCTGAAGAGGTGAACACTCTACCTGAGTTTATTCAGGACTTCGCTGATGTTTTTTCTAAAAAGACCTCCGAAGTGTTACCTCCTCATAGAGAATACGATTGCGCAATCGATTTGATACCAGGAGCTAAGCTCCCTAAGGGTAGGATATTTAATCTCTCTTGTCCCGAACGTGAAGCCATGAGAGAGTATATCCAGGAATGCCTGGCCAGGGGTTACATTCGCCCCTCTACTTCTCCGGTAGGTGCTGGCTTCTTCTTCGTACGGAAGAAGGATGGTGGTCTTAGGCTGTGCATCGATTACCGAAACTTGAATAAGGTCACTGTAAGGAACTAGTATTCCCTTCCTTTGATTCCTGATCTCTTCAATCAGGTTCAGGGGGCCCAATGGTTCTCTAAGTTTGATCTTCGGGGGCTTATAACCTTATGCGCATCAGAGAGGGGGATGAGTGGAAGACTGTGTTTAACACGCCCGAAGGTCATTTCGAATACCTCGTCACGCCCTTTGGGTTGTGTAATGCTCCCGCGGTCTTCCCGAATTTCATAAATGAGATTTTAAGAGACTACCTGGGGGAATTTCTTGTAGTGTACCTTGATGACATACTTGTGTTTTCCAAGGACTGGTCCTCCCACATTGAGCATGTCAGGAAGGTGCTCCAGGGCCTTTGGGAAAACAAACTCTTTGCTAAAACCAAAAAATTTGTGTTTGGGGTGCAGGAGATACCATTTTTGGGTCAAATCCTCACTCCTCATGAATTCCACATGGACCCTGCCAAGGTTCAGGCTGTGGCTGAATGGGTCCAACCTGCCTCCCTGAAGGCGTTACAGTGCTTCCTGGGGTTTGCTAATTATTACAGGAGATTTATTGCTAACTTCTCGGTCATCACTAAGCCTCTTATGGATCTTACTCGCAAAGGTGCTGATCTCCTCCACTGGCCTCCAGAGGCGGTCCAGGCTTTTGAGGTCCTTAAGAAGTACTTTATCTCGGCCCCAGTGCTGATTCAGCCCAACCAAATGGAGCCATTCATCGTGGAGGTTGACGCCTCTGAGGTGGGAGTGGATGCTGTCTTGTCCCAGGGTACCAGGTCCCTCACCCATCTCCGTCCCTGTGCCTACTTCTCCAGGAAGTTCTCGCCCACTGAGAGTAACTATGACATTGGCAACCGTGAACTCTTAGCCATTAAATGGGTATTTGAAGAGTGGCGCCACTTCCTGGAGGGGGCTAGGCACCAGGTAACGGTTTTCCTAGAATCTGCCCAGAGGCTAAACCCGAGACAAGCTCGATGGGCGTTGTTTTTTACTAGATTCAACTTTTTGGTCACCTATAGGGCTGGGTCTAAAAATATTAAGGCTGACGCACTGTTGCGTAGCTTCATGGCCAGCCCTCCTTCAGAGGAAGATCGTGCTTGTGTTTTGCCCCCAGGTATAATCATTTCCTCTGTTGATTCTGACTTAGTCTCCGAAATTGCGGCTGATCAAGGTTTAGCTCCCGGGAACCTTCCTGAGAACAAGTTGATTGTTCCCCTGCAATTCCGGCTAAGGGTACTCAGGGAAAATCATGACTCTGCACTATCTGGCCATCCAGGCATCCTGGGTACCAAGCAACTCATTACCAGAAACTATTGGTGGCCTGGGTTGCCTAAAGTCCTTAAGGCCTACGTCGCCGCTTGTCAAATTTGTGCTAGGTCCAAGACTCCCAGCTCCCGACCAGCGGGCTTACTATGTTCTTTGCACATTCCCCAGAGACCTTGGACCCATATCTCCATGGATTTTATCACCGATCTGCCTCCATAGACCGCTTCAATAAGATGTGCCACTTTGTGCCCCTCAAGAAACGACACAATGCTAAGACCTTGTTTGTCAAACACATCCTGCGTCTCCATGGGGTCCCTGTCAATATTGTTTCTGACAGAGGGGTAAAATTTGTTTCATTGTTTTGGAGAGCTTTCTGTAAAAAGTTGGAGATTGATCTGTCCTTCTCCTCGGCCTTCCATCCTGAAACTAATGGCCAAACTTAGAGGACTAATCAGTCTCTAGAACAATATTTAAGGTGTTTTATCTCTGACTGACAATATGAATGGCCACCACACCAAGATCGTGCTTAATGTTATTATATAAGGACTCTACATCGATACTCGCTATCATTGTGGTAGGTGTGACAGAGATCTCCTGGATCTTGGTGTCCTTGGTGTCCCTCAAATAAGAGGGTATGGCTGTGACCATGGGTGAGAATACTTCCTCCACTTACATACTAATCACTGCATAGTACAGCATTGAAAGTGGAAGCATTCAGGAGCCACAACAACTCAGCTTCTAAGTGGCAGACCACGTAAAATTACAGAGCGGGGTCGCCGAGTGCTGAGGCACATAGTGCATAAAAGTCGCCAATGCTCAGCTAACTCAATAACTGCAGAGTAAAACCTCCTCTGGCATTAACATCAGTACAAAAACTGCGTTCCGGGAGCTCCATGCCATGGGTTTCCAGGGCAGAGCAGCTGCATACAAGCCTTACATCACCAAACAGAATGCCAAGCGTCGGATGGGGTGGTGTAAAGCACGCCGCACTGGACTCTGGGGAGGTGGAAACGTGTTCTGTGGAGTGATGAATCACGCTTCTCTATCTGGCAGTCTGATGGACTAGTCTGGTTTTGGTGAATGCCAGGACAACGTTACCTGCATTGTGCCAACTGTAAAGTTTGGTGGAGGGGGGATAATGCTATGGAGCTGTTTTTCAGGAGTTTGCCTAGTCCTGACCTCACAAATTCTCTTCTGAATGAATGGCCAAAAATTCTCAGAGACGCTCCGAAATATTGTAGAAAGCCTTCCCAGAAGAGTGGAAGATGTTTTACAGGTAATGGGGGGGGGGGGGGGGGGTTTGGAGACCAACTATATATTAATGCCTGTGGATTTATATTGGGATGTCATAAAAGCTCCTGTAGGTGTAATGTGTAGGTGTCCCAATACTTTTGTGCATATATTTTATGTTTCAACGAATCCTACTATTAGGATGCAGCTATTCCAGTCATCTTGCCCCCAATAGTTCTGGAGGGCGATTCAGTTGTGTTATCCTTTCAATTTAAATGAAAAACACAAATCAACATCTCGGGTAAATGCATTTTTCTATTATCAGAATGAATAAGATCAGGAATGTACTAAAGGGTGAGACTGTCACATAACAATTATTAAATATTGTCGTCATCATCTAGGACAGATGGGCTGTGTTTTAATTTTATCCCATCTCCTTTCCATGACCCTTGGGTTAATTCCCCACATCATTGTTTGTAGGGCCTTTCCAGAAGGTATCTAATGTTCTCACCACACATTAAAATAAGGGATGCAACCGACCTGGACTAGGCTCCCTCTCTCCAGGGGCCCTATAGTAGCTGCATGGTCTGCATCTGTGGTATGTGCACCCTTGGATATAATATAAATATATTAAAGTTGAAACTATATTGAAATTACTCTGAAGTTGTGTCCTTTATAAAGCCTTTATATTTATTTAATTTTACCTCACATTCAGATAAAAGGCAGGTTAGATACTTGTTATTCTAATAATATAATACACATTCTGCTTATCACAACACTTGAACTGGGCACAGGGGTGCCCTTAGCCCAAAAATCCTAGTAATAAGGGAAGATAAAGCTTTATAGCTGTCTAGTAAAGATGAAAGGACACGGGGTAAATAGATGCTGCCGGTGCCGCTGCCATCAAGAAAGTGCTGTAAAGTTCATATATACAATTATTTAACAAATGTCACATCACAGTGGGGATTTATAAAAGCGTTCTGGCCAAGGATATTACAATAAACTAATAGTCTGGGGATCTGTGATACATGGAATGCAGCTGAAAAACTCGAGCTGTCAGCAATACAGAGCCACGACGTACAAGTATTATGGATAATATCTATTACACTTGTGGGTAACTGCTGAGTAAACAGGTAAAAGAACAGCAAAATATGACCAGTAATACCAGTAGCCTCTGTTAATGAGGCCATACAAGATATTACCCAGGAATACAAGCTGGACGTACTCCTGGGACCTGATAAGAGAGTGATAAAATTAAGAAACCAAAGGATATCAGGGTCCTCAAGAAGCTTTACAATATCTCAATGCAGTGATCCTTCAATTTATAAAAATCTTTCCGGAGTCACCATTAGTAAAACTATGGTTAGCAAGACAATAACTAGTGTATGTAGAATCACAAAAAAAAAAAAAATAATAATAATAATATTAACCTCTCCGCAACAACCATACAGCTATATATGTTCCAACTGCCGATGCCCCGTGCAGTTGTCACATATATAAACGTTGGCAGTCTGTAACGCGGTTTAATGTGTGCAGTGCAGCTTCAGTGTAACGGTATGTTCACACGGCTTATTTACGGACGTAATTCGGGCGTTTTACGCCTCGATTTACGTCCAAAAATGTGCCTCGATAGCGTCGGCAAACATCTGCCCATTCATTAGAATGGGTCTTACGATGTTCTGTGCACACGGTCATTTTTTTTACGGCCCGCTGTCAAAAGGAGGGGCGTAAAAAAGACGCCCGCGTCAAAGAAGTGCCTGTCACTTCTTCAGACGTAAATGGAGCCATTTTCCATGGACTCCATGGAAAACCAGCTCCATTTAACGTCCGTAATGGACGCAGCAAAAAGCGCCTCAACATGCCATTACGGCTGAAATTACGGAGCTGTTTTCTCCTGAAAACAGCCCCGTAATTTCAGCCGTTACGGACGCTGCCGTGTGAACATACCCTTAAGCAGCGCTGCACTCTCATGTCTGCCGGGGCTATGAGATCCCTGGAATTCATCCACCATGTAGATAGCACCCCACAAAACCCCACTGTAGATAGCGCAAACCCCGGTGTAGATAGCGCCACCTAATCTCCCTTTAGGAGCAGAATTGCTGGTCAAAGCGCTCTGGCTGGGGATTCCATGCCTAGAGGGAACCCCCGACGTCTCTCCATCCACCCTGTAAATAGCACCATCCCCCCTGAAGATAGTGTCACCCCCCCTGCATATAGCATCACCCCTCCTGTAGATAGCACTCCCCCTGTAGATAGCATGGATTCCCGGTGTCGGCAACACTCTGGCCGGGCACTCTACTCCTAGAGGGAACCCCTAACGTCACTGTCCATATATTCACTCTGACCGGGGATTCCGTTTCTAGAGGAAGCTTAGGTGGCGGTATCTACAGGGGGTGGTCTGGTGCTATCTACAGGGGGGATGGTGCTAGCTACAGGGGGGTTGGTTCTGTCTACAGGGGGTGGCGCTATCTGAAGGTGGATGGCACTATCTACAGGGGGTGTTGTCTACAGGGGGTAGTGCTATCTACAGGGGGTAGTGCTATCTACAGGGGGTGTGGTGCTATCTACATGTGGGTGTACTGCTGTAACGTCCACGGTCGCAGACCGCAGACTCCTATCATCCTGCAGACGTCTTCCTCCCCAGAGATGCCAGCCCATGCGGCTGTCCTGTCATACAGTGACCACTATGGTGCGCCCTTGAGCTCATTCCCGGCCTTAATGGGCCAGAGCACACACATGTTTTAGATTGACTGATTGCTCCCATGATCACCCAGGACAATGCCCTGCCCCTTCCTTCATTGCCTGAGCTTTGTTGTGTTTACCCGTGTTAGTCTTTGCAAATGGTCCCTTAGTGTTCTCACTCCCACCATGACAGTAAGCTCAGGCCATGGACCCTGCTGGTCAATCCAAGACCATGACGATGTCACAAGTGATGCGAGCGGATATGCTAGTCTTCCGATCTCGACAGGACCAACTCCTCCAGGTGTTGAACATTATTGCACATTAGCTGGATATGCAAGCTGCAGTTCCCCCAGCACCTGCTCCTATTGCCTCTGCATCTGCTGTTCCTCCTACTACACCTCCTGGCAGTGCTGACCCCCGATTTTCTCTGCCACTACCTAATCACTATGACGGAGACGCG
The DNA here is from genome assembly GCF_050947455.1 of Rhinoderma darwinii. NCBI lineage: Eukaryota > Metazoa > Chordata > Amphibia > Anura > Rhinodermatidae > Rhinoderma > Rhinoderma darwinii. The sequence continues at coordinate 563,752,812 of NC_134687.1, read as the reverse complement.
GGGACCTGCAGGGGATTTCTGAACAAGTGCTAGATCCACTACAGTCGGTACGCCAGAGCATTTTCTACGGACGGCGCAAGTGTCGCTTTTATCGTCTCTCTCCTCACTGGCAGGGCCCTAGCATGGGTGAACCCTATCTGGAAACAACAAGGACCAGAGACCCGTGACTTCCAGTGGTTCCTACGGACATTTCGCACAGTGTTTGAGGAGCCTGGACGAGTCTCGTCGGCAGCTGCCACCCTGCTGAACCTTCGCCAGGGAGACACTTCCATGGGCGCCATTCACTTCCGCGCCCTGGAGGGAGAGTTGTTATGGAACAATGAGGCCTTGGTGGCAACATTCTGGCAGGGACTGTCCCCTGAGATTAAGGATGAGTTTGCCGCCCGAGATCTGCCATCTACCCTGGTTGACCTCATCCTTCTGGTCGCCCGGATCGACATAAGGATTCGGGGAACGGCTCCAAGAGGCTCATTGGGAGGGAGGACTCCCTAGTCCGACTCCTACATTGCAGCAAACCCTGCTGCCATGATCAGCTGTTCCTCCAAAGGAGTCTTTGAAGATGGACCATCTCAAGCTGTCTACCCAGGAGAGACAACGCAGACGCACCTCGGGACTCTGTCTGTATTGCGGCCTTGAATGCCATCTTGTGCATCTGTGTCCCCAAAAGCCCCAGAGCCTAGGGTTGGTTGGAGAGACAACTCTGGGTGAAGAAGGACTGTCTTCTAAATTGTCCATCCCCGTGATCATAGTGTCCGGCCAAAGGACGCATCGGGTCTCTGCCTATCGGGACTCTGGCTCTGCAGCTAACTTCATTCAGAGAGACCTGGTGGATCTTCTCCAGTTGCCCACAACCCACCTGAAGAGGCCTTTGATCGTTGCCTCGGTGAATGGACTGCCTCTGCCAGAACCAATTGTGGCTGTGACTAAACCACTGAGGCTCCAAGTGGGAGCCCTTCATTCCAAGCTCATCTAGTGTTTTGTCCTGTCCAAGGCCATTAACCCTGTGCTGCTGGGCCTGCCCTGGCTCCGACTACATGCCCCATGTAATGTCCGTGGCTGCAGGCTGTCAGCTCCAATCCCCTCCTGACAGCCGCAGCCACGAGTCGACAAGCGCTGGCCCGAGCCTCCTCCTCAGGAGACACCAGCGCTCGCTTCCACTCACCTCAGCCGGGTCCCGTAGGGCGCGCGCTCATGCCCGCTCTTAAAGGGGCAGCGCGCATACCGGACTTCATGATAAACTTTAACCCGTGAGTACCCTGGACTATAAGAGGGGTCCAGCCCCCTGCTTCTATATCTGAGCGTTGTTGATGTTTCCTAGTTTGTCTATGTGATGGCCTCCTAGTGTGTTTCCTGTTTCCTGTACCTGTACCTGTTCCAGTTCCTGTTCCTTGCATTCCATACCATCCTGGTCGAGCACTGTGCTGTGCCAAAGTCGTGTCGTGCTGTATGCCACGTCTGACCTGATTCACCTCGCCTGATGTCTACCTGCTGCCTAGTCCTAGTCGAGCCTGCCCTGCTGCTGTCTGAGCTGCCACAGGTACCTATACGAACTATAGACTTTCACCTGCGCCTTGTTGGCCAGCTGCCTTACCGTCAAGGCGGTAAGGCCCAGTGGGTCCACAGACCCCTCGTGACATGGACCCATCTGGCCGATTCAAGACCATGACGACGTCACAGGAGATGCGAGCGGATATGCTGGACCTCCGATCTCGACAGGACCAACTCCTCCAGGCGTTGAACATTCTTGCATGTCGGCAGGAGGCACAAGCTGCTGTTCCTCCTACTACACCTCCTGGCAGTGTTGATCCTCAGACTATACCTCTTGGCAGTGTTGACCCGCGTGTTTCTTTGCCACTTCCTGACCGCTATGATGGAGAAGCAAGTACCTGTCATGGATTTTTGAATTAGTGCCAGATCCACTTCAGCCTGTATAATAGGCCATTTTCGTCTGATGGCGCAAGGGTACCTTTCATCATCTCTCTCCTCACCGGCAAGGCTCTTGCATGGGCGAACCCCATCTGGGAGAGACAAGGACCAGACACCCGTGACTTCCACGCCTTCCTCCGGACTTTTCGCATGGTGTTTGAGGAGCCTGGACGGGTCTCATCTGCAGCGGCCTCTTTGATTAACCTACACCAAGGAGACACCTCCGTGAGTGAGAACGCCATCCACTTCCGCACCCTGGCGGGAGAGCTGTTATGGAACAATGAGGCTCTGGTGGCTGCATTCTGGCATGGACTGGCTTCTAGAATTAAGGACGAACTTGCCGCTCGGGATCTGCCATCTACCCTGGATGACCTCATCATTCTGTCTGCCCGGATTGATATACGGATCCGTGAACGCCTCCAAGAGGTTCGACGGGAGGGAGTTCTTCCCAGTCTGGCCTCTACTTTGCAGCAACCCTTGCCGTCCTCAGATGTCGATCCTCCTAAGGAGTCGGTAATAATGGACCAGTGTAAGTTATCCAACCAGGAGAGACAACGCAGACGCACGTCTGGACTCTGTCTTTATTGGCGGCCTCGGTGGCCATCTCGTGTGCCTGTGTCCCCAAAGATCCCAAAACCTAGGGTTGCTAGGAGTGACAAACTTGGGTAAGAATGGACTTCCGTCTAGATTGTCCATACCTGTGACCATAGTGTCTGGCGAGAAAACGCATCAGGTCTCTGCGTATCTGGACTCTGGATCTGCTGCTAATTTCATCCGTGAGACTTGGTGAACCTTCTGCAATTACCCACCACCCCTCTGGAGAACCCGTTGACAGTTGCTTCAGTGAATGAACTACCTCTGCCAGACCCAGTTATAGCTGTAACCAAGCCGCTGAGGCTCCAAGTGGGAGCCCTTCACTCCGAACTTCTGCCTTTCTTTGTGCTATCCAAAGCTGTTAACCCTGTGTTGCTGGGCCTGCCTTGGCTACGATTACATGCCCCAGTCCTGGACTTGAATTCTGCAGAGGTTCTCCAGTGGGGACCTGAGTGTCAAGGTCGTTGCGTGGTGAAGATTAGTTCGGCTCAGCCTTCACTGCCTCAGTCATTGGCAGGATTGCCGAGTCATTATGCTGCATTTTCGGACGTCTTCAGCAAGAGTGAGGTGGAGACATTGCCTCCACATCGGGCATATGACTGCCCTATCGAACTGATCCCTGGTGCATCCCTTCCCCGTGGTAGGGTATATCCTCTTTCCTTGCCAGAGACTATGTCCATGTCCGCCTATGTGAAAGAGAACTTTGAGAGGGGCTTCATACGAAAGTCTTCCTCCCCGGCAGGAGCCGGGTTCTTCTTTGTCAAAAAGAAAGTTGTCTCTCTTCGTCCTTATATCGACTACCGAGGTCTCAACCATATCACGGTGAAGAATAAATATCCCTTGTCATTGATCTCTGAACTGTTTGATCATATACGTGATGCCAAGATTTTTTCTAAACTAGACCTGCGTGGGGCTTACTACCTAGTCCGTATTCGCCAGGTTGATGAATTGAAGACTGCATTTAACACCCGTGATGGACACTATGAGTATCTAGTAATTCCCTTCGGCCTGTATAATGCTCCCGTGGTCTTCCAGGAGTTTGTGAATGACATTCCGTGACCTCCTCTATGTTTGTGTAGTAGTCTACCTTGATGACATCTTGATTTTTTTCTCCAGATCCTATGACGCACCAGAGACATGTCCGTCAAGTTCTGCTACGGTTAAGGGAGAATCGTCTGTACGCCAAGTTGGAGAAGTGCATGTTTGAAAAAGATGCTCTACCCTTCCTGGGCTACATCGTCTCGAATCGAGATCTTGAGATGGATCCTGAGAAGGTAAAGTCTGTCCTGGAGTGGCCACGTCCTAAGGGCTTGAGGGCCATACAGCGCTTTTTGGGATTCGCTAATTTTTACAGGCGGTTTATTCCAAACTTTTCCTCACTGACTTCTCCCATCTCTAACCTTACTAAGAAGGGTATGAACACCAAGGTGTGGACTCCCGAGGCAGAGTCCGCATTCAATAGCCTGAAGAGTGCCTTCACGTCAGCCTCTATCCTCCATCATCCGGATGTCTCTCTGCAGTTCTTTTTGGAGGTGGACGCATCCTCTGTCGGTGCTGGTGCACTCCTGTTCCAGAAAAGTCCCAAGGGCAAGTCAAGGGTATGTGGATATTTTTCTAAGCTCTTCTCTTCCGCAGAACGCAACTACTGGATTGGGGATCGGGAGTTACTGGCCATCAAATTGGCCCTGGAAGAATGGAGACATCTACTAGAGGGCACAGCTCATCCGATCCTGATTTTTACAGACCACAAGAATCTGACCTACCTCCAGACGGCCCAACGGCTGAACCCTCGTCAGGCCAGGTGGTCACTGTTCCTTACAAGGTTCTTGTAATGACCGGGGGGTAGGGAAACGGACAAGTGAGCCCTAATCTACCCGCCACTCTGTCCCTGCCTACTTGCAACGACCCGCCCTAGGCGACGGGGTACAACTGGGCGGCGGTCCCTGCACTCAGTAAGTGCACGACAAACACGACAAACATACAAGGGAACACAAGCAAGGGAAAGGGGCAGTTGCCCACGGCAACACCGTGAGCAACCAGAGTGGTGAACGTGCCGAGTCAAGCCAGGAGTGTGCGAGGTACAAAACGAAGAGCAGAAGAGTAGTCGGTAAGCCAGGGTCTGTATGGGGCAGGATCAAAAATACCTGCGGGCCTACTACGTTCCTTGCCCATTCCCCAGAGACCTTGGACCCATATCTCCATGGATTTTATCACCGATTTGCCTCCATCTCAGGGCAAGTCGGTGGTGTGGGTGGTAGTCGACCGCTTCAGCAAGATGTGCCACTTTGTGCCCCTTAAGAAGCTACCTAACGCCAAGACGTTAGCTTCTTTGTTTGTGAAACACATCCTGCGTCTCCATGGGGCCCCAGTCAATATCGTTTCTGACAGAGGGGTACAATTTGTTTCCTTATTTTGGAGAGCTTTTTGTAAAAAGTTGGAGATTGATCTGTCCTTCTCTTCCGCCTTCCATCCCGAAACCAATGGCCAAACGGAAAGGACCAACCAATCCCTGGAACAATATTTAAGGTGTTTCATCTCTGACTGTCAATTCGATTGGGTCTCATTCCTTCCCCTTGCTGAATTTTCCCTGAATAACCGGGTCAGTAACTCGTCAGGGGTCTCCCCGTTTTTCTGTAATTTCGGGTTTAACCCTAGGTTCTCCTCCGTCTCCCCTGGTTGTTCCAATAATCCTGAGGTAGAGGAGGTTCATCGGGAACTGTGCACTGTCTGGGCCCAGGTTCAGAAGAACCTAGAGGCGTCCCAGAGCGCACAAAAGATTCAGGCGGATAGTAGACGTTCTGCTAACCCCCGGTTTGTCGTCGGGGATTTGGTCTGGTTGTCGTCCAGGAACTTGCGCCTTAAGGTCCCGTCCAGGAAGTTTGCTCCCCGATTTATTGGACCTTATAAGATCATTGAAGTCCTCAACCCTGTATCCTTCCGTCTGGAGCTCCCCCCATCCTTTCGCATACATGACGTCTTCCATGCCTCCCTCCTTAAACGCTGCTCCCCGTCCTGGTCCCCCTCGAGGATTCCTCCTGTTCCCGTTCTCACCCCTGAGGGGGTGGAATTCGAGGTGGCCAAGGTTATGGACAGTAGGATGGTCCAGGGCTCCCTCCAGTACCTGGTCCATTGGAGAGGATACGGGCCGGAGGAGAGGACTTGGGTACCTGCCCGTGATGTTCACGCTGGGGTATTGATCAGGAGGTTCCACCTCCTCTTCCCCACTAAACCGGGTCCCCTTAGTAAGGGTCCGGTGGCCCTTCATAAAAGGGGGAGTACTGTTAGGGATCTGCCAGGTACTTCATCTAGCTACACTCCTGGGATTAATCAATCCACACCTGAGGCCAGACCTGTTCGACTGACACCTTCTCCCACCAACCAGGGTGGCAGGCTCAGGAGTGGGAGAGCCTATCGCGGCCTGGTCTCTCGGAGTTAGCTCCGCCCCCTGCCCTTTATTACCTGCCCTGTGCTCTCCCTCAGTGCTTGTAATTCTTTTGGATTCCTGGCCCCACTGCTGCTTGCTCCAGCCTGCTTCTGCCGTGCTTCTGCCTTGCTGCAGTTCTGCTTGACCTGCTTTGCTTGCCCTGGCTTGCTTCTGTCTCCGTGTCCGCTCGGGTGTACTCACTTCGTCCTGGTCCTGACTGTTCGTTCGCCGCCCCGTTTCCTCGTGGCGTTCCGTGGCTACTGCCCCTTCCCTTGCGTGTTCCCTGTTTGTCTTCCTGTGCACTTAGCCAGCGTAGGGACCGCCGCCCAGTTGTACCTCGTCGCCTAGGGCGGGTCGTTGCAAGTAGGCAGGGACAGGGCGGTGGGTAGATTAGGGCTCACTTTCCCTTCACCTCCTTCCTGCCATTACATCAACAGTACAGAGCATTGCTCCAAATGCATGGAGCCAACAAGGAGTTCAAAAACAGGGGTATGCTGTGTAAAATAACCATTAGCAAGAGGAGTGGAGTCGATACCCACTACCGGGACAGGTTTAGGCAAATCAATCAGAGGCATAGCAAGAGACATAGCAAATTCCACAGACATAATATTAGTAGAGGACCCTGAATCCACGAAGGCACTGCCGGTAGCAGACCTACCACCAAAAGAGACCTGAAAGGGAAGCAAGATCTTAGTACGTTTCCTATTTACTGGAAATACCTGTGCGCCCAAGTGACCTCCCCGATGATCACTTAGGCGCGGAAGTTCTCTGGCTGCATTCTTACGCTTAGGACAGTTGTTCACTTGATGCTTGTCATCCCCACAGTAGAAGCAGAGACCATTCTTCCTGTGGAATTCTCTACGTTGTTGGGGGGACACTGAGGCCCCGAGTTGCATAGGTATCTCTGAGTCTTTTGGGGAGGAACGAAGCAACGGAACTTCGGGAGGCATCATGGGGGAGTCGGAGGAGAAAACACATAAACGTTCATGTTGTCGTTCCCTGAGACGTCGGTCAAGTCGTACCGCTAAAGCCATAGCCTGGTCTAGGGAGTCAGAAGAGGGATAGCTAACTAGCAGGTCTTTCAGGGCATTCGACAGACCCAACCTAAACTGGCACCTTAAGGCAGGGTCATTCCACCGAGAAGCTACGCACCACTTCCTAAAGTCAGAGAAATACTCCTCAACAGGTCTCTTACCCTGACGTAAGGTCACCAGCTGACTCTCGGCAAAGGCAGTCCTGTCAGTCTCGTCATAAATAAGTCTGAGAGCAGAAAAGAAACACTCAACGGAGGAAAGTTCAGGGGCGTCAGGAGCCAAGGAGAAGGCCCACTCTTGGGGCCCTTCCTGGAGCCGGGACATAATTATACCCACCCGCTGGCTCTCAGAACCTGAGGAATGAGGCTTTAAACGAAAGTAAAGCCTACAACTCTCCCGAAAGGAGAGAAAAGCCCTCCGGTCCCCTGAGAACCGGTCGGGCAACTTGAGGTGGGGTTCAAGAGGTGCGGTGGGGGGAACTACCAAGGTAGCATCAGGCTGGTTGACCCTCTGAGCCAGGGCCTGGACCTGTAGGGAGAGACCTTGCATTTGCTGAGCCAGGGTCTCACGGGGGTCCATAGTGGTGTCAGGGACCAGGGTAGACTAGGTATGGGCTTGTGATTATGTAATGACCGGGGGGTAGGGAAACGGACAAGTGAGCCCTAATCTACCCGCCACTCTGTCCCTGCCTACTTGCAACGACCCGCCCTAGGTGACGGGGTACAACTGGGCGGCGGTCCCTGCACTCAGTAAGTGCACGACAAACACGACAAACATACAAGGGAACACAAGCAAGGGAAAGGGGCAGTTGCCCACGGCAACACCGTGAGCAACCAGAGTGGTGAACGAGCCGAGTCAAGCCAGGAGTGTGCGAGGTACAAAACGAAGAGCAGAAGAGTAGTCGGTAAGCCAGGGTCTGTATGGAGCAGGATCAAAAATAGAAGGAGCTGTAGCTGGGCCAGGAAACCACACGAAAAAGAATCACAAGCACTGGAGGAACAGGAAAGGCAGGCTTAAATAGACCGAGGGCGGGAGCTAGCTGAGTCTGGCTAGGTTGCAATAGGCTCTCCCACTCCTAAGCCTGCCAGCTTGAGTGGTGGAAGCTGGAGTCAGTCTCAGGGATGTAGATTCAGGTGCTGACTGATTAATTAAGGGAGTTAACCCCGAAGCCGTGCCTGGCAGATCCTTTACAGTTCTAGTTTGAGCTCCATCATCGCCCGGCCGACAAGACTGAGGGCCGATGCCTTGTCCAGGTCTTTCGAGACGGAAGACACCTTGGAGAGTCCACAGAATATTATTGATCCATCTTGCATTATCTCTGTCAATCCCCTGCAAGTTGCGGACATTCCTGATCGTGGAAGAATCCTCCGCTGGGGACACTCCTCTAGACTGGCAGGTCACGCGGGGGTCCGTAAGACCCAGGATCTGATTGCTCGTCATTTCTGGTGGCCCACGCTGCACAAGGACATTATGGACTTCGTTTCTTCCTGTTCTGTGTGTGCAGCAACCAGGCCGCTCACTCCAGACCTGCTGGTCTGCTCCAGCCATTGCCTGTACCCAATGCTCCCTGGCAGCATATAGCTATGGACTTTATTACGAACCTGCCTCTCTCTGCTGGATGCAGTACTGTCTGGGTGATGGTGGACCGATTTTAGAAGATGGCCCACATCGTTCCTCTGACCGGTCTTCCTTCTGCTCCTCAGCTGGCCAAGCTGTTCATCCAACACATCTTTCGCCTGCACGGCTTGCCGCAGCATATTGTGTCTGATCGGGGGTTCAGTTTACCTCGAAGTCCTGGAGAGCCCTCTGCGGACTTCTCAGTGTGAAATTGGACTTTTCATCAGCCTACCATCCTCAGTCCAATGGTCAGGTCAAGAGGATCAATCAGATCTTGGAGGACTACCTATGCCACTTAATTTCCAAGCAGCATGATGACTGGGTGCAGTTGCTCCCATGGGCAGAATTCTCCTACAATAATCACACCAGCGAGTCCACAAGGAATACGCCGTTCTTCATTGTTTACAGCCAGCACCCACTAATTCCTCTCCCAGTGCCCGATACTTCAGAGGTTCCAGAGGCTGACTCCGCTTTTAGAGACTTCCTAAAGATCTGGCAGCAGACTTGATCCTCCATCCTAATGGCAGTCGACCGCAAGAAATGGATTGCTAACACAAGAAGAAGAGAACCTCCTCAGTTTCTTCCTGGCACAAGGGTCTGGCTGTCTTCCAGGAATATCCGACTAAGGGTGCCATCATGCAAATTTGCTCCCAGGTTCCTCGGACCCTTCAAGATCCTACAGCAGATCAACCCTGTCGCATATAAGCTTTGGCTGCCTCCTACCCTCAAGATCCCCAACTCCTTCCATGTCTCCCTCCTGAAGCCAGTGGTTCTGAACCTCTACACCAAGACTCCTAGCCCTGTGGTTGCCTCCGTTGGCCCTTCAGACACCTTTTGAGGTTCGGGTGATCCTGGACAACAAAAAAGTGAGAGGAAAGACCTTTTATTTGGTGGATTGGAGGGGGTTTGATCTTGAAGAAAGGTCTTTAGAGCCAGAGGAGAACCTCAATGCTCCTGCTCTTCTGAAGAAATTTCTCTCTCGCTCTGGTCCCAAGAAGAGGGGGCGTACGAGGGGGAAACTGAAATGTCCCTGGCTGCGGGCTGTCAGCTCCAATCCCCTCCTGACAGCCGCAGCCACGAGTTGGCAAGCGCTGGCCCCAGCCTCCTCCTCAGGAGACGTCAGCGCTCGTTTCCACTCACCTCAGCCGGATCCCGTAGGGTGCACGCGCACGCTCATGCCCACTCTTAAAGGGGCAGCGCGCGTATCGGACTTCTTGATGAAATTTGACCCGTGAGTACCTGGACTATAAGAGGGGTCCAGCCCCCTGCTTCTATGCCTGAGCGTTGTTGATGTTTCCTAGTTTGTCTATGTGATGGCCTCCTAGTGTGTTTCCTGTTTCCTGTACCTGTTCCTGTTCCTTGCATTCCATACCATCCTGGTCGAGCACTGTTCTGTGCCAAAGTCGCGTTGTGCTGTATTCCACGTCTGACCTGCTTTACCTTGCCTGACGTCTACCTGCTGCCTAGTCCTAGCCGAGCCTGCCCTGCTGCTGTCTGAGCTGCCACAGGTACCTATACGAACTATAGACTTTCACCTGCACCCTGTTGGCCAGCTGCCTTACCGCCATGGCGGTACGGCCCAGTGGGTCCACAGACCCCTTGTGACACCCCAGTTCTGGACTGGAATTCTGGAGAGGTTCTCCAGTGGGGTTCCAAGTGCCTCAACCGCTGCCTGGGGCAGATTCATCCGGCCCAGCCTCCCCAGTCTAAGTCATTGGCAGGATTGCCTTCTCACTATTCACAGTTTGCGGATGTTTTCAGCAAGGAGGAGGCGGAGACGCTGCCCCCACACCGGGTGTATGACTGCCCTATTGAAGTGATTCCTGATGCAACCCTTCCCCGTGGAAGGGTATACCCTCTCTCCTTGCCAGAGACTCAGTGTATGTCCGTCTATATTAAGGAGAATTTGGAGAGGGGCTTCATACGAAAAATCCTCCTCCCCGGGTTCTTCTTCGTCAAAAAGAATGACGGATCTCTTCGACCCTGCATCGACTACCGGGGTCTCAACCAGATCACGTTCAAAAATAGATATCCGTTGCTAACTAAACTTTTTGACCGCATACGAGGAACCAAGATTTTTTCTAAGCTAGACCTGCGTGGGGCTTACAACCTAATCCGGATTCGTCAGGGTGACGAATGGAGGACGGAATTTAACACCCTAGACGGGTACTATGAATACCTGGTTATGCCCTTCGGTCTGTGTAACGCTCGCGCGGTCTTCCAAGAGTTCGTTAATGACATCTTCCGTGACCTCCTCTATGTCTGTGTTGTGGAAAATCTCGATGACATCTTAATTTTTTCTCCAGACCCAACGACTCATCATCGACGTGTGCGTCAAGTTTTGCTGAGATTAAGGGAGAATCTCCTGTATGCCAAGCTGGAGAAGTGCGTGTTTGAGAGAAATGCTCTACCCTTCCTGGGCTACATCATCTCGGATCAAGGCATCAAGATGGATCCTGAGAAGGTGAAGGCCGTCCTGGAATGGCCACGTCCTCAAGGCTTAAGGTCCATACAGCGTTTCCTGGAATTCGCCTTTTTCTACCGGCAGTTCATCCCAAACTTATCCTCACTGACAGCTTCCATCTCCACCCTCACCAAAAAAGGCATGAACGCCAAGGTGTGGACTCGAGAAGCGGAATCGGCATTTAATAGCCTGAAAAGTACCTTCCCTTCAGCCACTACCCTCCATCATCCTGATGTATCTCAACAGTTTTCGTTGGAGGAGGCCTCTGTTGGTGTTGGCGCACTTCTGTTCCAGAGAGGTCCCAAGGGCAAGGCAGTGGTATGTGGCTATTACTCTAAACTTTTCTCTTCTGCAGAGCGCAACTACTCGATTGGGGATCGGGAGTTACTGGCCATCAAATTGGCCCTGGAGGAGTGGAGACATCTACTAGAGAGCACAGTTCATCCCATCCTGATATTTACTGAAATTCAAGAACCTCACCTATCTCCAGACGGCCCAACGACTGAACCCCCGTCAAGCCAAGTGGTTGCTGTTCTTTGCCTGGTTCCAGTTTGAGCTCCACTACCGCCGTAATGACAAGAGGGCTGATGCCTTGTCCAGGTCATTCGACACAGAGGACACCATGGAGTCTCCACAAATATCATTGATCCGTACTGCATTATCTCGGTCAACCCCCTGCAAGTAAGAGACATCCCTCCAGGGAGGACTTTAGTGCGCTTGGCAGACAGAAAGAGAATCCTCCGCTGGGAACACAGCTCCAGACTGGCAGGTCACGCGGGTGCCCGTAAGACCTGAGACCTGATTGCACGTCATTTCTGGTGGCCCACGCTGCCCAAAGACATCATGGACTTTGTGTCATCCTGTACGGTGTGCACGGTTAACAAGGTTACTCACTCCAAGCCTGCTCCAGCCGCTGCATCTGCCCAATGCTCGCTGGCAGCATATCGCAATGGACTTTGTCACGGACCTGCCTCCCTCTGCTGGATGAAGTGCAACCTGGGTGGTGGTGGACCGATTCTCGAAGACGGCTCATTTTGTTTGGCTAACCGTCTACCATCTGCTTCTCAACTGGCCAACCTCTTCATCCAACACATCTTTCGCCTGCATGGCTTACCTCTGCGTATTGTGTTGGATCGGGTTGTTCAGTTCACCTCAAAATTTTGGAGAGCCCTCTGCAAACTCCTTGATGTAAAGTTGGACTTTTCCTCAGTCTACCATCCCCAGTCCAATGGCCAAGTCGAGAGGATCAACCAAATCATGGAGAACTATCTACGACGCTTCATCTCCAGGCAGCATGATGACTGGATGCAGCTTCTTCCTTGGGCCGAGTTCTCCTATAACAACCACACAAGTGAGTCAACTGCTTCTACACCGTTCTTTATTGTCTATGGCCAACATCCACGAATTCCTCTCCCTGTGTCCGCTACGTCCCAGGTGCCTGCAGCTGACTGGCTGTCCTCAAGGAATATCCGGCTGAGGGTGCCGTCGTGCAAATTCGCTCCCAGGTTCCTGAGAACCTTTGAGATCCTCCAGGGTATCAACCTGGTGTCTTTTAAGCTTTGACTGCCCGGTACCCTCAGAATCCCCAACTCCTTTCACGTGTCTCTTCTGAAGCCTGTGGTCCTAAACCGCTAATCTAAGACTCTTAGCCCTGCAGCTGCCCCCAGCGGTTCTGCCGATGTATTCAAGGTCAAGGAGATCTTGGAATTCAAGAGGATAAGAGGAGCCTTTTACTTGTTGGTTTGGAAGGGGTTTGGTCCAAAAGAGAGGTCCTGGGAGCCAGAGGAGAACGTCAAGGCTCCTTCCCTCATTAAGAAGTTCCTCTCTCTTTCTGGCCCCAAGAAGAGGGTGCGTAAGAGGGGGGATACTGTAATGTCCGAAGTCGCAGACCGCAGACATTTATCATCCTGCAGACGTCTTCCTCCCTAGAGATGTCAGCCCATGTGGCCGTCCTGTCCTGCAGTGACCAATAGGGTGTGCGCTCGAGCTCATTCCCGGCCTTAATGGGCCAGAGCACATACATGTTTTAGATTGACTGATTGTTCCCATGATCACCCTGGACTATAAGAAGGGCCCTGCCCTTCCCTTTATTGCCTGAGCTTTGTTGTGTTTACCCGTGTTAGTCTTTGCAAATGGTCCCTTAGTGTTTTCCAGTTCCCAGTGTTCCCATTCCTGCTACCTGTATCCTGTATCCCATGCTACCTTGTTCCTGTGCCGTAGAGAATTGGAGTCGTGTTGTGTCGTATACCACGCCTGCTGTATTTCACCGCGCCTGGTTTCTGCCTGCTGCCAAGGTCCCATTCAAGCCTGCCATTTCTACTGTCTTTATTGCCACAGGTACCCTTATTCGAACTATTGACTTTGCCTTGGTATCCTGTTTGGCCAGCTGCTGTCCCGCTATGGTGGTATGGCCCAGTGGGTCCACACACCCACCGTGACAAGTGCTATATCCACAGGAGGTGTTTGCACTATCTACATGGGCACTGTGGCACTATATGGGCACTACTTACCTACTGTGCGATATCTAAATGGGCACTGTGTACTACATGGGCAAATAGGCACTACATATAATATAGACAAATATATAGAAAAAAAAATCAAAAATAGTTTTATTTAACATTTTTAGTGATTTGTCTGCTCATAATAATAATTTTAAACATGGAATTAATTAAACTAAATCTAGAAAATGAAAGCCTCATAAGTCTTGTAAAAAACAAAGTAAAAATAGTTGTGATATTCAACGAGGTTGCAAAAGATATTATCGTTTAAAGTAGTACATATCAAAAATGGAAAATTTTACCTGGACACAAGGGCATCAATGACCCTTGGTCATGAAAGGGTTAATGAGGATTTGTTACAAGTGTCCATAGGGAGTTAATAGGTCTAAATTGGACTGTTCTTGGCAGGGGCATAACTAGGAAACAATGGGCCCCATAGAAAACTTTTGACTGAGCCCCCCTCCCCTGGGTGCCACACACAGTCCGCCCTTGTAGATAGTGCCCCCTGTAAATAGTGCCATACAGCCCCCTCCTGTAGACAGTGCTATACAGCCCTTCCCTGTAGACAGGGCTATATAGCCTTCCCATACAGTGCTATACAAACCCCCTCCCCCCTGTGGACAGTTCTACACTTTCAAGTATCACAAATAGTGAGAATCGATGCGGCGCGCAGTGGGAACATTTTTAAGCCACGCCTCTAATCCCACCCAATCCCTGCCCATATACACCCGGTTCAGCCCACACAGTATAATGCCCCCATAGCTGCCACCATACAGTATAATGCCCACACAGATGCCCCCATGCAGTACAATGCCCAAACAAATTCCCCCCTACAGCATAATTCCCCATAGCTGCCTCCATGCAGCATAATACCCCCTTAGCTGCCCCCACAGTATAATGCTCCCCATAGCTGCCTCACACAGTATAATGCCCCCCATAGCTGCCCCCACACAGTATAATACTCCCATAGCTGCCCCCACACAGTATAATGCTCTCCATAGCTGCCCCCAGTCAGTATAATGCCTCCCATAGCTTCCCCCACACAGTATAATGCCTCCCATAGCTGCCCCCACAGTATATTGCCCCCTATAGCAATCCCCACAGTATAATGCCCCACATAGTATAATGCCCCCCATAGCTGCCCCACACAGTATAATGCCCAGCCATAGCTGCCCCACAATATATTGCCCCCCATAGCTGTCCCCACAGTATAATGCCCCCATAGCTGCCCCCACAGTATAATGCCCACACAGTATAATGCCACCCATAGCTTCCCACACAATATAATGCCCCTTATAGCTGCCCCCACAGTATAATGCCATCCATAGCTGCCCCCACAATATAATGCCACCCATAGCTGCCCCCACAATATAATGCCCCCATAGCTGCCCTCACAGTATAATGCCCCCACAGTATAATGCCACCCATACAGTATATTGCCCCTCATATAGTAAAATGCTCCTATAGCTGCCATCATATCAGCCCCCCTTCCCTACCCAGTTTAATGCCCCATAGTGCCTAATACAAAAATAATAACATAATTACATACCTATCCCCGTTCCCACAATGGGTGGAGGATCCTTCTCCTTCGGTCTGTGCTGTGAGTAACTCGGCGCATACAGGTGCGACAACGTCACAACATCGCGTCTGCCTGCGCTGAGCCGCTCACAGCAGAGTGAATGCTGGAGCAAGGGGCCTTTAGCTCCTTGCTCCAGCATTCAGGATTTAGGACTAGCGCGGTCAGCGCTGTGTGGCTACGGTGGCCCTGTGGAGCCCTGGTTGCAGTTGCGACCGTTGCGACCCCTAGAGCTACGCCACAGTAGCCTATGGCAGAGCAGGGAGATACTCCTTGCTCTGTCATATTGTTCAATAGCATCTGCGTCCAAAGGACGCAGACACTATTGAATGTGACGTCGCTACCACTGTAGCAGCCATAGCGGCTGCTAGCGGAGTCTCCAGGCATGGGGGGCCCGTGCCGGCTGGCAGCACGGGCCTCTCATGCCGTGGGCCCCGTAGCAGCCGCTATGGCTGCTACAGCGGTAGTTACGCCACTGGATCTTGGTATCTCTGGCACTATTTGGACACAGTTTGGCCCTCTGTGCAGTGTTACCTATCAGTGTTTTAAGAGAGAACCTCTCTTATATTTTTCTCTCTCTCTCTCTCTCTCTCTCTCTCTCTCTCTCTCTCTCTCTCTCTCTCTCTCTCTCTCTATATATATATATATATATATATATATATATATAGCAAACAAGAAAGCAGCAGCACTCACACAGAATCGATCGATCAGGTGCCTAGCAAAAACGTCCCGATCCTCGGACGTGTAGTAGTATATAAAGAAAGAAAATTTGCAGCACTCCAATGTGAAAAAAGTGGTGGTTTATTCAATCCAAGAACAGCTGTTGTTCTTGGATTGCATAAACCACCACTTTTTTCACATTGGAGTGCTGCAAATTTTCTTTCTTTATATATATATATATATATATATATATATATATATATATATATATATATATATATATAAAAATATGGATTTCTGTTGTCTGATGTCTGTTCTTTATGCATGGCGAAACGACTAGACAAATCTGCACCAAACTTGGCACATAAGTAAATCACGCGCTTCTAAAGGTTTCAGCTCTCTAGGACCTACCGTTCTCTACATATTCATGAAAGCAAATATGGCACCACTTGCTTCCACATCACGAACCTTCATATCACATCAGATGACCTGTATTAGCCAATAGAAGCTCGCAGGTCCTTCATTCTTAGCCTCACTCACATACACACAATTTTAGACCATGTTTCCATAACAACCAAGCCATTTTTCTTACTCAACGTGTTACCCGCTGTAAAGGAACTGTACCTATACTGGATTTGAGAATTCTCATAAATTGAAACCCTTTCATACCAGTCGTGCCTCCAAAAAGGAACCCTGCACTTAGACGAAAGACGCCTGTGGCAAAGCACATGGCTGCTGCCTGTGCTGCTGAAATCTCTCAACAGAACCAAGCCCGTGGCTTTCAGCATTCTCAGAAATTGAACCCCTTTCAGACCAGTCATTCCTCCAAAAAGGAACCCTACACTTGGACTTTATTGGATATGTTGGCTTCAAATCAGTAGGAAATAACGTTTTTAATCACACACACAAACAACAAACAAATGGACCAGTGTGAAGCCGGGTTACTCTGCTATTCTATATTAAAAGTCAATGTCTGTTTATCCTCTATAGGCATCCAAACACCTGAACCATTTGACCCTAAATTTGGAACATAGGTACATCGGGTGTCCGGGAAGGTGTGGAGCCGGGTAACTCTGCTATTCTATATTATAAAAGTCAATGTCTGTTTGTCCTCTATAGGCATCCAAACACCTGAACTATCTGACCCCAAATTTGGCACATACTGTAGGTACATTGGGTGTTCAGGAAGGTTTTCTTAAAGGTCCCGACTTTGCTGTTGTTCTCTGTTATCAGCTATTATCACATGATCACGATCCAATACTATAAAAGCGAATACAGACATTTGCTTTTATAATAAAGATGTTTTTATCTGGCAGTAGCAGGTAGTGCACTTTACAAGATAATCCTAGATGGGAAGGTACAGGGGAGTGGTTACCCATAGCAACCAATTAGATTACTGATGCCCAGGAGAAAAAATGCATTACTAGCTGCAGAGACTCCTCTTGCCCAACTGCAAGCTGATCAAATGCGCCATACTGCTGTTCGGGCTTCTGAAACTCCTCAGCAACAGGTCAGACAGGTGGCTTTCAGAAGCGCAGAGACTCCTGCCCGAACCCAGGCCAGTCAGCAAGCTGATAGAGCACATCATGTTCAGCGTGCTAATGAGTGGGCTTTCATGCATGATGCTGTTTTCAATAATGATCCAACCATAGTCTATGGCCAACTTGTAATAAAACTGCCAATGTTGTTAATCAACAGGCTCGGTCAAAGTCTTATGACTCCATTTCCTATCAGTTTAGCTGTTAGGAATTTAGGAAGTTAACATTTAAATAAAGAGTATGTAACTGCCGGGGTATATAGGGCTACTAGCGATTTCCCAGTAAAACAAGAAAATATGAGAGCATGGATTGGCCTCCTGGGCACCCTTGGAACAAATCCAATGAACACACAAACAGACAGACCGACACGTTAGACCCGGGCAGCGCCGGGTACTTTTTCTAGTGTATATATATATATATATAAAAATGAATTTTTGTTGTCTGTTCTTCTGGGAGGAATGGGTTCGGTAGCTTGGAGATGTTACCTCGGATGAGGACAGGTTGGTGGGCTTTATTGTTCCTAATGGGTCACGGGGCTGAGACAGGTTTGTCCGTGTCCCGTATTAATCGTTTTGTGGCCGCTCTCACTTTCGGCTTCAAGCTTAACAGATGCAGAGATGTCACAAAGGATTTCCTTGTTGGGCAGGCTTTGAAGTTGTGTTCGTAAGGGTAGGGCGTGTCAGGATCGCAGGCACCCTGTTTATTTCCACTTGCTTCTACAATTGGGTGGGTTGTTGGGATCAGTTTGCCGTTCTCCATATGAGGTTCGGCTTTTTCATTTGGCCTTCTCTCTTGCATTTTTTGGTGCCCTCCGGTTGGGTGAGCTGGTATCTTCAAGCACAAAACGTTTTGGGGGTTGATTGCAGGACCTTTATACCGTCCGTGTTGAATTTTGTCTGTGCCGTTCAAAAATGGATCAGCTTGGATGAGGTAGGAGGGTTGAGCTCTTTGCGGTACCGAGGGTGGATGTTTGCCTGGTCAGTTGTCTCCGTGAGTTTGATGTTTGGATGCGTGGTTCAGGTAACTCTCTTGCGGCATGCAGATGGCCCTATCCTTTCCAGATATCAGTTTGGTTCAGTTTTCAAGCGGTGATTGGAATTTGGGTGAATAGAAGCGACAAATTTTTCTTCTCACTCGTATCGTATTAGCGCGGCTCCTGAGGCAGTTCGGTGGGGGTTGGATGAGGCTGGGGTGCGGCGGACTGGTTGTTGGGAATCGTTGCGATTCTTTTCTGGATGTGTTGTTTTTTCCTTTTTCTTTCGCTGAGAGGTGGCGGGATGTCTTTTTATTTTTTGGTTATACTGTTTTCCCATGCCTCATTGGGATCATGGGGCACACCTACATTAATTGGGGTGCCATCCGGGCGGATTATGGCATAACGGGTGACAGCTAGGTTTTTCGCATAGCGCTATGACTCGGTGGCTTGGTTTCCGTGGCATGGCTTGGGGTAGGGTTCTGCCCGGGTTTCAGGCCTATTCCTTGCTGGACCGAGCTTCCAGCATGCTTGTCCTGCACGTTGGGGGTAACAATCTCAGGGACCGACCATTCTGTGAAATTGTCAGGGACTTGAAGCAGGATCTGTTGCATCTGTGGTCCCTGCACCTTGATGTCATCATGGTTTGGTCTGACATAGTACCACGTAAGACTTGGTGGGTTGCTCGATCGGTTAAGAGTGTTTAAAAAGCCAGCTTAAAAGTCAGCTATGAGGTGTTCAGGATTTGTCACCCGTAATGATGCTATCTGCATGCAGCATTTGGACCCGGAGGCTGGTGAGGGTGCTGTCTGTTGGAAGGATGGAGTTCACCTGAATGATGTCGGGGTGGATATTTGGTGTTTGGCTTTGCTTGAGGGAATTGAATGGGCGGGGGGAGTCCTTGGAGTTGGTGGAAAAATGTGGTGAGGGGATGCATAGCGGGTATGGGTGTGTGGACCCACTGGGCCGCACAGCCGTAGCGGGATGGCAGCTGGCCAAACTACAGTGTACCAAGTTAATATATATAGTCCAAGCACAAGGGTACCTGTGATAGTCCAGACAGTAGCAACGGCTATGCACTGATGGGATCTTGACAGCAGGTGATGCAGAGGAGACAGATTACACCAGACGTGGTGTAACACAGCAGACATGGCAGAACTTGAGTTCAAAACTATACCCGGCACAGAAATAACTACAACATGGGATACAGGATACAGGTAGCAGGGCACGGGAACAGGATAACAATAAGGGACCATTTGCAAGACTAACAGAGGGATACGAACAACGCTCAGGCAATGAGCAAAGGGGCAGGGCCCTTGTTATAGTCCAGGGTGATCATGGGCTAATTAATGATGTTTTACATGTGCCCTTTAGGGCCCGGCGCGAGAGTGCTCGCACACCCTACGGTAACACAGCATAGTAGAGAACTTCTCCTGAATTCCAATCCCAGACTGGAGCATGCAACTGGAGCCAAGGCAGACCCAGCAAAACAGGATTGATGGCTTTAGGCAAGACAAGGAATGTAATAAGTTCCATGTGAAGAGCTCCAACTTGGAGTTTCAGTGGCTTGGTCTCAGACACGATCGGATCGGGCAGAGGAAGACCATTCACCGAGGCAACAGCCAAAGAGGTCTCCAGAGGAATAGTGGGCAACTGGAGATGATCCATTAGATCTTGCTGGAATGTAGTTTGCTGCGGATCCTGAGTCCAGATAGGCAGAGACCCGATGCGTCTTTTCGCCAGACACTATCGTCAGCGGGATGGACAATTTGGGAGAGTCTTTTACTTAGCGCCCTTCCGCCTAGGGTTGTCTCTCCAACCAAACCTAGGCACTGGAGTTTTTTGTTTTTTGGGGACACAGACGTACAAAATGGCCTCCGAGGCTGCAATTTGAGGCAGTCTACTTGCATGGGCTCCTCAGGTGGAGTAGCGAATGAGGGCAACACGGGTTGCTGAAATGTAGGAGCCAGCCTAGGAAGTCTTCTGGACCGGCGTACCTCTTGAGACTGTTCCTGAATCCGGGTTGCTAGAAGAATGAGTTCATCTAGGGTAGAGGGCAGGTTTCAAGCGGCAAGCTCGTCTTTGATTTTAGAGGATAGACCCTGCCAGAATGTGGCCAAAAAGGCGTCGATGTTCCAGATCAAATCTGCCGCCAGGGTACGGAACTGAATCAAGTACTCGCCCACAGAGGTGTCTCTTTGGTGCAGGGTCAGCAGGGATGCAGCTGCTGAAGAGACTCGTCTAGGTCCCTCAAATACTGTGTCGAAAGTTTATAGGAAGCACTGTAAGTCACGGGTCTCTGGTCCTTGACGTTCCCAGATGGGATTCGCCCATGCCAGGGCTTTGCCAGCCAGGAGAGACTATGAATGCAATCCTAACACCATCGAAAGGAAATGCTCCGGCATGTAGGCTGAAGTGGATCTGGCACTGGTTTAGAAATCCCCTGCAGGACCTCGCGTCTCCATCAGAGCAAGGGGGTAGTGGTAGCGAGAATCAGAAGTCGGCACCTGCACTGACAGGCGGTGTAGCAGGTGGAACAGCCGGAGCAACAAGAGCAGGTGCTGTAGCAGTTGCAGCTTGCACATCCAGCTGATGTGCAATGGAATTCACCGGCAGGAGGAGTTGGTCCTGTTGTGATCAAAGGCCTCGTATGTCTGCCTCAATGGCTTGTGATGTCGTCATGGTCTTGGGTTGACCAGCGGGGTCCATGGCCTGAGCGTACTGTCACGATCTGTGGGTGCGTGGACCCACTGGGCCGCACCACTGTAGCGGGATGGCAGCTGGCCAAATTACAGTGTACCAAGTTATTATATATAGTCCAAGCACAAGGGTACCTGTGATAGACCAGACAGTAGCAACGGCTAGGCACAGATGGGATCTTGACAGCAGGTGATGCAGAGGAGACAGATGACACCAGACGTGGTGTAACACAGCAGACATGGCAGAACTCGAGTTAAACACTATAGCGGGCACAGAAACAACTACAACACGGAATACAGGATGCAGGTAGCAGGGCACGGGAACAACGGGAATTGTATTTGCGACCTCATCGTGCCACTGCGTCGTTCCGCTGAAGGACTTGCGTCACTGGAGGATGGCGCGGCAACAGGACAGGTAAGCATATAATATTTTTTTTCCTTTTATTGTGGTGCCTTAACTATAGGGGACAATAACTACAGTGGTGGACTATATAGGGGATAATAACTACAGGGGAAGGACTATATAGGGGACACTAACCACAGGGGAAGACTATATAGGGGACAACAACTACAGGGGAGGACTATATAGGTAGCACCAACTACAGGAGAGCACTATATAGGGGACAATAACTACAGGAGAGGACTATATAAAGGACAATAACTACAGGGGAGGACTATATAGGGGGCACGAACTACAGGAAAGGACAATATAGGGGACAAAAACTACAGGAGAGCACTGTAGGGGGCACAAACTACAGGGGAGGACTATATAGGGGGCACGAACTACAGGGGAGGACTACATAGGGGACAATAACTACAGGGGAGGACTATATAGAGGACAATAACTACAGGGGAGGACTATATATGGGCACAAACTTCAGGAGAGGACTATATAGGGGAAAACAACTACAGGAGAGCAATGTAGGGGGCACTAACTACAGGGGAGGACTATATAGGGGGCACTAACTAGAGGGGAGGACTATATAGGGGGCACTAACTACAGGGAACGCTACTATCTACAGAGGACACTATGGGGAGCACTATCTACAGGGGGCTCTATGAGAGGCACTATAGGGGGTTTTACACTGGGCAACTATCGGGCAGTGCAGCGTTCTTAGAATGTTCTTTGCCGAAAATTGCCCTGTGTAAACAGGGCAGCGATCAGCAGATGAACGATCAAATGCTCGATCATCTGCTGGTCATATCGTCTTAAAAAAATAAAACATTATCGTTGTCGGCAGCACATCTCCTTGTGTAAACAGGGAGACGCGCTCACGACATGATGGTAATGTATGGGGAAGAGTGTTCAGAGTAATGACCACTCGTCCCCATCCATAGCACCGTGTGACAGGAGCAAACTATGTATCGTTGATCGGCGCTCGCTGCATCGGCTGAATATCGGCAGGTGTAAAAGGCCCTGTGTGTGGTGAATTACTTTACAGTGTTTGACACAATTTTATTCATGGACACAGTGTATATGTAATGACGGGGTAGGGAGACAGAAAGGTGAGCCCTAATCTACCCGCCACTCAGTCCCTGCCTACTTGCACGGCCCATCCTAAGCGACGGCGTACAACTGGGCGACGGTCCCTACGCTCAATATGTGCACGACAGACAAATAGACAGGGGTACACAGAAGCTAAGGGAAATGGGGCAGTTGCCCACGGCAAGACCGTGAGCAACAAGAGTAGTGAACGAGCCGAGTCAAACTAGGAGTGTACGAGGTACCAAACGCAGAGCAGGAGCGTAGTCAGTAAAGCCAGGGTCAAAATGAAGCAAGGTCAATAATGATAGCAGGAGCAGCAGAGCCAGGAAACAGGAAAGAGTCACAGGCAGAGACAAGCAGGAAATGAAGGTATAAATAGACCGAGGGCGGGAGCTAGAACCGTCTGGCCAGGCTGTGATAGGTTCTCCCACTCCTGAGCCTACCAGCCTGAGTGGTAGCAGATCGAGTCACTCTATCAGACTTAGGAGCAGGTGCAGACTGATTAACCACGGGCGTCTACACAGAAGCTGTGTCTGGCAGATCCTTTACAGTATAGTACTATTATATTCTTGGGCACGGTGTATAGTACTATTATATACACAGCATCGTGTGTAGCACTATTATTTTCAGGAATACAATGTATGGTGCTATTATATTCAGGAGTACAGTGTATAGTACTATTATATTCAGGAGTGCAGTGTATAGTACTATTATATTCAGGAGTACAGTGTATAGTACTATTATGTTCAGGTGCACAGTATATGATACTATTATATTTAGGAGCACAGTGTATGATACTATTATATTTAGGAGCATAGAGTGCGGCACCATGAGATGTTTATCTCCGTTCATAGGTGCGGAAATGTTGGAAAAGTGAGAAGCTGAAGACATCTGAGCGGCAAACTACAGAAATGGGTCGTGGCCTGGAGAAGTCATCATAGAGAACCAAAGAAAAGAGAAAAAGAACGACTCCAATCTGAGAAGTCGTCACTGGTGAGTCATTAAATGTAAATGTTTATTCTCCCTGTGACTGATTAGTACTATCGGGTTCTTTTTTGTGAAACAACAACACCCTGGAATATCCTTACCATCCTTCTGGCTATACTGGGAGCTGTAGTTTTATGCCGTACAAACTTATATGACAGGGGTTAAACTGAATTTTCAAATGATCTCTGTACTGAGCTGCATTTGTGCTTGTGCTGTATTTATGAACGGAGCTTAGTTCTGATGCTGTATATATGTACTGAGCTTGGTTCTAGTGCTGTATATATGTACTGAGCTTGGTTCTCGCGATATAGACATCATAACAACCAAGCTCAATACATATAAACACCACCAAAGAGAAGCTCATAACATATATGCAACTCCAGAACCAAGATCAGTACATATATACAACACCAGAACCAAGCTCAGTACATATATACAGCACCAGAATAGAGCTCAGTACATATATACACCAGAACAAAACTCAGTACATATATACAGCACCAGAACAAAACTCAGTACATAAATACAGTACTGAGCTTGGTTTTGGTGATGTATTTATGTACTGAGCTTGGTTCTGGTGAGAATATATATGTACTGAGCTTTGTTCTGGTGCTGTATATATGTACTGAGCTTGGTTCTGGTGCTGTATTTATATGCTGAGCTTTGTTTTGGTACTGTATATATGTACTGAGCTTGGTTCTGGTGCTGTAGTTATATGCTGAGCTTGGTTTTGGTACTGTATATATGTATTGAGCTTTGTTCTGGTGCTGTATTTATATGCTGAGCTTGGTTCTGGTGCACTTTATATGTACTGAGCTTGGTTCTGGTATTGTATTTATGTACTGAGCTTTGTTCTGGTGCTGTATATATGTACTGAGCTTGGTTCTGGTGTTGTACTTATGTACTTGGCTTTGTTTTGGTGCTGTATATATGTACTGAGCTTGGTTCTGCTGCTGTATATATGTACTGAGCTTTGTTCTGGTGCTGTATATATGTACTGACGTTGTTGTCTTGACGACCATTGATCACATGTGCACTTTGACCCAATCGGTGGGTTAGATAGAGGCATGCACAGTTTGAGGTTTAGAATGCCGATAATGGAAGATATGCAACACATATGAGTCCAGCCATAAAGATTTCCCTTTTTTCTAGATTGGTGAGTGCCAGCTGTCTGTGTTTTTAATAATCACATTGTTTATATTCAATTAATTTTTAAACACCTTTTGTGCAACGTGGATGTAATGGCAGGAAGGAGGTGAAGGGAAAGTGAGCCCTAATCTACCCACCGCCCTGTCCCTGCCTACTTGCAACGACCCGCCCTAGGCGACGGGGTACAACTGGGCGGCGGTCCCTACGCTGTCTAAGTGCACGGGAGAACAAACAGGGAACACGCAAGGAAAGGGGCAGTAGCCCACGGAACGCCGCGAGGAAACGGAGCGGTGAATGAGTAGTCAGGACCAGGATGAAGTGGAGTATACCAACGTGAGCACGGAGAAGGAAGCAAGCCAGGGGCAAAGCGAAGCAGGTTAAGTGGAACTGCAGCAAGGCAGAAGCACGGCAGAAGCAGGCTGGAGCAAGCAGCAGTGGGGCCAGGAATCCAGAAGAATTACAAGCACTGAGGAAGAGAACACGGCAGGTAATAATGGACAGGGGGCGGAGCTAACTCCGACTGACCAGGCCGCGATAGGCTCTCCCACTCCTGAGCCTGCCACCCTGGTTGGTGGGAGCCGGTGTCAGTCTAAGAGGTCTGGCCTCAGGTGTGGATTGATTAATCCCAGGAGTATACCTAGACGTAGTACCTGGCAGATCCCTAACAGTGGATGTTATATTTTATGAAAAGGAATATGCCATACCATGTCTTATTTCTAATATCACATATTTTTATGTCACTGATCACTTTATATGATTGGATGTTAACAAAAATTGTAATTATTGTACTATCACATACTGATTTATTGCACTGATTGTTTGGGCTGTGCCCTCTATTTATACATATGTATTCCTAACACATTGCTTGAAAACGTTGAAACGTTGAAAACGTTGAAACGTTGCGGTCCTATGTTGGATAAATAAATTTCCTCTTTTTGAGTGCTGCTTCATGTTCTCTCTTCTTGGATATCTATGTACTGAGCTTGGTTCTGGTATTGTATATATGTACTGAGCTTTTTTCTGGTGTTGTATTTATGTACTTGGCTTTGTTCTGGTGCTGTATATATGTACTGAGCTAGCTTGGTTCTGGTGCTATATATATGTACTGAGCCTGCTCCTGGAACCGTATCTGTGCATTAGCCGGGAGAGTACTTACGGCTTACTGCGCACGCCGCACTCTCCTCCACCCTTCTCACAGTCCATAGCCTAACTAAATGGTCTGAGCACTCTTAGGATATTGAATGTGCGTATATAGGTCTATACCAACATTCTGGACAGCGAATTTCTTTATATAGAGTCCACTTTAATATAGGGCGTATTTGGAATATTGTAATTGTTTTATTTTATTATTAGAATAATTTTCCATGGCGCGATACACCGCAAAACACTGTGACCCCCCCCACACACGCGTATATCTTTGTCTGCAAAACAGGGAACCTGTTGTTAAAAATTTGAATCCTACCCCTGTATACCCACTAATCCAGTCCACAACACATTACTTCCTTCATGGGCTACGTGCTGGCAACGTCGAATGTAGGAGATGGTCATAATAACGTGACTCGACTGTGTATAACACTTTCTGGGCAGCATAGTATATACTATGTATCTGAGACATGAATATTACTAACTGTGCACTGTATGCTCTATTTCTCTGGACAACACGTGGCACAAACTTGGCACTATATGCATTAAATAGCTGTAGTATGGCTATTTTCAAGCAATATGCGCACAATTTATCAGAGCAATGTCGCAATATATACATATATAAATATAAGATTTACTAGATTGCAGGACTCAGCAGACAACACACTTCTTCTCACTGTCAGAAACCTGGACGGTATGGTGGCTGGTATACATCCAAATATATTGTCATATATTGTCTTATTGGTGGGGATTGAAAATCGGTTATGGAATTTTTAGCATTTGGATCTAGTTTTAATAATAACTGCACAAAGTCTCTTATAGTCATGTTCTGTACTAAGAAAAGGAGATTAAGGAGTAACTGGTTAGAATAGACAGCGTTGTAATAAGTTCTCCCCTCTCAACAAATCTTCACCATGTGAAACACACTGAACAAAGTGTGCTCGATAAATGTGTTTCAGCTGCACCGGCCAATATCTTGTGACTCCAAACAGGTTATCTTACATATCGGGCTTCTAGAATTAGAATGTGAAGTCTGCTAAGAAGCTCATGGTTTCAAAGTGACAAGTCCTGGAGTCATGTCACAACTGACAGATGTCCTCTCTTATATGCTTCATAGCTGCTAGCATACACAACCTGGACACCATGGGATCTTTACCCCATTTCTTATATGATGCATATATAACACAGTAATTTATATTCAATGTATGGCAATAAGTCAAGTACAGTTCATACCTGGCAAATGTTTGACTTTCTTCAGATTGGCCTTCGAGGACTTAGTGGCAATATGATCAAAGAGAGAGAATGCGCTGGGCATCTTGTCTAGTGACACTGTGTTCTCTATCGCTTTAAGTAACCTATATGATTAAACACAGATATCTTTTTATATATATATATAGCTAAACACACAATAGCTGAGATTCCCCATTAAATAGTTAAATAGTTGGACTGTACTAGTTATTTTCAGATAGTACAAAACCGATACAGTAAAATTCCTTTGATATGGTGTCAAATAGTCAAAAAATTCTGAAATCGCACACAGAACTACAAAATTTAGCAGATAAGTAGGAGATTTTTTTCTTATCAACAGGAATAGTGTCATATTGAATATTAGCATTTATGCCTGTCTTTCTGAAGGTTCTTTACCCTTAAAAATAAATTATATATAATTTCTATGACCATCTAATTATTAGTAATATTTGAAAATCGGCAACCTATAAGGTCCTGTAGCGGCCAGATTCAAAGGAATTTTACTGAACTATGATCAAATCCTCAGACACTATTAAAAGCTTATCCAAAAATCTAAAAGACTAATACACATTCTGCTATTAATTATGCATGCACAGGAGTCTACTCATTGGAGACTTTTAGGCCAGGATCACACACATATTTTGCATGTAATATTTGTGGCAGTTTTTGGATCCGTTTTTTGAGCAAAACACAGGTGTGGACAAAAGAAAAAAAAAATGCATCAGTCTTTTCTTTATACCTTTCCGTCTTTTTGGATCCACTTCTGGCTTTGGTTCAAAAGAGTGAGCTAAAAATTGCCACAAAAACAGCATCACAACTCCTTGTGTGATCCTGGCCTTAGGGTATGTTCACACATGGCAGATTTGTTGCAGAATTTCTGCAACTGTTCCATTCATCTAAAAGGGGCTTGCAGAAATTCATGGACAGTTTTCCTTCCTCCAGATAAACTGTCTGGCACATAGGTAGACGCAGATAACAGAGGCCCTCTTGCCAGATTAGTAAATGGACCCCTTGCTCCCCAACAGCTAATTTGCTGAAGGGCTCATCATAGAACACCTCTCTCAAGACTTGAGAAAATCACTCGCCAATGTGCCAATTTCTCGTGGATTGTCTGTCATCTAGTATTAGGAAAGAACTGTTATTCCCAGTTCCCCCTCCATCCATCCCTATATATTCCATCATATTCACCGTATATATTCATCTTTATATATTCATCATATTCACCTTATATATTCATCACTTATAGGGACAAACTTACTAATACTGTATAAGATTTAGACAGTGTAAGATGCGACAAATTTATCACAGTGGTGCACGATGTATAATAAATTTGGTGCGTCTTTCTAGACATGTTAGACACGTTTCTCTTCCTCCACCTCTTGGTTAGCTTAGTTCATGCTAGTTTTTTTGCGCGCAAACTTTTGCCACGCATTTAAGTCACGCACCCTGTTTGCCCAAGCCATATCCACCTTGTAAAAATCAGATCCTCTGCACAGGTAGCGGAGTGTCTATCCGGATTTGCGGGCTTAAAATCTGAAGCGGAAGACTTGCAGGCAAACTGCAGATTTTCAAATCCGAGCATGCTCATTCTGTTCTGGATGCTCCCTGCAGATTTTATCCTTTTTAATGTAGAAGGGGGAAATGCTGCGAAAAATCTACAACAAATCTGCTATGTGTGAGGTCACCCAAATGGGTAAGAAATGTGGTGCATGGCATGTGTGCCAGGATTCTGTCTCAATTTGAATAGCAAATCTGCCCCATAGAATGCCTGTCTCTGACTTGTCTACTCCCATAAGGAATTTGGGACCAACTATGAATAAAAGCTAGTAAAAAAATATCTGAATCCCCAAAATTTTCCAACCATTAATGAATTCTAATTCACCAGTTAGACAATTTTACTAGATATCCTGCATCTACAGAAATACAATAGAAATTCGAAATTTGAGCACGCCTCCTAATAAATTTGTCACATCTTCGGCTATCTGTGCAAATTCTATGCCACAAATCATTGCGCAATTATGTGTGCATCATAATTTGCGACTTTTTATCACCAAAAAACTGCCGTAAAGCCTTTAATAAATTACCCCTATTGTGTTTTATGGTTAGTTAATGATACAAATATGGGGTGAAGTAATAAACAGTTCAGTAGCTATATAGATTTTTATTTTTACTATAGAGCGAATATTAGGGTGTATTCACGCGTGCAGGTTTTCATCAGGTTTTTTTATGCAGTTTTTGAAGCCACAATGGATTCAAATAAGAGGAGAAATATTATCTGTCCTTTATACTTTCTCTCTCTTTATGATCCATGCCTGATTTTGGTTTCAAAAACGGCATTAAAAAAAACCTGATCAAAACCTACATACTCATTAGGCTACGTTCACACGTAGTGTAATTGCTGCGGAAAATCTGCAGCGTATTACCATAGCTGCAACACTAACTGGCTGCAGAGGTCACATGGGATGACAGAGACCAGAGACCAGACGAGGGAGCAGTGAGGCGTCGCTATGGGAACACCAGGGGAGGTGAGTGTGGTCTTTTTTCTAATCCCCTCTTCGCCGCCACAGCGGCAATTCTGGACGAAAATCTGCACCAAATCAAACACAATTTGGTGCTGACTTTCGGCTGAAATTGCCGGCGGTATCTGGGTTGGATTTGCTGCAGAGTTTTCCGCCGCAAATCTGACGCACGTGAACTTACCCTAAGGGTAAGTTCACATGTCGCGTAAATACTGCAGATTTTCCACAATTGATTTAGTTGCGGAAAATCCGCAGCATACTTCAGTAGCAGCAATTCTGTGCTTCTTCCTCCTGGGATAACGTTTCATCCCATGTGACCGCTGCAGCCAATCACAGGCTGCAGCGGTCACATGGGATAAAGCGGCATCCCAGAAGGCCGGGCTTCAGGATGTCAGAAGGTAAGTATGTGCTTTTTGTTTTTTTTAACGTGCAGTTTTCCGCAGTGGACTTTCAGGCCGAAAAACCGCACCACAATTTGGTGCAGTTTTTCGGCCTGAAAGTCCACTGCTACCGCCAGGGAGGATACGCTGTGTACTTTACGCAGCATATGTGCTATGTGTGAACATACCCTAACAGTGAAGTAGAACACTAACATGCCCTAACAGTGAAATAGTACACTTACTCCATTGTGCAGACTCCTGGAAGGATATGTTCTTATGCACCAGATTTAAATTTCTGCAACTTAAAATTTTTTAAATCTTTCCCGTACATGTTAGGCTATGTTCACACAGAGTTTTTTGCAGGCAGACAGAATTTTGAGGCAGATTTTGATCTGCCTGCATGCCGTTTGCCGCGTTTTTCACTGCGGTTTTCGCCCCGGCCATTGATCGTCGCGGGCAAAATACGCAGCGAAATACGCTTTCTCTGCCTCCCGTTGATATCAAAGGGAGGTCAGAGACGTAAGCACCCGAAGATAGGGCATGTCGCTTCTTTTTCCCGGGAGACGGTTTTTCCGATCGTGGGAAAAAACAGCCTCCCCCTCAAATTGAAATCAATAAGAGGCATTTTCAGCCGTTTTTTGGCGTGTTTTCCAAAGTGGTTTCTGCGTGAAAAAACACGTAAAAAAACTCTGTGTGAACTGGCCCTTAATATGGCTGTTTCTACAGCGTGTGCATGGATTTATGGAACAGTCGCAGACATATCTGCACGAAATCTGCCACATGTGAAAGCTAAGGCTGGAATCACACATGCAGCTTTTGTGGCATTTTTTTTTCTTTAGCAAATACAGGAATTGAAATAAAGAGAGGAGACATATTAGGGTATGTTCACACGCAGTAGAAAAATATGTCTGAAATTATGGAGCTGTTTTCGCCTGAAAACAGCTCCTGATTTTCAGACGTTTTTTAACAACTCACGTTTTTCACCGCGTATTTTACGGACGTTATTAGAGCTGTTTTTCAATGGAGACAATGAAAAACGGCTCCAAAAACGTCCCAAGAAGTGACATGCACTTCTTTGACGCGAGCGTCTTTTTACACGCCGTATTTTGACAGCGACGTGTAAAATTACACCCCGTGGGAACAGAACATCGTAAAACCCATTGAAAGCAGTGGGCAGATGTTTGTAGGCGTAATGGAGCCGTTTTTTCAGCCGTAATTCGAGGCATAAAACGCCCGATTTACGTCTGAAAACAGTGCGTGTGAACATACCCTAAGTCTTAAAGGCAGGGGCGGACATACCGCATGTGCAGCCGGTGCAGCTGCACAAGGGCCCCGCGTGGGAAGGGGGCCCGTTCCTCTGCTGGCCGACTCAGTTCTCAGCTGCGCGATGCTGAGGACTGAGACAGAGGCCCGTGGACCACTGGCGTAGCTATAGGGGTCGCAGCGGTCGCAATTGCGACCGGGCCCCGAAGCCAGGGGGGCCCACGGCCCCCCGCACCACATCAATAAAAAGTTACTATAGTAACTCGGGCCGCGGGCCCCTGTTACTATAGTAACATACTTTACTTACCTTCCTGGTTCCGGATCGCAGCGGAGGTCCTGACGTCAGGCGCTGTGCGCAGCACATGACGTCACAGCGCTATGCGCCGCGCACAGCATCGAGACGACAGAACTCCCGCCGCGGCCGAAGAGGAAGGTAAGATAGCCCTGACTGGCGGGGTCCGACTCCTGGGACCCGCCAATCAGCTGTTTTGAAGGGGCCGCAGCACTCGTACGAGAGCTGCTCCCCTTCATTCCTGTCACTTCATTCCGGTCACACTGTGAATCGGTTTCGGCGATTCACAGTGTGGGCGAGTAGTGAAATGAAGGGGAAGCAGCTCTCGTACGAGTGCTGCGGCCCCTTCAAAACAGCTGATTTGCGGGTCCCGGGCGACACATCAGCTATTGATGGCCTATCCTGAGGATAGGCCATCAATGTTTAGGGACTGCACAACCCCTAAGCCTACGATGTAGCAGGCTTAGGGGGCCCATGAGACAGGATCACAGATTGTGTGATGCTGTCTGCTGGGCCCTGTATCTAAGCCAATCACATGGTAGGCTTAGATACATGGCCCATGCGTGATCCTGTCTGCTGGGCCCTGTATCTAAGCCTACCACACTGTAGGTTTAGATACAGGGCCCCAGCACACAGTAATCTTATACTGTATAAGATTACTGTCTGCTGGACCCTGTATCTAAGCCTACCTTGTGGTAGGCTTAGATACAGGGTCCCACAGACAGTATCACACATGGGCCCTGTATCTAAGCCTTAGGGTATGTGCACAGACACTAATTACGTCCGTAAGTGACGGATGTATTTCGGCCGCAAGTACCGGACCGAACACACTGCAGGGAGCCGGGCTCCTAGCGTCGTACTTATGTACGACGCTAGGAGTCCCTGCCTCGCTGTGGGACAACTGTCCTGTACTGTAATCATGTTTTCAGTACCGGACAGTTGTCCGGCAGCGAGGCAGGGACTCCTAGCGTCGTACATAACTATGATGCTAGGAGCCCGGCTCCCTGCAGTGTGTTCGGTCCGGTACTTGCGGCCGAAATACGTCCGTCAATTCCGGACGTAATTAGTGTGTGTGCACATACCCTAACACATGTGTTACTAATCATTTTTTGTGTGTTTTCTTACAGGTTCGGTCGTTGGACTACGGCGGATTCCAGGACTACTTCGATGACAGCTTTTTTTTTTATTAATAAAATGGTTAATGAGGGTTGTGTTTTTTTTTTTTATTTCAATAAAATATTTTTTCTATGTCTTTGTGGTTTTTTTTTAACTATATTACTACCGCCTTAGTAATGGCCGCCGGCTGATTGACAGCATCCATTGCTAAGGCAGGGCTTAGTGTTAGCCGGTGCAGAGGCTAACACTAACCCCCTTTATTACCCCGGTACCCACCGCCACCAGGGGTGCTGGGAAGAGCCGGGTACGATCCAGTACCTGACCATCTGTAGTGATGGTCGGCCACTGGGGTGGCCGCAGGCTGGTATTATCAGGAGGGGAAAGGCCAGATACAGTGGCCCTTCCTACCCTGGTGATGCTAGGCTGCTGCTGCTTTATTGTATCTGGCTGGTTATGAAAATGGGGGGGACGCCACGTCATTTAAAAAATAATTGGAAAGAACGATGTCGGGTCCCCCCCAATTTTCATAACCAGCCAGATACAACACAGCAGCAGCAGGCAGCATTACAAGGGTGGGAAGGGCCACTGTTTTTGGCCTTCCCCAGCCTAATACTACCAGCCTGCGGCCACCCCGGTGCCTGCCCGTCACTACAGCTGGTCGGGTACTGGTTTGTACCCGGCTCTTCCCAGTACCCCTGGTGGCGGTGGGTACCGGGGTAATAATGGGGGTTAGTGTAGACTCTGCACCGGCTAACATTAAGCCTCGCCTTAGTAATGGAGGTTGTCAATCAGCCAGCGGCCATTACTAAGGCGGTGATAATAAAGTTTAAAAAGATACAAGCACATAGAATTTTTTTTTATTGAAATAAAAACACAACCCTCATTAACCATTTTATTGAGAATAAAAAAAACGCCGTCATTGAAGTCCTCGTATCCGAAGTCCAACAACCGAACCTGTAAAAAAAACACAAACACACAAAAATAATCAGTAACACATAAAGAAGCAAAATTATTATTCTTACCTTTCCTGGGTCCAGCGCTGGAGCCGCAATGTCAGCGAGCTGGGCCCTGTATCTAATCCTATCATGTGTGATACAGTCTGCTGAGCTGTGTATCTAATCCAATCATGTATGATACTGTGCTGGGCCCTATATCTAATCCGATCATGTGTGATACTGTCTGCTGAGCCACTGTATCTAATCCTATCATGTGTGATACTGTCTGCTGAGCCACTGTATCTAATCCTATAATGTGTGGTACTGTCTGCTGAGCCACTGTATCTAATCCTATCATGTGTGATACTGTCTGCTGAGCCACTGTATCTAATCCTATCATGTGTGGTACTGTCTGCTGAGCCACTGTATCTAATCCTATCATGTGTGGTACTGTCTGCTGAGCCACTGTATCTAATCCTATCATGTGTGATACTGTCTGCTGGGCCACTGTATCTAATCCTATCATGTGTGATACTGTCTGCTGAGCTGTGTATCTAATCCTATCATGTGTGATACTGCCTTCTGAGCCACTGTATCTAATCCTATCATGTGTGATACTGTCTGCTCAGCCACTGTATCTAATCCTATCCATAGTTTATAGGGTCGTAGTGCTATAGATATGCTATGCTGTCTCCTATACACACACTTTTTTTTGGGGCGGACACATATGTATTGGGGCTATTTCCCGGACATTTTAAGCCCTGAGGGTATGTTCACACGGCAGCGTCTGTTACGGCTGAAATTACTGTGCTGTTTTCAGGAGAAAACAGCACCGTAATTTCAGCCGTAATGGCATGTGCAGGCGTCTTTTGCTGCGTCCACTACGGAAGTAATTGAAGCTGGTTTTCCATGGAGTCCATGGAAAACGGCTCCATTTACATCTGAAGAAGTGACAGGCAGTTTTTTACGCGCCGCCTTTCGACAGCGGCGCGTAAAAAAAAATGACCATCGGCACAGAACATCGTAAGACCCATTCAAATGAATGGGCAGATGTTTTCCGACGCTTTTGAGCCGCATTTTCGGATGTAATTCAATGCTAAAACGCCCAAATTACGTCCGTAAATAGTGTGTGTGTGAACCCAGCCTTAGTGACGCCCCGGCTGCTAGTGCTGCATTGTTGGGTCACTTAGGAGACCCAGCGATGCAGCTGAAAGCGGACCGTCGGCCATGAGAAGTTTGCGGGGTGGGGGGGGGGGGGCCCTGGCACATTATCTGCACAGGGGCCTTTTGCAGTCTGTGTCCGCCACTGCTTAAAGGGGTTGTCCGGTTTCAGCAAATGTGTTATTAAAAGTTATAAAATTTTCCAATATACTTTCTGTAATTATTCCTCGTGGTTTTCAAGATCTCTGCTTGTTGTTATCCAGTAGGAACATTCATTGTTTACTTCCAGTGGATAAAATTCTGTCCATGGTCATGTGATTGACATAGGTCCTGGGATAGTTAGATGACACAGCTCTAATACACATACTCATATAAGGACCATATGCTCGCCATATGTCCCGGACCGGCCACAGTTCAGGAAGCCGGGCTCCTAGCATCATACTGTAGTTAGCGATGATGCTAAGAGTCCCTGCCTCTCCGCGGGAATACTGTCCCGTACTGTAATCATGTTTGAGGCAGTGACTCCTAGCATCATAGAAGAAGCCCGGTTCCCTGAACTGTGGTCGGTCCGGGAAATACGGCCAACATACGGTCCGTATATCACGAACCAAACACAGCCGTGTGAGTCCGACTTAACTGTAATGAGCCGTTTACCTGTGTGTCCATTACATGACCATGCACAATAAATGTTACCACGGAATAACAACAAGCAGATATCTTGAAAACTGGGAGGAATTAAAACAAAAATTCTATAAAAAAAAATTGTACAGCTTTTAATTATAAAAAAAAATTATATTAATTTGGTGGAACCGGACAACCCCTTTAACTTTGGCTTAATTCACACACAGCGCTTATTCGCTTTTTTAGTTTGGTTTTTCTCTGCGCTATTTCCACGTTTTTTTTTGCCTAGAAATGCTGCGGCCAGCTGTTACTTTAAAGTCTATAATAAAATAAGAGAATATATATGGCCACACACACAACGTTTTGATTTGTGAAGTTTTTGTAACATTTTTGGTATTTTTTTCAAAACGCAGCATGCGCTAGGTATGGCATTTTTTTATGGTATTTTTTTCCATAGGCTTCTCTTTAGAACTTTAAAAACACATCTACAAAATATAAAAAAAAGCCCCCAAAAACGCATGCAAAAAAAAACTCCATTAAAACACGATGTTTTTTAAAATGCTTTTTAAAATGCGGAAAAGAAATGTGTGCGTGGAAAAATGTGTCCTTTACATGTTTCCTTTTCTCTTTATCGTTTCCTGTTTGGCTAAAAAAAAAACTGCCACAAAAACTGCGTGTGTGATTCCAGCCTAAAGTTTAGTCTTAGGGTATGTTCACACGGCCTATTTTCAGACGTAATTCGGGCGTTTAACGTCTCGATTTACGCCTGAAAAAACGGCTCCAATACGTCTGCAAACATCTGCCCATTGATTTCAATGGGTTTTGCGATGTTCTGTGCAGACGAGGTGTATTTTTACGCGTCACTGTCAAAAGACGGCGCGTAAAAAGACGCCAGCGTCAAAGAAGTGCATGTCACTTCTTGGGACATAATTGGAGCCGTTTTTCATTGACTCCATTGAAAAAGAGCTCCAATTACATCCGTAATGGACGCCGCGAAAAACTAGTACAGCTCCGTAATTTCAGACGTATTTTGCGTTACCGTTTGAACATACCCTTAGGTTCTGAAAACAAAATTCTTCAAACAGTACAAACAAGAGTAACCGTACCTTCCATTGATATCATCATGAGTCTAGAAAGATAAAAATATGGAAAAGATTTATGAATCAAACATATATTAATTGTATTTCTACAAATACTCTACATATGTTTCTATTAGGATGGGGTAAAGTTGTGTATACAATGTACAGTAAATTAAGAAAAGACGGACGTGTTAAATATGGTCCAATATTAATAATATTACATATATCAATGCTGTGTGCAAATATGTGAGCGTGGGGACTTGGTAAATTAGGCATTGACTTTAACCACTTGAGCAACATACATCTCTATGTTTTGGCTGGTGGGGCCCCAGTAGAAAAAGGTTGAGAAGACCCGATCCTCATTAATGCACACTTATTATAAAATAGTTGGCCATGAACATAGTAAGTATAACTTTTATTGTATCTATATTAACTGATACTGTAATCAGACCAGTCACCAAAAAATAATAGCGGCCAATCAGGAGACCGCTAGAGCCGTCGCTCAGAGCAGAGGGGCACGGCTAGTTATTATCCCCAGACTACTGATGGTACACTTAGCGAGAGTCAGCAGTCTTGAAACAAATCACAAGAAATGTAACCTCCAAAAAAGTAGAAATTGTTCTCCAGTGACATATTCTTCTTTCAAGGAAAAAAGTTATCGATCATTTTTTTAAATTGTTCCTCAAGGCTATATCCACTTTTGCAAAAAAAGATTTTACTCCTTGAATGTATCTAAAATAAAAAAAATAAACAACTTGCAAATAGTCTTTATTAAAATACCCTCCCATTTTGAGTATACAGCTCCTATGCAGACCTGTGTGTCTCCATGATTACAGACTACAAACAAACCCTGTGTAGTCGGATCCTGCAGTCATGTGCTACACCCTTCCATCTGCCCCCTGCTTCTTGTTAATGTACAGACAATAGAGGAGGGGGGGCAAATAGACGGGAGAAGAACGTGACTGCAGGATCTGACCTACTATAAGAACTATATATACAAAATGGTAGGATATTTTGAATCAAGACTATTTGCACATTTTTTTTTATTTCAGATGCATTGGAGCGATAAAAAAAAAAAAAATGGCTGAAACACGTACACAGCCTTTAAAGTCGTTCTGTGAGTAACAGCCATGGTGAATGCAGCACGTCTATGCCAGAGTCCTAATGGCAATTCTGCCCTGTCTGTGCTTTGCGGGTTCAATGTTGTGATAGGGATACTGAGCGGATCCAAAGTTTCCCACTACATCAACAGCCTTGAATATTGTAACATGGGTTGCGAACAATGATAAGGATGAAGATTTGGGCCTAAGCAATATTCATATGACAAAAATAATGCAAGGGAGTAAATGTTTTCATTAGTGCATAGGCACAGAAGTCCTTATTACATGAGGTCTTGTAACATGATGTCATTTGGTAATATCTCATACAGGAACTAGTTGTACATATTTTACACATATGCTGAAGTGGCTTTTATATATAATATATGGAAGGTGGGATTCAGTATGGTATAGCACACGTATAATTTAAGGATTATGTTAATGTATAATTGTAAAATTGCTACAGCAAACACCATACATATGGGCTGGACTTACACTCAAAAATATGACAGGATCCAGCTCATCAAGCTCCTTAGATACTTTCTCCAGATTTTCCTTTGCTGAATCGACACTCTGCTGGAAACTGACCATCTGATCATATAAGTAATCCATCTTCATCTTCTTCACTTCCTCAAAACCTTCCCTCTTCTCTTTATGCTGGTCAATCACTTTTTGAACCATTTTTTCATTTTCGGCTGCCAAATATTTCTCAGCTTCTGAACAGTTTTTCTATTTAGATAATACAGATTATGTCAATTGCTGTACTCTTAGAATTTAGTTGGAAGAAAGTAAGTGACAGTGGATGGCTTGGCAAAAAAATTATTCGAAAAACAAAGGAATCTGTTTTTTCGAGAACTTTTCATAATCGGTATGTACATTGCAAAACTCTAGCAAACCAGAAAAAAATAAATAAATAAATAAAAAAAATAAAAATACCCAGAAGGGCCTAGTGTTTGTTTCACCTTCCATGTGGAATCACAAGATATTTTAGCAATTTCTTCAGTCCCTTGTTTGGAGATAGGATTCCTGCATAGGTTCTCACCCCCCAATAATAGCAAAGAGGATGAGACCAACCAGGGTTTAGTAGGTAGAATAGTGCAGCAGACCACCAAAAACAATTGAAATCTGCGGTACAGTGGCTTCATGAAACCAACTAATGGCATTTTCCAATAGAAACATTTTATTGAAATCAATGTTTAGGTTAACATAGAGATAAACTATATAACAATGTTTATAATAAAATTAATATTATGTTATGTTGAAGAACAAATGTCTATTTTGTTGGCCCACTTGGCTAATAAACTCGGCTTCCAATCCATTAAAGGAGACACTTTATGTTTCATTGGAATCATTGGAGCTGAACTGATGGTTCCACACAGCCCTCCCTTGTAGATGGTGCCACACAGCCCCCTTGCAGATGGTGCCACATAACCCCCTGTAAATGGTGTCACACAGCCCCCCATGTAGAAATAAAATTAAAAAAAATGACTTACCTAGCCCCGTTACCTGTAGATGGTACCACACAGCCCCCCCTTGTAGATGGTACCACACAGCCCCCTGTAGATGGTGCCACACAGCCCCCCCTGTAGATGGTGTTACACAGCCCCCCTGTGGATGCCCCCCCCATGTAGAAAGAAATTAAAACAAATGACTTACCTAGCCCCGTTCCCTGGTCCGAGACCATTGCGTAGGCCAGCGTGATCAAGTACCGTCATCACGCCAGCCTGCGTCTTATAGGCTACAGGCCTAATATAGCCTGTAGCCTAGAGATGGCGAAGCAAGGAGCTGCTCCGCCATAGTATTCAATTGTATCTGCATCCTGAGGACGCAGATACAATTGAATGTGGCAGTCGCTAGCATCGGGGCCCCCATAAATAGAATGTGGGGGACAGCACAGGCCCCATAGCAGTAGGGGGCCCTGAGAAAATGGGACTGTGGCAGAGCAGCTGTATCAAAACAGCTGATCGCTACTGATAGGCGCCCTGTATGCCGGGCAGCTACAGCAACGATCAGCTGTTTTGATACGGCTGCTCTGTGGCGCCCCCCCCTTCACTACATCGTAGTTGCGCCCTGCCTGCCCCACCTAGCTACGCCACTGCACAAAGTCATTACTTGAAATATCACAGTCCATGTCAATTCATTAAAAAAAAACTTTCCTGACAAGCTTCCTTTAACAAAGTATGGAAAGTTTTCAGAGCTGTACCATCTTAGTCATCTAAAAGAAGCAGAAAAAGTCACTAGTGTGTAATTGTAATGAAATGTGGTCACTCTCTGTAGTATTTGAACATATTAAGGGGGACGTCTTATTTAAACTCAGCCGATAGAAGGTGAATTACAGTCCTGCCGGCATCCTGTGTATGGATTGGGGGGCAGAGGTAGGACTGTTATAAATGTAACAATCTGCAGGAGATATCGAAACATTGTGCTAAGGATGTAGATGATGTTTTAGTATCTTCAGTTGAGTGTAAATGTATTTTTTTCTGCAGTGAAATGCCAGAACACTGTACAATATCTCATAGCCCATAACATAAATCCGTTATTATAGTGGCATTGTATGAGTAATGAAAGATGGACAACACAAAAGTTTTCTGTTGTTTTGCACCCGTCACCCGTTTCTTGCACTACACGAAAGGTTCATTGACCTTCAGAACAGTGAAAATAATGTAAGATACATACTTACTTCAACCTCATTAAACAATGCCTCTACTCTAGTAACAAAATCTTCTGTCTTCAGTGAGCTTTCCTGCAGTTTCTCCAGGAGATCCTCTAGATGACTCTGCAAATAAATCATTCACTTATTAAAAATACAATGTTGGTTTCAGGCTTCACTATGCGTGCCAATAGAATCAGGACAAGGCAACATCAAGAATATCTGTTCACCTAAGTAATCATAGGCTTATACATGCTTTACCACTCTTATGATGTATTTAAAACACAAAGTTGTCATAAGAAGTAGTAAAAAAAAAAAAGAAATGTCCATATTACAGTCTCAGGTACAATAGAGACAGTAAATAGACATACACTTTCACAAGAAACGTCGACTGGCCCACTAGTTTTTTTGCAAGAGATGTGGGAGCTTGCAAGGGTGTAACAAGTAACATAATATAGCTGATATAATTTAAGTGAGGCCTTTTTTGGATGGATGTAGTACAGATGAATTTTAGGTTTTTAATTACAACTGCAACACCCGAACCCTCCACAATTCTACAGAACTGAACTTAGATCACCATAAGAGTCTTTGGTGATCTAAGTTTGGTTCTGCAGAACAGCACAGGGTCCAGGTGTTGAAGCCGTAATATGGACCCAAAAATGTTGCCGTATTTCTCTAGATGATAGCACCA
Source organism: Rhinoderma darwinii (assembly GCF_050947455.1). NCBI lineage: Eukaryota > Metazoa > Chordata > Amphibia > Anura > Rhinodermatidae > Rhinoderma > Rhinoderma darwinii. The sequence continues at coordinate 563,711,992 of NC_134687.1, read as the reverse complement.
TCAAAGGGTATTGTACTATTAACATTCAACAACATATAGAAACTTGTTGCTCTTATGTCAATCCGGGTATAACACTATCCAGTCATGTGACTCAAAGGTGACCATCACTCCAGAACATGTACTAAACCAGTGGTCATTTATGTTATAACGTGCATTCCTTCTTCTTGCCTACAAAAAGCCATAGACGCACTTAATACTGCCTCTGTTCGTTTCCCACTTCCTCCTCTGTCACAAGTGTTATCTGTATAAGATACAGTTCAGTTTAGATTGTGCTTTATAATGCTGTCTCTGCCATAGGCACGTAGGAAAATATAGAGTATAAGTTAGGGAGTGATGTGGTGTGATGCTCTACACAGGCATGGAGTTTGTATGTTCTCCCCATGTTTTTGTGGGTTTCCTCTAGGTTCTCTGGTTTCCTTTCACACTCCAAATACATACTGATAGGATAATGAATTCGTATGAAATTGGCTCTAGTGTATATATATATATACATATGTATATAAAATAGGGTAATATATTGTGAACTCCAATATAACAAAAAAGTAGAATGAGAAAAATACAAATATGGCCTCGTTTATCAAAACAAACTGCAAAAGAAAAATGTTTAGTCAATCATATCAAAATTATAATAGATATATAGATAGGTAAAAAAAACTCACCGTCATTTCATTTACCGTCGTGTCTAATGTATTGACATCATGGTTCTTGTGGTCGCCAAAGACCTTATCAATGGCAACTATTGGCATTTTACATGTGTTGCAATATGTATCAATCTGCGCCCTTCTGTCCTCAGATTGAGGGGTTTCTAACAACACATCTTCTGATTTTTTCTCATCTTCCATTATGTCAAAACCAGATTCTTCATGTTCAGGTGTGACATGTTGTACAGCATCCAAAAATAAATTACTTTCCTGTCCCAAAGATTCTTGATCTTCAAACGTTATATCCTTTAAGGAAATGTCATCTTCATCAAGATCATCTGGGGACACAATTACATAATCTAAATCCTCAATATTTTCCTCATCTCCTAAACACTTCTGTTCTGTAGTCACGGATACTGGCCCGTTATCTGTTGGTGGAACTTTATTAGTATTATTGACCAAGTTAGATTGGTCATCCAGCCAGACTTCGTCTTTGTGCAATGATTTAATTTCTCTGTGTTCATATTGATTTTCTATCTTCACTTTTTGCTGAAGACCATAGGATGTTTTCAGAGCCACATTAACATTTTGCACATCACCTACACTTTCCGGTAGTGAAGGTACTTTATTGTCTTCAAGGAATATTTCTTTCTGATTTGTGTCCTTATCAAGTGACCCTTGCGACAAAGCTTCGTAACTTAAATACTGTTCCTCTTCACTGCCTTCGTCGCTATAGAAGTCATCTTCATCTGATTTTTCACCTCCCGCTGGGATCTCATCCTTGAGGTTAAATTTTTCAAAATATATTCCTGTGCCATCATCATCTGAAGTTCGGCTATGGAAAGTTTTTACAGAACTGGTACTTTCTGCATCTGATCGGTCAAGTTCCTCTTTCATTTTACATCCTCTTGCTTGTTCATAAAGATCTGTATAAAGAAAAGCCAAGGCAGGCGGTTCTTCTAGTAGCTCTGCGTTCACTGGGTAAGAAGTTGGGAAAAAAAATGACTTGGTCAATACCCCTTCTTCAGAACTAAATAACGATACCCCATTTGTCTTCATTTCTTTATCTTTTTTTTCCATATGTTCACCTTTAATAGCTTTTTCTGGATTAGCAGCCTCTTGTAGTATGATGGCATTCTCGTCTAAAGATACACCATAGAATGATTCATCCAAACTTTGCAGTAGGTAATAGTCATCCTCCATGGATGATTCATTTTCAATGGAAGGACCATGTTGTTCTCCTTTAAGTTTAATATCTTCACGATCTTGACTTGAGTTTTTAAAGGAAGGATCTATCGGTATCTTGGTGTCAACTAAAGTAAATTTTTCAAAGTAATCCATATCATTGACAGCTTTATTTAGTTGTTTATTTTGTATATTTTCTACTTGTGCTGTCTCATTAACGTTTTGAGCAGTTTCCTCATAAGTATAAGGTGATGACACATCCTCAGTACAGGGCTGTTTAGGTATGAGGAAGGGGTTTTCCTCCAAGTACTCTAGTTTATCTTCCATCTCTTTGCTGGCCTCCTGGTCTATAGAAGATATAAGATCCGGGGCCAAGATGTTTAATATTTCTGACCCATCTGAAACGATACTAAACACGTTTGATTGTGTGTTAGGAGGGTCATTTTCGTTTTGTTGTGAAGCATCTTTTTGGGGATTACATAATTTATCTATGTTTTCTAAAACAGTGCTTAAATCTATGAGGACATATGGCGGGTAGCTGTCAATATCATGCTTACTTGATATCATTTCAGTTCTATTTTCAGCTAATGATTGTGGGAAACGTCCGTTTGGTTTTGTGATGCGGGTGGTGTTTTTCTGTGTAAGTTGCTTCACTGGCTCTGGCACGGATTGCTTTTCTGGTACACTCTTTGTTGGGCCCATGGATGATCCACCAAGGTCACTGTTTAATTCAGTTGGCTTGGACGTACTGTCAGACTCTGGAATATAATACAGTAATAAAGAATTTATAAGCATAAATGCAAGTGACACCATGCTGTCCTTTTCTTGAGCAGATTTCTTAGATATTTTGGACTCAATATAACTACGGGGCTGCTAATGACTTAGAAAACTCTATATTGGCATGGTGGTTGATTAATGTCCGGCAAATCTTATGATCAGTTGTTAGAAAAAATGCCATTCTGCCTGATTAACAGGCCACTGGTGCATGTATGGAGAAATGTATGAGGACCAGGACTTGTTTCTCTCCTACAATGTTTGGAAATGAAACATGGAAGTGGAATGAATGTTTACTGGTAAAAAATACCAATTCTGATGGCACCCCCTCTCCTCATTTCCATTACAACCAAGTTCACTCTAGGTTACTTCTGCATTAAGAAACTAAACCATTGAACCTAATACCTTGGCAACTTATAGACAGGGGTTGACTAAGAGGGATTTAGGTCATGGGTCCCTTATTAACCCTTATACAAATGCAGAAAAGTTTGACTTGACTCTGATAACTTGTTTCAGCGTGATATCACACTACAAAAGACAATGAAAAGCATTCGAAAAATTCAAGAAAAAGTTTCCTGCCACGGTGTATTTAACACTTTATGAGTAAAGTGAAATATTTCAACATTTGTAGCCATTGTACACTTAATTTGGGTAAATAAAATGCATTTTAAAAGCACTTATTTACTTGAATTTCTATTTTGATTTTCCCCCGACCTGACACTTAACCTTTAATAAATGTTCTAAATAACTAAGGGAATATGGGCCACTTCTAGACATGACTCTTGGGCACTGTCCTAATGCCAAAATTGTCAGTCTGCCACTAGTTATAGGTGCGAGAGTTATCATGAAAAGATTAAAATACCATAGAAGGGTTTGCTGTATTCATACATTTGCTTGAAAATACCAATATAACTGATATTTAGATTTTTACCTCTTTTTGTGCAGTGTATGTGTAAAGGATCTGCCAGGCACAGCTTCGGGGTTAACGCCCATAGATAATCAGTCTTCACCTGAGTCTATGTCTCTGAGACTGACTCCAGCTTCCACCACTCAGGCTGGCAGGCTTAGGAGTGGGAGAGCCTATCGCAGCCGGGCCAGACTCAGCTAGCTCCCGCCCTCTGTCTATTTATACCTGCCTTTCCTGTTCCTCCTTGCTTGTGATTCTTTCCGTGTGGTTTCCTGGCCCAGCTACAGCTCCTACTATTTGATCCTGCTCCATACTGACCCTGGCTTACTGACTACTCTCCTGCTCTGCGTTTGGTACCTCGTGCTCTCCTGGTTTGACTTGGCTCGTTCACCACTCTGGTTGCTCACGGTGTTGCCGTGGGCAACTGCCCCTTTCCTTTTGCTTTGTATTCCCTTGTATGTTTGTCTCGTGCACTTACTGAGCATAGGGACCGCCGCCCAGTTGTACCCCGTCGCCTAGGGCGGGTCGTTGCAAGTAGGCAGGGACAGAGTGGCGGGTAGATTAGGGCTCACTTGTTCGTTTCCCTACCCCCGTCGTTACTTAATCACAAGCCCATACCTAGTCTACCCTGGTCCCTGTCACTACTATGGACCCCCTTGAGACCCTGGCTCAGCAAATGCAGTGTCTCTCCCTACAGGTCCAGGCCCTGGCTCAGAGGGTCAACCAGCCTGATGCTACCATGGTAGTCCCCCTCACCTCACCTCTTGAACCCCACCTCAAGTTGCCCGACCGGTTCTCAGGGGACCGGGGGGCTTTTCTCTCCTTTCGGGAGAGTTGTAGGCTTTACTTTCGCTTAAAGCCTCATTCCTCAGGTTCTGAGAACCAGCGGGTGGGTATAATTATGTCCCGGCTCCAGGAAGGGCCCCAAGAGTGGGCCTTCTCCTTGGCTCCTGACGCCCCTGAACTTTCCTCCGTTGATCGTTTCTTTTCTGCTCTCGGACTCATTTATGACGAGACCGACAGGACTGCCTTTGCCGAGAGTCAGCTGGTGACTTTACGTCAGGGTAAGAGACCTGTTGAGGAGTATTGTTCTGACTTTAGGAAGTGGTGCGCAGCTTCTCGGTGGAATGACCCTGCCTTAAGGTGCCAGTTTAGGTTGGGTCTGTCGAATGCCCTGAAAGACCTGCTAGTTAGCTATCCCTCTTCTGACTCCCTAGACCAGGTTATGGCTTTAGCGGTACGACTTGACCGACGTCTCAGGGAACGACAACGTGAACGTTTATGTGTTTTCTCCTCCGACTCCCCCATGATGCCTTCCGAGGTTCCGTTGCTTCGTTCCTCCCCGGAAGACTCAGAGGTACCTATGCAACTCGGGGCCTCCGTGTCCCCCCGTCAACGTAGAGAGTTCCGCAGGAAGAATGGTCTCTGCTTCTATTGTGGGGATGACAAGCATCAAGTGAACAACTGTCCTAAGCGTAAGAATGCAGCCGTAGAACTTCCGCGCCTAAGTGATCATCGGGGAGGTCACTTGGGCGCACAGGTATTTCCCGTAAATATGAAACGTAATAAAATCTTGCATCCCTTTCAGGTCTCTTTTGGTGGTAGGTCTGCTACCGGCAGTGCCTTAGTGGATTCAGGGTCGTCTGCTAATATCATGTCTGTGGAATTTGCTATGTCTCTAGCTATGCCTTTGATTGATTTGCCTAAACCTGTCCCGGTAGTGGGTATCGACTCCACTCCTCTTGCTAATGGTCATTTTACACAGCATACCCCTGTTTTTGAACTCCTTGTTGGCTCCATGCATTTGGAGCAGTGCTCTGTACTGTTGATGCAGGGATTATCGTCCGATTTGGTTTTAGGCCTTCCCTGGTTGCAGTTGCATAATCCCACGTTTGACTGGAATACTGGGGATCTTAGCAAATGGGGTAATGAATGTTTGACGTCATGTTTTTCTGTTAATTCTATTTCTCCCCCTGAGGAGGTGAACACGCTACCTGAGTTTGTTCAGGACTTCGCTGATGTTTTCTCTAAGGAGGCCTCCGAAGTGTTACCTCCTCATAGAGAATACGATTGCGCTATCGAATTGGTACCAGGAGCTAAGCTTCCTAAGGGTAGGATATTTAATCTTTCTTGTCCCGAACGTGAAGCCATGAGAGAGTATATCCAGGAATGCCTGGCCAAGGGTTACATTCGCCCCTCTACTTCTCCGGTAGGTGCTGGCTTCTTCTTCGTAGGGAAGAAGGATGGTGGTCTTAGGCCATGCATTGACTACCGTAACCTGAATAAGGTCACTGTAAGGAACCAGTATCCCCTTCCTTTGATTCCTGATCTCTTTAATCAGGTTCAGGGGGCCCAATGGTTCTCTAAGTTTGATCTACGGGGGGCGTATAACCTTATCCGCATCAAAGAGGGGGATGAGTGGAAGACTGCGTTTAACACGCCCGAAGGTCATTTCGAATACCTCGTCATGCCCTTTGGGTTGTGTAATGCTCCGGCGGTCTTCCAGAATTTCATAAATGAGATTTTGAGAGATTACCTGGGGATATTTCTTGTAGTGTACCTTGATGACATACTGGTGTTTTCCAAGGACTGGTCCTCCCACATTGAGCATGTCAGGAAGGTGCTCCAGGTCCTTCGGGAAAACAAACTGTTTGCAAAAACCGAAAAATGTGTGTTTGGGGTACAGGAGATACCATTTTTGGGTCAAATCCTCACTCCTCATGAATTCCGCATGGACCCCGCCAAGGTTCAGGCTGTGGTGGAATGGGTCCAACCTGCCTCCCTGAAGGCGTTACAGTGTTTTTTGGGGTTCGCTAATTATTACAGGAGATTTATTGCTAACTTCTCGGTCATCGCTAAGCCTCTTACGGACCTCACTCGCAAAGGTGCTGATCTCCTCCACTGGCCTCCAGAGGCTGTCCAGGCTTTTGAGGTCCTTAAGAAGTGCTTTATCTCGGCCCCGGTGCTGGTTCAGCCCAACCAAATGGAGCCATTTATCGTGGAAGTTGACGCATCCGAGGTGGGAGTGGGGGCTGTCTTGTCCCAGGGTACCAGGTCCCTCATCCATCTCCGCCCCTGTGCCTACTTCTCCAGGAAGTTTTCGCCCACTGAGAGTAACTATGATATTGGCAACCGCGAACTCTTAGCCATTAAATGGGCATTTGAAGAGTGGCGCCACTTCCTGGAGGGGGCTAGGCACCAGGTAACGGTCCTTACCGACCACAAGAATCTGGTTTTCCTAGAATCTGCCCGGAGGCTAAACCCGAGACAAGCTCGATGGGCGCTATTTTTTACCAGATTCAACTCTTTGGTTACCTATAGGGCTGGGTCTAAAAATATTAAGGCCGATGCACTGTTGCGTAGCTTCATGGCCAGCCCTCCTTCGGAGGAAGATCCTGCTTGTATTTTGCCTCCCGGTATAATCATTTCTTCTATTGATTCTGATTTAGTCTCTGAAATTGCGGCTGATCAAGGTTCAGCTCCCGGGAACCATCCTGAGGACAAGCTGTTTGTTCCCCTGCAATACCGGCTAAGGGTACTTAGGGAAAATCATGACTCCGCACTATCTGTTCATCCAGTCATACTGGGTACCAAACACCTCATTGCCAGAAACTATTGGTGGCCTGGGTTGCCTAAAGACGTTAAGGCCTACGTCGCCGCTTGTGAGGTTTGTGCTAGGTCTAAAACTCCCAGGTCCCGACCAGCGGGCTTACTACGTTCGTTGCCCATTCCCCAGAGACCCTGGACACATATCTCCATGGATTTTATCACCGATTTTCCTCCACCCCAAGGCAAGTCGGTGGTGTGGGTGGTAGTAGACTGCTTCAGTAAGATGTGCCACTTTGTGCCCCTCAAGAAACTACCCAACGCCAAGACGTTAGCTACCTTGTTTGTCAAACACATCCTGCGTCTCCATGGGGTCCCTGTCAATATTGTTTCTTTATTTTGGAGAGCCTTCTGTAAAAAGTTGGAGATTGATCTGTCCTTCTCCTCTGCCTTCCATCCTGAAACCAATGGCCAAACCGAGAGGACTAATCAATCTCTAGAACAATATTTAAGGTGTTTTATCTCTGACTGTCAATATGATTGGGTCTCATTCATTCCCCTCGCTGAATTTTCCCTTAATAACCGGGTCAGTAACTCGTCAGGGGTCTCCCCCTTTTTCTGTAATTTTGGGTTTAATCCACGGTTCTCCTCCGTTTCACCTGGTAGTTCCAACAATCCCGAGGTAGAGGTCGTTCATCGGGAACTGTGCAGTCTGGGCCCAGGTTCAGAAGAACCTAGAGGCGTCCCAGAGCGTACAAAAAACTCAGGCTGATAGAAAACGTTCTGCTAACCCCTTTTTTATGGTCGGGGATCTGGTGTGGTTATCGTCTAGGAACTTGCATCTTAAGGTCCCGTCCAAGAAGTTTGCTCCCCGGTTTATTGGGCCGTATAAGGTCATTGAAGTCCTCAATCCTGTCTCCTTCCGGCTGGAGTTACCCCCATCTTTTCGTATACACGACGTGTTTCATGCCTCCCTCCTTAAACGCTGCTCCCCGTCCTTGGCTCCCTCGAGGAAACCTCCTGTTCCCTTTCTCACCCCTGAGGGGGTGGAATTCGAGGTGGCCAAGATTGTGGACAGCAAGATGGTCCAAGGCTCCCTCCAGTACCTGGTCCATTGGAGAGGATACAGGCCTGAGGAGAGGACTTGGATACCCGCCCGGGATGTTCACGCTGGGGTATTGGTCAGGAAGTTCCACCTTCATTTCCCCAATAAACCAGGTCCACTTAGAAAGGGTCCGGTGGCCCCTCATAAAAGGGGGGGTACTGTAAAGGATCTGCCAGGCACAGCTTCGGGGTTAATGCCCATAGATAATCAGTCTTCACCTGAGTCTATGTCTCTGAGACTGACTCCAGCTTCCACCACTCAGGCTGTCAGGCTTAGGAGTGGGAGAGCCTATCGCAGCCGGGCCAGACTCAGCTAGCTCCCGCCCTCTGTCTATTTATACCTGCCTTTCCTGTTCCTCCTTGCTTGTGATTCTTTCCGTGTGGTTTCCTGGCCCAGCTACAGCTCCAACTATTTGATCCTGCTCCATACTGACCCTGGCTTATTGACTACTCTCCTGCTCTGCGTTTGGTACCTCGTGCTCTCCTGGTTTGACTTGGCACGTTCACCACTCTGGTTGCTCACGGTGTTGCCGTGGGGAACTGCCCCTTTCCCTTTGCTTTGTATTCCCTTGTATGTTTGTCTCGTGCACTTACTGAGCGTAGGGACCGCCGCCCAGTTGTACCCCGTCGCCTAGGGCGGGTCGTTGCAAGTAGGCAGGGACAGAGTGGCGGGTAGATTAGGGCTCACTTGTTCATTTCCCTACCCCCGTCGTTACAGTATGGCTCCAAATATGAGCCTGTGTGTAAGGTATGCTGCAAATAGGCTGACCTCTGTACAAAGTGCCTGGAAAAAGGCATTGGTACAATATAGCTAATTGGGTTTTCTACACATAAGCCATTGATGGACAATAATAATAATGGATTGGGTGTATAATCCGACCAAACTAGGAGTCTTTTCATCAGTGTGATCATCAAAACACAATGTAAACTTTTCAACTGTTTTCACCTAAATTACTCACCTACTGTATATTCATAGTACTATAGTAATAAAACATCCATACACTGCTGCAGTCATATCTTAGCGTGTATTCACACACAGCAATAAATTGCCGCGTGAGGTTTTACAGCGAATTATGATGGTTTTTCAGTGTATTTTATTGCTGCACAGTTTTCACTGGTCTTTAACATGTTTCGCCTATAAAGCACAGTAATTCACAGCAGAACCACATACTGTTTTGCCTCTTAGTTTTTGAGAATGTAGCAGACTTGTGAACGCCCCATAATAATCACTCACATTTGTTTAGTGATTTGAGAAAAACCGTGATTGTGGTAAAACTGTACCGGCATGCAGATGTGGTGTGGTTTAGCTGCGTTGTGGCTCTCTGCTGCACCTAAGCCTCATCGTGAGAATATACCCTAATACCAGGACTCAAAAGTGATTATGTACATGGCCATTTATCTGGCCATCTATCGTGATTGCACAGTGCGATAATTAAGGTAGGTATTATTGCTGGTGAGCCCATATAATATAATATAATTTCATTAATGTAACTGGCACTACTGTCTTCTAACATCTGAATAAAACTAAGGAACAATAAAAAAAATTTTATACATATACATATATATACACACAGTATATAAGGATTAAGAGTCTTTAAGTGCAAGTATTTGTTCATCCAGAACTTTGAAATGAATGACCATTATAAATATTATTTGCAGTTTTTTCTTGGTCTAATGTCATTTTGCACTGATAACATAATATGTGATTTATATGGCATTGCATGAGATGTCAGGCGTATATGGAACGGATCGGCTATTAGTCTGGTGTTACAAGAAAATATGAAAAATGAAACCTTACTTGGTCTGACATGCAATTTGCAGTCTTTCATAAAAAGGCTGAACTGTTTACTTCTTCACTTGATTAATGAGATTAGACAAGATAGTGTCTTTCTGCTTTGACAGATCATTTACCATGTTATTTATGTTCACCCCATATGTTTTTCTAAATCAGATATTAATGGATGATATTAGAAAATTAAGTTTCAGTTTTGGCCTTTACCTGGGATAGTACGTGTGGGTTCTTCTGATAGCTTGTCTGGTAAGATGTTGTAGGCTTCAGCTGCGGCAGGTTCTGTTTTCTCTTCTGGTGGTTTATTTTCTGAACTTGAGTCTTCTTCTGGTACATTGGTGGTTTCTCTTGTACTGTCTTCAGTATCCTTTGTAGAACAATCAGCAGTGCCAGCTTCTTCTGTGTGGGTGGACAGGTGACGTTTGGCTTTTTCCAGGGCTTGCTTGAAAGATTCCCCCATATTATCAGCAGATGTTTTGGGATTTTCAGCGCTCTTTTTATGATGCGCTGACTGGCGGGCAAACTTTGCTGAGGTTGAAGGTCTGACTCTCTTTCTCCGTATCTTGCCCTCATCCATAATGAAGATAACCTTGCCAGGAGGGGTTCCAGCAGATGAACTTTCCATGCTGTAGACATCTGAGGTGGTGCTGGCTTCTGATGCCCATGGTGTGGAACATCGACTTGAGCTGGTCTCCCAATGTATCCCACTGTCTTCACACTGAACTGTGACCATAGAGAAGGCTGGATTTGACATGAGGCATTGGAGCTTGGGTTTCACTTCCTCAGTGTTTACAGCTTCCTTTAAACTGGAACAAAGTCAATGTGAAAATTTAAGATAGTGATGATGAGAGGAAAAATAATTTCTTATAATTGTATTAATGAATTAAATTTTTATACAAATAGGAATACCTGTCAACGATCCGTAGTTTTTGTAAAAATCTTTTTTTCTCGTGCAGCTTGTATTCATGAGCTACAGCTAGTTTACAAAAACTATCTATGGATTACTGACAAGTAAATAGTAAATTGTTGGATTCAGGGCCTCTGGTACTACTTTATGGCGCCCTCAGATAGTGCAGCATAAAGCCTGTGATGGATTCCCTTTCAAACCATATAACACATACCCATATCTGAGGACAAACAACATAGACAATGAGTTGTGTGTGTGGCAATATCTACGAAGGGGTTTTATGGCAGTATCTACAGAGGGCACTGTGGCAGTATCTACAAAGGGCACTGTGGCATTATCTACAGGTAGGTGTGTGGCAGCTACAGAGGGCACTGTGACATTATCTACAGGTGGATGTGTGGCAATATCTACAGAGGGCACTGTGGCAGTATCTACAGAGGGCACCGTGGCAGTATCTACAGAGGGCACCGTGGCAGTATCTACAGGTAGGTGTGTAGCATTATCTAGAGGGCATTGTGGCATTATCTACAGGTAGGTGTGTGCCATTATCTACAGAGGGCACTGTGGCATTATCTAGAGGGCTCTGTAGCAGTATCTACAGAGGGCACTGTGTCATTATCTAGAGGGCTCTGTAGCAGTATCTACAGA